>NC_136982.1:18731437-18866437 GCF_032717465.1 Coenobita brevimanus
CCATATACTTTTCGTATTACACTATGAAGGCAAATGCCCCTATGATTGCAATACACTTCTTTTTCCCCTCTCCCTTTGTACAAGGAAATAATTATACCTGACTTAATCCTCCAGGACCCTACCTTCCTCCCAGGTCAATCTGCACATCTCCATATCCATTGTACTATTGTCTCCTCCCCATGCTTACATTTCATCACACGCTCCATCAATTCCTGAGGCTTTTCCCATTTTGACTTCCTTCATTGCTTTCACTACTTCCATCCCACTGATATTTTCTTCCCTTCTTACCTCCCTCCTTCTCCCAGCCATTTCCCAGCCACATGTACTAGCATTACTTTCATTTTTGTGTTTAACTGTTCCTTAAAGTGTTCTTTCCATCTGCTTACTTTTCCTCGCTTCTCCACTATCAATCTACCATTTTTATCTTTCATTCCCCAACTAGCTTCATTATCACCCTGTCTAACTTGCTTTACCTCCTTCCAGAACAGTTTCTTACATTCCCTCCAACTTACACTCAAATTCCTTTCAAATTCCTCATCCACTCTCTTTTGTCTCTTAGTGATGTTTTCTCCTGCTCTTCCCCTCAACTTTACATATATATATCTCTCTTTTCCGTCTTTCAGCTATCTCCATGCCTCTGCTTCCCATCCACTCACTATGTTATGTTCTCTTCTCTTGTGTCACAGCGTGTCTCACCTTTCCATTCCACCATGCTGTTCTTTGCACCCCATTTCGTCTTCTCTTCAACCTACACACCACTTAACATGCTGCACATGTTTCTTCTGTTAATATCTTGCACACACCTTCCATCTCCCTCATCTGCTTTAATATTTACCCCATCGCTCCTCCATTTCTCTCTTATATCCTACTTTTTTTTCCGTTCTCTTGCAACTTTTCTATCCTCCCCATATGGACTACTTTCTCCTGTCCTTCCCTCCTTCTCTTCTTCCATTGCACTTGAACTTTGACTTTCACTACCACCAAGTGGTAGTCAGAAGGTCTTCTTCCCCAACCCCTGTATGCTCTTACATCCATTACATACCTTCTCTTTCTGTTATCCACACAAACATATCAGTCACTGTCTTCCGTTCATTCAGTTCACCACCGACCCTTCTCATTATCCGCCATGTATATCTGTTGATCATTTTGTGCCTAAAGAGGGTATTGGCTATCACCAACCCCCTCCCTGCACAAATATCCACTTGAACATTGCCATTCTCATCCACTTCTGCGGGCAGATCCCACTCACCAACTAATCCATCCACCTTCACATTTCCTTATTTTCCATTCATATCTCCAATCAACATCACTCTCATTCCTCTCAAAGGTTTCCCTGTACTCTTCCACATTTGCCTAGAACTCTTCTTTCACTCTGCTTGCATGATCTTGCTTTGGAACACACACACACACACACACACACACACACACACACACACACACACACACACACACACACACACACACACACACACACACACACAATCGCTCTATTATATTCTCCTTCCATCTCTTTGACACAATACATACACACTCTTTTGTTCTCTCATTCTCGCCTACTCTTACGCATATACCCCATCCATACCCCCACTCTCACTCTCACCTCTTCTGTTTACAACAGTCTTAGTTAATCCACATAGTCCACTTTTGCATTCTCAAACACCTATGCAATCTCTCTCTCTTTCACCTCATCATTCGCACCCTTACATTCCATGTTGCAATCCGTAACATGTCCTTTGTCCGGTCTTTGGTCGTTACCTGTTTGCCTGTCTTGGTCCGAGGCTTCTTGTTTGTATTTTTATTTAGTTGTTTTCCGGGGAGGGGCACTAACCCTACTCCAACCCACATATTGACATGAGGGAACATGTGTTGATTGGTTTTAAGGTTACCACCCAGCGCATTAAACGATTTCCTGGTTTACAGGAAATAATTTGGCTTATCACTCAGTGCTGAGTTACCCTAAAATAGAGTACCACTACACTGAGTGAGCGGATGATAATCGCCCCCACCGACCCCATTTTCATTTTTTTTTTTTCATTTTCTATTTTTTATTATTCATTGCTACACTCGAGTCCTCTGTATATAATACTTTGGTTGATGCTAACTATTGAACTGTAAACTCCAGTATATCTATGTAACAAGACAGCGTCCCCTGCGAGACATGAGTTCTTCTGTGTATAACATTTTGGTGGATGCCACTTACTGTAAACTTCAATATATCTGTGTAACAGTAAAGCGTGCCCTGCAACACATGAGTTCCTCCTCACATAATACTTGGCCTTATGGTCCTGTTACTAGGTGTGTCGCCCCTTGGGGTAATAAATTGATTAAAACAAAAATATTAATTGCTAATTATTTCCTTCAGTCAGCCATTGTTTATTCATTATTTTTGCATGCATTTTTTTTTTTTTTGCTTCATTTGCACTGTTTTTGTTTTTCTTTACCACTGTCTTTTTCTCTTTTAGTAGCTGTTCCTGTCCCTCCTTTAATTGTTTCTTATCATAGTGATTGTGTTCATCATTCATTCATTGTTCTTGCCTCCTTTTGCTTAGTTTGTATCTTCTTTAATTAGCTTCGCCTTCTGCCAGTGTTGTTTCCTTGTCCATTTTTAAAATCAGTAATTGTCTGTGTGTCTCCCTTAACTTTTTTTTTTTTTTCTTGTCACTGTGTAACTTCTTCAGTCAGTCTCGTCATTCTTCATTTTCTTTTATTGTTTCCGTGTCAGTTTCTCATTTTTTTTTTTTTTTGTGTCCGACTCTGGGCATAGGCTTCACAGCCTGCTCCCAAGGCCCAGTAGTCCTCCTACATTCCATACACCTCTACATGTCACCACTTCGACGCTAACACCCACCGTCCATATTGAATACATGCTAGGGCTGTCTCATACAGAAATGGTGTATTGGTATTAGTGGGGGTATTTTTACGACATGTCGGAGGGTCTTCTGGTAGATCAGTAAAGTCTGCTTTTATTAAATTCAAATCCTTAAACTCTTCCCTGTCCCAGCGGGGATTTGAACTTGGGTCCGGCAGGACTGCAGGCCACCTCTTTACCGGCTGAGCTACCGCCTCCCCCAAGAAGTGGAACCAGCGAGAAACGCTGATAACTGTGATGGTAACGATGGTGGCTGGAAGTGAAGCACATTATATCTCTCTCCACTGGTATAGTAGTGTGAACATTGTTCTTTTTTATCATCGTCAGTCAGCGTCGTTGTTTCCCTTTAACGTTTTCTTGTCACCATCTTGTATCTCTTTCACATGATTTTGCAATCTTTCAGTAACTCTTTGTGTGCCTGTACTGTTTACTTATCAATGTCGTTGTATATCCTTCCCCTGTCTTTGTTTTTCATTTAGTATCTGTCTTTGTGTCCTCCTATTGTTTTCATGCCGGTCTCTGTATCTTCGTCAGTGACTTTCTTTGTGCTCCCTTTAGCCTTTTCCTTGAAACGGGATGCTCTGTTCTACTTTCTTTCACTCATTCTTACTCACAGGCGTTCGAACTCTCTCACATTGCTTTGTGTTGTCTCTCGGTCTTTATTTCACAGTTTCCTTCTAACTCTCACACTTTACATGATTTTGTTTGACCTTTAACTCACATAGTTTCCAGCTTTGACTCGTACTGTCTTTCATTGTCACACTGTCTTTTGCTCTGACTGACATTGACTTGGTTTCATTTCCACACTAAATCTCATACTGCTTCGCATACGGCTATTTCTTTCTGACAGTATCACGCTAACCCACACTTCAACATTGCCTCATGCTGGCGCTTGCTCTTTCCCACTCATTCGCACACTAATCTCACAGTGCCTCCTGCAGTTGTTTTGTCTTTCTGTAGCTCTAGTCATCAGACTCTCTCTCTTGCTCTGAACACTGACACAAGCTGTCGCTTGCTCTTTCTGACACTGTATCTCGCTCACGCACATTGCCACCCGCTTTTAATTTTCAAAATTTTTATTGCAGTTAGCATCTGCCATTCTCTCTTTCAGAAGTCTCTCACCACTGCCTAGCACAGCTTACATCTCTCACAGTATTTTTTAACAAAACTGGCACCTCTCTGTCTCTCAAGACAGCTGGAACCTCTCACTTTCAACATACCTTGTACAGTACCTGCACGCTGTATCTCAGTACAGCTTGCATCTTTCACCCTGTCTATCACCACAGCTGGCATCTCTCATTGTATCTTTCAGCATAGCTTGAAACTCTCTGTATTTCATCACATGTATCTCACACTCCCTCTTTCAACAGAGCTTACATTTCTCTCTCTCTCTCTCTCTCTCTCTCTCTCTCTCTCTCACTTTCTTATAGCACGTCGTAGCGCACCTCACTCTGAACACATCTTCCATTTTCCATTATCTTTCAGCTCAGCTTGTATCACACTCTGATTTTCAACACAACTCTCAGTGTCTGATTCTGGCACATACTTCTTCACCACGGGTTGCAACACTCAGCTCAACTCGTGTCTCTCACTATATCTTTCAACACAGCTTGCATGTCTCACAGTCTCCCTAAACAGCTTGTATTGTATCTCACCTTATCTCTTAACACACCTCTCACTAGGACTCAGCATAAATAGCTCTATCTTTTAGCACAGTATCCATCTCTGACATTCTCTCAGGGAGCAACATAGCTTATGCCTCTCACTCTTTCACCACAACCTTTATCTTCCACATATTCCATTGTCTTTCAACTCAGCCGTAGGCTATATTTCACTCTTACAACGGAGCTTACTTCTCACTGTCTCTCGACACAGCTTTCATCACTATCTTTCAAAACATCTTTCACTGTCTTTATCTTTTAATCTCTGAGCACATTACTTACTCAGTCTTTCACTATCAACACAGCTTGCCTATCTGGTTTTCTTTCAACACATCTTTCTTTTAGTCTTTTTACACAGTTTGAAACTCAGCCTTTCTCTCGGTGTCATCTTATATTCCCCGTGCTCCATCTTTGTAGGCCTAACTTCCCCCCCCCCGCAAACCTCTCTCTCTCTCTCTCCTCTCTCTCTCTCTCTCTCTCTCTCTCTCTCTCTCTCAGATAGTTTAACTTCAATTTCCTTCCCTATTTCCCTATCTCTTTAACCCTGTCTTTCTATCTTTCCTCTCCTATATCCTCCTCATTCTCTCTCTCTCTCTCTCTCTCTCTCTCTCTCTCTCTCTCTCCCTTTCCTTCTCTGCCTCTCCTCCATCTCTCTCTATCGTTCATTCTACCCCGTTTTTTTTTTGTACCAGTTTCTCCACACTCCTCTCTTTATCCCTCCCATTATCATTCCTCTCGCTCTCTCCTCCAGGTCCCCTTCTCAACCTCCGTTTCATCTCCCCTGAACTCCCCTTAATTCCTTCCCTCGTCCCTCGTCCTCTCTTTCCCCCTTCCCCCTCCCCATCACTTCAAATCGCTGTCCTTCTCCTCCCTTCTAACCCCTCGCGTTCTCTCCACTCCCCCCTCCCTGCCACTCCCCGTTTCATCTGTGAGCGGTAGTTAATGACACAACCTCACCCACCAACTCGCTATCGATCCCATATTGATTCTTCTCCCGCCAGTCCCGCCCTGCCGCCCTGCCCCAGCGGTGGTGGTGGCTAGCGATGGTGGTGGCTGTGGCTGTCGTTGCGATGGAGGTGGTGCCGATGGGGGATGCTGCAGATGTGGTGGTATTGGTTGTGGATGTGGTGGTGGTACTTTTGGATGTGGTGGTGGTACTTCTGGATGTGGTGGTTGTAGTTCTGGATGTAGTGGTCGTAGTTACGGTGGCATATGGGATGATGATTATGGTAGTTGTAACTGCCAAATGTAAACGGTATGGTGGTAGTTTTGGTGCTAGATATAGAAGGAATTTATGTTCGTTGTTGTTTTGTCGATGGCGGTTGTGGTGTGCGGTAGGATGATGGTAAGTGTGGTGGTGGTACGGAGAGTGTTAACTCTGGTGGTGGTACGGGTAGTTGTAATTGCTGAGGTGATGAGTAGTGGTAATTGTGGTGGTGATACGGACAGTGGCGATAGTTGCGTTGGGGGTAGTTTTGGTGAAGGTGGTGGCGATGGTGGTAGTTTTGGTGGGAATGGCTACGACGACGGTAGTTTTGATGCTGATGGTGGTAGCTATGACGGTAGCTATAGTGCTGGTGGTTACAGTGGCATTTGGTGTGGTGCTAGTCTTTGTGATGTTGGTAGTGGTGAGAGTCGTTGTGATGATGGTGGTGATGGCGACGCTGTTAGTGGTGATTGATATGACTAATGACTATGATGAATCTTAGCTGTACTGAATTCTGCTAGTCAAAGCATTGTGGCTATTTTGGTAGTGGTGGTGTTATTTTTTCTTTTTATTTTACTGTAAACAAGTGGAAAAAAATTTCTCTTTCGTGATAATGATGGCTGATTTTCTTATACATTTTTCCCTGTTCGAAACTAGAAATGTTTTCAGAAATTGTTGTAGTAATGACTTTGAGTTTTTAATTTTGTGCTTGACTTCTTTTCGTCTTGACTCTTGGGAATGGAAGATTGTTTTTATGTTGATGATGCTATTTTTTTTTTTTGCTTAATTTGTGGACAGGCAATGATACATTTTTTAATGTAATCTGTGTGGAAGATATTCTCCAATGATGGTAGGGGTCGACCTTTTTTTTATGTTTGTATATATAAGAATGCAGGAATAGAAAAGTGTTTTTTCGTGAAGGTAGTGACTGATTTTTTTTTTTTTTTTTATAGTATTTGCATTATGAAGATGTGCAAATGGAAAATTGTTTTATTGACGTCATGTTCAGTTAGTTCTGGTGATTCTGGTTGTTTATTCTTGCTGTGTGGTTGGAGCCTAATTGTTGTAGACTGCAGGTAATAGTAGTACTTTTGTGAAAGGCATTAGCATGGACAGACATATGCGATGTAAAGACCTGCCAGTGAGAGAGAGAGAGAGAGAGAGAGAGAGTTTAAAATAAAAGTGTTTTGTAATGCTTGTTCTATAAAAGGTGTAGTGTGACGTTGTATAAGGGCGTGACAATAAAACCCTTTGCAGCTGTGGCGGGATAACACCCTGTGCTGTGGTGTTGTGGGAGCTGTGAGAAGGACTGTGCACAAGAAGAGACGGGTCATTAGTCTCGTGGGATTAACAGGCACAGCCTACTTTAACTTGGAGGAAAATTGCCATCTCTCCCACTTTGATGTTGTGCTGTAACAAGAGATTAACAATAGAATATAGTGTTAGTTTAGTGTTGTAACTCGGCATGCAAAAGCCGATTAATGTCGGCATCGGTATCGGAAAGGAAAAATTATCTGGTAATTGAAATCGTATCGGAATCGGCTGAGAAGCGATGAAAAACATATAAATGTTTGTTTTACCAAATGACCCTAAACTCTAGCACCTATTTCTCCACCATTTTAGATGTAAACTAACGCTGTAATGATGAATGTTTTCCAAAGATACGATCGTATCCCACATCCTGTCCGAAATGGTAAAATGCTACAACTGAAATATACGGAATGTATAGAGCATTTTATTATCTCACTGTTGTGGAAATCATACTTGACACAAATACCAAAATAGCAGTCTTCTGTCGAGGAGCTGTGGCAGATTCACAGGAGCTTGCGAGTCAGGCGGTACACGCTCACACACACACACACACACACACACTTGCAAAAGGAAGAAATAGAAAAACTAGGAAGGGAGGCCAACAAGAAAGACACAACCATCAGTGAACTAACAGTGGAATTGAGTACACTTAGGAAGAAAATGAGTGAATGACAAGTACAGTAGTCAATCACGAGAGTGTTATGGAAGAGTTCAAAAATGATACAGAGACAGTTAGGCAAGTAAGCAGTCTGATAGACCAAAGCAGTGATATTGAGGAGAAGATAACACGGGTGAATGAAGCTGTGCAAAGCTATAAAAATGATGTGGAAACCACTTATGCTGAAATGGTGAAAGTAAAGAAAGACTTAGAAACAAGGGTGGAGGAAAAAAGCATTAAACAGGAAAGTGAAAAGAATAATCCAAAACAATCCAAAGTTAGTCAGAGATTCAGTAGATATAAACAAATCTATAGTAATCACTGGTATAGAAGAGGAAGAAGTAAAAAACAAGATCACAAGAGACAGAATGGAGATGGCAAATGTAATGAGCTTACTGAAAGAAGTATAAGAGGAAATCTGTAGTAAAGACGTAGAGGAACACAAAAGGTTAGAGAAATACGAGAAAAGCAAGACAAGACCTCTAAAGGTGACTTTCCAGAGTGTAAACACTGTGGAGGAGATACTAAAAAATGTAAAGAATCTTATGGAAAAAGAGGAGTTCAAAAATGTATGGATAAAAAGATGCCTAACACAAGAGGAACTGGAATTACTGAAAGAGAAGAGGGAGGAAGCAAAACAAAAAATGAGGGAAGATCAGAAGAGGAGAAGAACAATTTTTTTTTACAAAGTAATAGGATTGCAGGTACGAAAGTGGTACACAAACTGGATGGAATAAAAAGGAGGAAGGTAGTAAAACAATGTCATGACAAGAATATAAACAAGATGATAAAGTTGATGTACTCAAATGTGGATGGAATGGTATCTTAATTACTAGAGATGAATGATTATGTCAGAGAAAATGAACCACAAATAATATGCCTAACTGAAACAAAATTAACACCAAGGATATCCAATAACATACTAAATTTAGAGGAATACAATATATGGAGAAGAGTCAGAAATTTAAAAAAAGGAGGAGGAATTATAATATTAACTAAGAAAAATCTAATAGTCAATGAAATAAAACTATATATACCATCACAAGAAGAACTGATTGCAGTAGAGATCAACACATCTGAAGGGAAAGTAATTGTAGCCAATTTGTACATGCCACCCAGATCAAACACATTGGAAAGAGACGAATATGAGGACCTGGCAGAAAGTACAATTCAGAGTTTAAGATCATTACTACATAAAATGGAAGAGAAATCGGAAATAATTATACTAACTGGAGATTTTAATACAAATATAAATTGGAATACTCTAGATATAATTAGCCAAGAAAGCTGTTGGGACCAAAAGCTCCTGGATCTCGTGCAAGAGTTTTTCCTAACGCAGCATGTTAGGGAAACCACCAGAAAAAGAAGACTCGATGTACCTTCAGTGCTAGATCTAATATTTACTAGGCATGAAAATGATATTGACAGTTTAATATATCACCCTCCACTCGGCAAAAGCGATCATGCATTACTAAATTATAACTTCAGGATAGCATATGACATAGTTAACAGCAATGAAAGTTACAAAAAGAGCCTAAACTATAAAAAGGGAAATTATCAAGACCTAAAGAAGTATTTCTTAGAAGTTGATTGGGAAAATGAGCTTAGAGGACAAGATTTAAATGCTGTATATAAAAAATTCTGTGAATTTTATGAAATAGGAGTCCAGAAGTACATCCCACAGCACAAAGAAGCAGATAAGAAAATACAGAAATGGTTCAATACAGAATGTAAAAAATCAAAAGAAAGAAGAGATTTGTTGTGGAATAGATACAGAAGACACAATAGTGGAAGGGCGTATAATAATTACAAACAGGCAAGAAACGATTATACAAGAATAAGGAGGGAAGCCCAAAAACAGTTTGAGGAGGATATAATAAAAAAAGGTAGTGATCAACCAAAGCTGTTTTACAGCTATATCAGAAGCAAAACCAAAGTAAAAGATATAATACAATCCATTACGGACGAGAGAATCACTTATACACAAGAGAAAGATATTTGTGAAGCACTAAATAAGAATTTCCAATTAGGTTTTACAGAAGAAAAAAATTTTGAGAGGGACTATGTAGAACATGCATGTCCACACATACTACCAGATATACAAATAGCAGAAAAAGTAATACAGGAGGAGTTAAGTAAATTAGACAGAGGAAAAGCAAGTGGTTCTAATGAAATTTCATGTTGGGTACTACGAGAATGTGCAAAGGAGTTAAGTGAACCATTATTTTTTTTTCAAGAAATCCTTGAGTCAAGGTAAACTACCTGATATTTGGAAGAAAGCAAATATTGTCCCCTTATTTAAGAAAGGAAATAGACAAAATCCACTCAACTACCGACCAGTATCACTGACCTGTGTTGTAAGCAAGGTATTAGAGAAGCTTGGGTAAATCATCTAGAAGAACACAGTATGATAACAGAAAGACAGTTTGGTTTCAGAAAAGGAAAATCATGTTTTACTATCTGTTGAGCTACTATGACAGAGTAACAAACACAATACAGGAAAGAGAAGGATGGGTGGACAGTATCTATTTAGATTTCAAGAAAGCTTTTGACACAGTACCACACCAAAGACTTTTATGGAAACTGTACCATCAAGGAGGAATTCGAGGCAAACTGTTTTGTTGGATGCCAGATTTTCTCATAAAAAGAGAAATAAGAACAGTACTAAGAGGAAACTACTCATCATGGGAAGTGACTAGCGGAGCACCACAGGGTTCAGTGCCGGCACCAATCATGTTTTTAGAGTATATAAATGATATAAACAGTAACATTGGAAATGAAAACTATCTGAATATGTTTGCAGATGATGCAAAAATACAAAGGAGAATTACTAACACAGACTCTTGTAAAGAGCTACAAGAAGAATTAAATAAACTTCATGAATGGAGTAATACATGGCAAATGGAATTCAATGTGGACAAGTGTCCACATCAGAAGGAGAGAAGGACCTAGGTGTGATTATCAGTAACAGACTATCTCCAGTTGACCACATCAGCGAGAAGGTATGGAACATGTATACACTGCTTGCAAATATGAGAATAGCATTCACATACATAAATGAAGACATGCTAAGAAGGATAATAACATCATTCATTAGACCAACCCTGGAATATGCATCAGTAGTCTGGAGTCCTCATCTCAAAAAACACATAGACAAGATTGAAAAAGTTCAAAGGGCCGCTACAAGATGCATACCAAGCTTAAGGGACCTAAGCTACGAAGAAAGACTAAATAAACTGAATCTACCAACACTACAGGAGAGAAGGAAAAGAGGTGACATGATAATGCTATATAAGTGCTTATCAGGGAAGGAGAAAATAGACATAAATGATTACTTAACATATAGAGAAGCATCAGCAAGAGGACACTGCAAAAAACTGCATAAGAAGAGAGGTGACAAAGACGTAAGGAAATTCAGTTTCCCAAACAGAGCAGTTGATCAATGGAATGCACTACCGAATGAAATAATGTGTGCCAAAACAATTCACAAATTTAAGGATATATACGATAAATATGGTTTAAGACACGGGACAGTACGAGCTTGACTCATTCCTGTAAAGATACAATTAGGTAAGAACAATTAGGTAAGAACACACACGCACGCACAAGCGCACGCCCACTGGCGGTTTGTTCGTTCGTTCGTTTTTAGATATCCATCACCTATAGTGAAGGCCGGGCCATACATTAGCCCGGTCAGTGGGGTGTGGGCTGGCTTGTAAATAGTGAAGGGGGGGGGGGAAGACAGGGCCTGGGACGTCCCGAAGGGGCCGCCTAGCACACGCGCCATGTCTTCTTGCTGGTTTTGTGGTGTGTGTGTGGGACTGACGGTGTTCTATCAATGGTATGACATAGGCTTACTGTTTCCTTTCGTTGGTGCAAGAGCTGTAAGCAGAAATTCAGCTTCTTTTCAATTTTCCTAGTAATCTTCATAAAACTGAATATAATTAAATATATACACAAATTAATTATCGCTGCATTTCTTTGAGGTTAAGGAACTTAGTGCTAAAATTGGTCGTTACGTGGAAATTAGCTTTGTTGAACTAACGTGAAAAGATTACACTGTTTAAAAAAATTATATTATGTTGAACTCCATCGAGATACCATAACTCCTTTAGCAGTTTTAGTCTCTCTGACAAGGAGAGTATGTTTTCTCTCCTGTTGATTTGTTTGTTTGTTTCTCTGTTAGCAGATTACTCAAAAACTACAAACGAGATTTGGACCAAATTTGGTGGGTATATAGCCCATGTCCCAGGGAACAAACGATTAACTTTGGAACCGATCCGGATCGTATTTCAAATTCTGGATCAGGAATACCGGTACACTTTTTTGCAAAACCCTAATCAGTGATGAGAAACCTTAACCCATTATGAAATGTGGTTTGGAAATTACGTTGCCCTTGTCGGAGAGATGAGCTCCATTGAGTGCCCCTGTAATTTGGAGTTTTATTATAAAGAAGCTATAAAATGGTTACTGTATTATACATTTATATTTTAAAATGTTATCAATCAAGACACATTAAAACTCATAAGTAAAGTCCGCCACTAGGCAATAATAGGAAACATAAAGTACATACCATAACTCTTGTGCTTCCCTAAAAGTATTCAACACTCAGTCATTTGATAAATAGTAAACACATAACATTTTAGCTTCTAAATCTAAGGCATCTCTTGGTAACTAACAATCTATCAAACGCTAAATGTATATAAGCTCCTAGTCATTACCCAAATAATAAATTGTACGGTGCAGCATTATACAGGAAAGTACCGTACGTAAAATCTTGAAAGATCTCCCATTGGCCTTAAAATGAAAAATAATTTATACGTAAAAGTACCTAACATTTTGGTCATTAGACAGATCAGGCCAGTCCAACGTAGAGTTAATGGATAGTGGGAAAAAAAAATACATGCTTCAATCCCTGAGGTTGGATTAAACGCACTTGTAGTCAAGAACAGTTCCTCATAAATCTGTATATATATATTGTTACATAGCCTATGATTTCATCATCCTTTGTGTAATTCTAACGTACAGTATGCTGCATGTTTGATCACGAGCGTGTTCTACCTCACTCCCCCCCTCCTCCCTTATAGTAGAGTAAGTCGTTCTTTCTGTTGTTCAGAGCAGGAGTGTCAACTCTTTGTCCCCTCTGGCTTCATTTGCGCGTCCTTCTTACAAGTTGTATCAAGCTCTGCCGGCCCCTATATAATGAGCTCAGTCTCTGCATTAATTGCCACTTAGATCTACTCCTCATTTTGCTCACATCTCTGTCCTCCCCTGTACAGTTGTTATTATTGTGAGTGCTCAGGAAGTCTCCAACCATCTAGCAGCTGTGTAATTTGAGTATGAGTGTTATTACATTTTGTTCTTGTGCTGTATAGCATAAGGTGTTGATTCGTAGGCCTAGTAAAGTTTTTGTAATTCATATTGTCAGCCAGTGGTAATAATATTTCGTATCAATAATAATATATCTTGCATTCACTGAGTTTTATCCGGTTTTCTCATTTTATCAGGGCTGACTTAGATAAATTTACCCTTGCTAATTTCGTGTTAATAGAGGCTATTGCAGTTAACCATATATTTAACCTGTTTTTGCCATTACATTATCCTTATGAGTCCTGAATGTTTTGTTGTTAGTTTGAGCATTAAACTTTAACATGTAATTTTACCTAACTCTTTTGTTTTGAACCTAGAACTTTACGGGACAGTAGTGGTTTTTAGTATTCTCACTTAAAGTGTACATTATCTTTCTCTGTTCCATAACATAAATTTGGCGACCTCTTATCAGGATATTCAGGATATTATCATAAGGATATTGCTTGATATTTTGTGACTGTGATTTATTCATGATGTCTACTATTACTACGCTTGATGAAGCCAAAAATATTTTGTCAAATGTGCAAACAGTGTGTGATGTAGAAAACAGAACAAAGAATGAACTTAAGCTTGTTGCTCAACAATTGGGGATTGCTGTTCGCTCTCATCATTCTAAAGATCAAATTGTTGAGATGATTAATGAAAGCTTGTTTAATGTAACTCCTCCAAATGAGCAAACGCAGATTGAATTAGCTAAGTTACAGCTAGCCCTGCAGGAGGCTCGTGCTAAGGAGGCTGAATTTCAGGCAAATGCTCGTATTCAGGAGGCACAGGTACAGGCTCAGGCACAAATTGATCTTGCTAGGATTCAGGCAGACCATGAGTATCGCATGAAACAAGGTGGAACTGGATCATCTAGCTCTGATGATGTTGATGTGGCTACAAATGTTAAACTTGTCCCTCCTTTTAATGAATCTGATTTAACAAAGTATTTTCAGTTGTTTGAGAGGGTAGCTACAGGTTTTAATTGGCCCAAAAAGTATTGGCCAGTACTCCTTCAAACTGTTCTCACCGGTAAAGCTCAAGTAACTTATGCATCTTTGAGGATCAATGTGATAATTATGATGTAGTTAAGAGCTTGATTTTTAAGGCCTATGAGCTTGTTCCTGAATTCTATAGAGTAAAATTTAGGACAACTTAAAAGCAAGATAAGCAATCCCATGTTGAGTATGCAAAAATCAAAGAAGATCTGTTAGAGTAGTGGTTAAATTCTAAGAATGTGGATTCTGATTTTGACAAATTTAAGCAGATGATTTTGCTGGAGGACTACAAGAGATGTATTAATAATGATGTAAGCCTATATCTTGATGAGAGAAGAATAGATAATTTGTCTGATGCTGCAGTTTTAGCTGATGAATATGTTCTCACTCACAAGAGATATTCTAAAGAAAAAAGGAAAGCTGAGAGTAAGTACGTTGCCTCTACTCAGAGTACAGGTAACAGGAAAGAGAATAAAGATGATGTTTCTCAGGAAGTAAATACCAGCTTCTCCTCTAGATTTCAGAAAAGTAAATGTACTTATTGTAGTAAGCTTTGTCATACTACGGAGAAATGTTTCAGGAGACAGCGTGATGTGAACAAAAAGGAGTCTTTAAATATTCAGTCAATTGGTCAAGTGTCCACCCTTGAGAGTTCCCAGAATTCTTTAACTGAGTTAACTGAACCTGCTTTGAGGGGTAAATTAAATTCTCATGATGAAGCTCCTCTTTTGAGCAGTAACGTGGGTGACACTCTCAAGAGTTCATGTGATAATGTCCTGTCTGATGGTTTTGTCAGTCCTCTGGACAGTAATGACAGGAAATCAGTTAAAATATATCGTGATACAGGTGCTTGCCAATCCCTTATGCTGACCAGTGTTCTAGGCTCCAATGTTAATTCCTCTGATGAAACTGTAATCTTACAAGGTGTAGGGAATAATTACTTCTCTGTCCCTCTGTGCAGAATGAATTTAGAGTCTGGTTTTGTTAATGGTTCCGTTATGGTTGGGTTGGTTGAGACACTGCCAATGTCAGGTGTAACTTTCTTACTTGGAAATGATATTGGTGGAAGTCAAGTGTGTCCAGCTCCTCAGTTGTCTAGTGAGCCAGTGGCTGCGGCCCAGGATTGTGATGTCCCTGATGTGTTCTCTGCATGTGCTGTCACTAGGACTAAGTCTATAGTTACTGGTGACTTAGAGGATAATGATGATGATGATGTTATCCTAGCTGACACTTTTCTTGCTAATCTGGACCACTCACCAGATGAGGCAGTACCCCGTAGTGTTGATAATTTGTCTCGTCAAGAGTTGGTTGAGTTGCAGGTTGCTGACCCTGAGTTGAAAGGTCTAGCTAACTCTGCTTGCAGTGAGGAAGAGTCAGCCGGTGCTTCTACTTGTTATTATATAAAGTCAGGAGTACTTATGAGGAAGTGGAGACCCCCAACAGCATCAGCCGACTGTGAATGGGAGGTTGTACATCAAGTTGTCATCCCTCGTGTTTGTAGGCAGGATATCATTAGAGTGGCTCATGATTCCAGTTTGGCAGGACACCTTGGAGTGAGGAAGACTGTGGCACGCATTTTGAAACACTTCTACTGGCCAGGTATCTTCAGGGATGTTTCCTGGTATTGTAAGTCTTGTCACACCTGTCAAGTTGTGGGGAAGTGTAATCAGACCGAAAAGGTTGCACCTCTAGTTCCCTTTCCTCCTTTTGAGGCGCCTTTCACCCGTGTGTTGGTGGATATTGTGGGCCCTCTTCCTAAGACTTCTTCAGGATTTTCTTATGTGTTGACCCTGATTGATATGGCTACTCGTTATCCTGAAGCCATTCCACTTAGAAATATCTCAGCAAAGAACGTGGTTAAGGAAATGCTAGGGTTCTTCACCAAGTTTGGTCTGCCCAAGGAGGTACAGTCAGACCGGGGAAGTAATTTCATGTCAAATGTTTTCAAGCAGTCTCTGAAAGAGTTGGGCATCACCCAGATCACGTTTTCAGCTTACCATCCCCAGACCCAAGGAGCGTTGGAGAGATATCATCAAACACTCAAATCGATGCTCAAGAAATACTGTTTGGAACATCAGAAAGACTGGGATAAAGGTCTTCCATTTGTTGTATTTGCCGCAAGAGAATCTCCAAATGAATCACTGGGCTTCTCACCTTTTGAACTACTGTTTGGCCATGAAGTAAGAGGATCCCTTAAGTTACTCAAGGAATGCTGGCTGTCGGAGGAAGATGACGTCAACCTGCTGGAGTATGTGATGAAGTTCAAAGAACGGCTGTCCACTGCTTTACATCTGGTGAGAGAGAATTTAGGAGCTGCTCAGGAGAAGATGAAGACTTGGTATGATAAGAAGTCCAGGTTACGCCACTTTCAGCCAGGAGATCAGGTTTTGATTCTGCTACCGGTGCATGGGCAACCTCTTCAAGCCAAGTTTAGTGGTCCTTATTTCGTGGAGAAGAAACTCAGTGATGTCAACTATGTCATCGCCACACCAGATCGTAGAAAGAACAAGCAACTTTGTCACATCAACATGCTAAAGTTATATCACAGGCGGGACGAAAATAACCCAGTCTGCACTGTAGCTGTTCCACCCGAGTCTGCAAGTGAAGTTCTCCCATGCAGCATGAGCCTGAGTGATAGTTTGGGGAAGAATCCTGATATCATGAATGATCTCCAGACTAAGCTTTCTTATCTAGCTCCTGAGGAAAGGCAGGAGTTTTCGGCATTACTGCAGGAGTACCCGCAAGTGTTCCGTGCCACTCCAGGAAGAACCACTGTGTTGATGCATGATGTCGATGTTGGAGACGCAAAGCCAATTAAACTGCCTCCTTACCGTGTGAACCCAGTGAAACTTCCTCTCATCCAGAAGGAGCTTGGCTACCTGTTGGACCACAAGATGATTGAGCCCTGTCAGAGCGAGTGGAGTTCTCCTGTCACTCTAGTCCCTAAGCCAGGTGAGTCACAGCGGCTTTGCATCGACTACAGACGTGTTAATCAGATGACAAAAACAGACACTTACCCTCTCCCTCGCATGGAAGATTGCATAGACAAGATCGGAAAGGCTAGGTACATAAGTAAGTTTGATTTGTTAAAGGGATATTGGCAAGAACCTATGACTGAACGTGCTAGGGAGATCTCATGTTTTGTAACACTAGGAAAGACTTTTGCATGTTCTGTAATGCCATATGGTATGACGAATGCACCAGCCACATTTCAGAAGCTCATGAATGTTGTAACAGAGGGTTTGGCAGGGTGTGTTGTTTATATTGATGATGTATTAATCTTCAGTGACAACTGGAAAGATCACCTGTGCCATGTCAGTAAATTTCTTGAGTGTTTGGTTCGGGCTGGTTTTGTAGCTAGTTTATCAGGGTGTGAGTTTGGTCAAGCTGGAGTTCGGTACCTTGGGTGCGTAATTGGTGATGGACATGTTGCACCACCAGGAGCTGGGGTTCGGGTTATAAGTGGTCTTCCCGGACCTAAAAGTGGGAGGGAGCTGCAGAGATTTTTGGGAGTGGTGGGTTATTACGGGAGATTTGTTCTTGACTTTTCAATTCTTATATCACCACTTGCAGACCTACTGAAGAGGGGAGTTGGGTTTGTCTGGACCGATAGCTGTGAATCCTCTTTCAGCAAACTTAGAGCTATCCTATTAAGTCAGCCAGTGCTCGCTACTCTAAATTTTGCTAAGCCTTTTAAGATGGCTGTTGACGCAAGTGATACAGGAGCTGGGGCTGTTTTGCTGCAAGAGGATGATCAGGGTATTGAACATCCTGTATCTTATTACAGTAAGTTCATTCCACCTCAAAAGAACTGCTCAACTATTGAGAAAGAGCTTTTGGCCTTGATTTTGGGTTTGCAGCATTTTTCATTTTATTTGTGTTCTGGTTTTGACCCCATAGTCATTTATACCGATCATAGCCCACTGAAATTCCTTAGTGAGTTTAAAGATAGAAATTGGAGATTGACAAGATGGAGTCTGCTTCTTCAGGAGTATTCATTGGACATGCAACGTGTCAAGGGGAAGAGGATGTTGTTGCAGATTGCTTATCTAGACTTTATACAGATTGTTTTTGAGTAATAAGAAATTTCCTTTGTAAAATTTCTTTTTCTTTGTGGGGAGGTATTACATAGCCTATGATTTCATCATCCTTTGTCTACTTCTAACGTACAGTATGCTGCATGTTTGATCACGAGCGTGTTCTACCTCACTCCCCCCCTCCTCCCTTATAGTAGGGTAAGTCGTTCTTTCTGTTGTTCAGAGCAGGAGTGTCAACACTTTGTCCCCTCTGGCTTCATTTGCGCGTCCTTCTTACAAGTTGTATCAAGCTCTGCCGGCCCCTATATAATGAGCTCAGTCTCTGCATTAATTGCCACTTAGATCTACTCCTCATTTTGCTCACATCTCTGTCCTCCCTGTACAGTTGTTATTATTGTGAGTGCTGAGAAAGTCTCCAACCATCTAGCAGCTGTGTAATTTGAGTATGAGTGTTATTACATTTTGTTCTTGTGCTGTATAGCATAAGGTGTTGATTCGTAGGCCTAGTAAAGTTTTTGTAATTCATATTGTCAGCCAGTGGTAATAATATTTTGTATCAATAATAATATATCTTGCATTCACTGAGTATTATCTGGTTTTCTTATTTTATCAGGGCTGACTTAGATAAATTTACACTTGCTAATTTCGTGTTAATAGAAGCTATTGCAGTTAACCATATATTTAACCTGTTTTTCCCATTACATTATCCTTATGAGTCCTGAATGTTTTGTTGTTAGTTTGAGCATTAAACTTTAACATGTAATTTTACCTAACTCTTTTGTTTTGAACCTAGAACTTTACGGGACAGTAGTGGTTTTTAGTATTCTCACTTAAAGTGTACATTATCTTTCTCTGTTCCATAACATAAATTTGGCGACCTCTTATCAGGATATTCAGGATATTATCATAAGGATATTGCTTGATATTTTGTGACTGTGATTTATTCATGATGTCTACTATTACTACGCTTGATGAAGCCAAAAATATTTTGTCAAATGTGCAAACAGTGTGTGATGTAGAAAACAGAACAAAGAATGAACTTAAGCTTGTTGCTCAACAATTGGGGATTGCTGTTCGCTCTCATCATTCTAAAGATCAAATTGTTGAGATGATTAATGAAAGCTTGTTTAATGTAACTCCTCCAAATGAGCAAACGCAGATTGAATTAGCTAAGTTACAGCTAGCCCTGCAGGAGGCTCGTGCTAAGGAGGCTGAATTTCAGGCAAATGCTCGTATTCAGGAGGCACAGGTACAGGCTCAGGCACAAATTGATCTTGCTAGGATTCAGGCAGACCATGAGTATCGCATGAAACAAGGTGGAACTGGATCATCTAGCTCTGATGATGTTGATGTGGCTACAAATGTTAAACTTGTCCCTCCTTTTAATGAATCTGATTTAACAAAGTATTTTCAGTTGTTTGAGAGGGTAGCTACAGGTTTTAATTGGCCCAAAAAGTATTGGCCAGTACTCCTTCAAACTGTTCTCACCGGTAAAGCTCAAGTAACTTATGCATCTTTGAGGATCAATGTGATAATTATGATGTAGTTAAGAGCTTGATTTTTAAGGCCTATGAGCTTGTTCCTGAATTCTATAGAGTAAAATTTAGGACAACTTAAAAGCAAGATAAGCAATCCCATGTTGAGTATGCAAAAATCAAAGAAGATCTGTTAGAGTAGTGGTTAAATTCTAAGAATGTGGATTCTGATTTTGACAAATTTAAGCAGATGATTTTGCTGGAGGACTACAAGAGATGTATTAATAATGATGTAAGCCTATATCTTGATGAGAGAAGAATAGATAATTTGTCTGATGCTGCAGTTTTAGCTGATGAATATGTTCTCACTCACAAGAGATATTCTAAAGAAAAAGGAAAGCTGAGAGTAAGTACGTTGCCTCTACTCAGAGTACAGGTAACAGGAAAGAGAATAAAGATGATGTTTCTCAGGAAGTAAATACCAGCTTCTCCTCTAGATTTCAGAAAAGTAAATGTACTTATTGTAGTAAGCTTTGTCATACTACGGAGAAATGTTTCAGGAGACAGCGTGATGTGAACAAAAAGGAGTCTTTAAATATTCAGTCAATTGGTCAAGTGTCCACCCTTGAGAGTTCCCAGAATTCTTTAACTGAGTTAACTGAACCTGCTTTGAGGGGTAAATTAAATTCTCATGATGAAGCTCCTCTTTTGAGCAGTAACGTGGGTGACACTCTCAAGAGTTCATGTGATAATGTCCTGTCTGATGGTTTTGTCAGTCCTCTGGACAGTAATGACAGGAAATCAGTTAAAATATATCGTGATACAGGTGCTTGCCAATCCCTTATGCTGACCAGTGTTCTAGGCTCCAATGTTAATTCCTCTGATGAAACTGTAATCTTACAAGGTGTAGGGAATAATTACTTCTCTGTCCCTCTGTGCAGAATGAATTTAGAGTCTGGTTTTGTTAATGGTTCCGTTATGGTTGGGTTGGTTGAGACACTGCCAATGTCAGGTGTAACTTTCTTACTTGGAAATGATATTGGTGGAAGTCAAGTGTGTCCAGCTCCTCAGTTGTCTAGTGAGCCAGTGGCTGCGGCCCAGGATTGTGATGTCCCTGATGTGTTCTCTGCATGTGCTGTCACTAGGACTAAGTCTATAGTTACTGGTGACTTAGAGGATAATGATGATGATGATGTTATCCTAGCTGACACTTTTCTTGCTAATCTGGACCACTCACCAGATGAGGCAGTACCCCGTAGTGTTGATAATTTGTCTCGTCAAGAGTTGGTTGAGTTGCAGGTTGCTGACCCTGAGTTGAAAGGTCTAGCTAACTCTGCTTGCAGTGAGGAAGAGTCAGCCGGTGCTTCTACTTGTTATTATATAAAGTCAGGAGTACTTATGAGGAAGTGGAGACCCCCAACAGCATCAGCCGACTGTGAATGGGAGGTTGTACATCAAGTTGTCATCCCTCGTGTTTGTAGGCAGGATATCATTAGAGTGGCTCATGATTCCAGTTTGGCAGGACACCTTGGAGTGAGGAAGACTGTGGCACGCATTTTGAAACACTTCTACTGGCCAGGTATCTTCAGGGATGTTTCCTGGTATTGTAAGTCTTGTCACACCTGTCAAGTTGTGGGGAAGTGTAATCAGACCGAAAAGGTTGCACCTCTAGTTCCCTTTCCTCCTTTTGAGGCGCCTTTCACCCGTGTGTTGGTGGATATTGTGGGCCCTCTTCCTAAGACTTCTTCAGGATTTTCTTATGTGTTGACCCTGATTGATATGGCTACTCGTTATCCTGAAGCCATTCCACTTAGAAATATCTCAGCAAAGAACGTGGTTAAGGAAATGCTAGGGTTCTTCACCAAGTTTGGTCTGCCCAAGGAGGTACAGTCAGACCGGGGAAGTAATTTCATGTCAAATGTTTTCAAGCAGTCTCTGAAAGAGTTGGGCATCACCCAGATCACGCTTTCAGCTTACCATCCCCAGACCCAAGGAGCGTTGGAGAGATATCATCAAACACTCAAATCGATGCTCAAGAAATACTGTTTGGAACATCAGAAAGACTGGGATAAAGGTCTTCCATTTGTTGTATTTGCCGCAAGAGAATCTCCAAATGAATCACTGGGCTTCTCACCTTTTGAACTACTGTTTGGCCATGAAGTAAGAGGATCCCTTAAGTTACTCAAGGAATGCTGGCTGTCGGAGGAAGATGACGTCAACCTGCTGGAGTATGTGATGAAGTTCAAAGAACGGCTGTCCACTGCTTTACATCTGGTGAGAGAGAATTTAGGAGCTGCTCAGGAGAAGATGAAGACTTGGTATGATAAGAAGTCCAGGTTACGCCACTTTCAGCCAGGAGATCAGGTTTTGATTCTGCTACCGGTGCATGGGCAACCTCTTCAAGCCAAGTTTAGTGGTCCTTATTTCGTGGAGAAGAAACTCAGTGATGTCAACTATGTCATCGCCACACCAGATCGTAGAAAGAACAAGCAACTTTGTCACATCAACATGCTAAAGTTATATCACAGGCGGGACGAAAATAACCCAGTCTGCACTGTAGCTGTTCCACCCGAGTCTGCAAGTGAAGTTCTCCCATGCAGCATGAGCCTGAGTGATAGTTTGGGGAAGAATCCTGATATCATGAATGATCTCCAGACTAAGCTTTCTTATCTAGCTCCTGAGGAAAGGCAGGAGTTTTCGGCATTACTGCAGGAGTACCCGCAAGTGTTCCGTGCCACTCCAGGAAGAACCACTGTGTTGATGCATGATGTCGATGTTGGAGACGCAAAGCCAATTAAACTGCCTCCTTACCGTGTGAACCCAGTGAAACTTCCTCTCATCCAGAAGGAGCTTGGCTACCTGTTGGACCACAAGATGATTGAGCCCTGTCAGAGCGAGTGGAGTTCTCCTGTCACTCTAGTCCCTAAGCCAGGTGAGTCACAGCGGCTTTGCATCGACTACAGACGTGTTAATCAGATGACAAAAACAGACACTTACCCTCTCCCTCGCATGGAAGATTGCATAGACAAGATCGGAAAGGCTAGGTACATAAGTAAGTTTGATTTGTTAAAGGGATATTGGCAAGAACCTATGACTGAACGTGCTAGGGAGATCTCATGTTTTGTAACACTAGGAAAGACTTTTGCATGTTCTGTAATGCCATATGGTATGACGAATGCACCAGCCACATTTCAGAAGCTCATGAATGTTGTAACAGAGGGTTTGGCAGGGTGTGTTGTTTATATTGATGATGTATTAATCTTCAGTGACAACTGGAAAGATCACCTGTGCCATGTCAGTAAATTTCTTGAGTGTTTGGTTCGGGCTGGTTTTGTAGCTAGTTTATCAGGGTGTGAGTTTGGTCAAGCTGGAGTTCGGTACCTTGGGTGCGTAATTGGTGATGGACATGTTGCACCACCAGGAGCTGGGGTTCGGGTTATAAGTGGTCTTCCGGACCTAAAAGTGGGAGGGAGCTGCAGAGATTTTTGGGAGTGGTGGGTTATTACGGGAGATTTGTTCTTGACTTTTCAATTCTTATATCACCACTTGCAGACCTACTGAAGAGGGGAGTTGGGTTTGTCTGGACCGATAGCTGTGAATCCTCTTTCAGCAAACTTAGAGCTATCCTATTAAGTCAGCCAGTGCTCGCTACTCTAAATTTTGCTAAGCCTTTTAAGATGGCTGTTGACGCAAGTGATACAGGAGCTGGGGCTGTTTTGCTGCAAGAGGATGATCAGGGTATTGAACATCCTGTATCTTATTACAGTAAGTTCATTCCACCTCAAAAGAACTGCTCAACTATTGAGAAAGAGCTTTTGGCCTTGATTTTGGGTTTGCAGCATTTTTCATTTTATTTGTGTTCTGGTTTTGACCCCATAGTCATTTATACCGATCATAGCCCACTGAAATTCCTTAGTGAGTTTAAAGATAGAAATTGGAGATTGACAAGATGGAGTCTGCTTCTTCAGGAGTATTCATTGGACATGCAACGTGTCAAGGGGAAGAGGATGTTGTTGCAGATTGCTTATCTAGACTTTATACAGATTGTTTTTGAGTAATAAGAAATTTCCTTTGTAAAATTTCTTTTTCTTTGTGGGGAGGTATTACATAGCCTATGATTTCATCATCCTTTGTCTACTTCTAACGTACAGTATGCTGCATGTTTGATCACGAGCGTGTTCTACCTCACTCCCCCCCTCCTCCCTTATAGTAGGGTAAGTCGTTCTTTCTGTTGTTCAGAGCAGGAGTGTCAACACTTTGTCCCCTCTGGCTTCATTTGCGCGTCCTTCTTACAAGTTGTATCAAGCTCTGCCGGCCCCTATATAATGAGCTCAGTCTCTGCATTAATTGCCACTTAGATCTACTCCTCATTTTGCTCACATCTCTGTCCTCCCCTGTACAGTTGTTATTATTGTGAGTGCTGAGAAAGTCTCCAACCATCTAGCAGCTGTGTAATTTGAGTATGAGTGTTATTACATTTTGTTCTTGTGCTGTATAGCATAAGGTGTTGATTCGTAGGCCTAGTAAAGTTTTTGTAATTCATATTGTCAGCCAGTGGTAATAATATTTTGTATCAATAATAATATATCTTGCATTCACTGAGTATTATCTGGTTTTCTTATTTTATCAGGGCTGACTTAGATAAATTTACACTTGCTAATTTCGTGTTAATAGAAGCTATTGCAGTTAACCATATATTTAACCTGTTTTTCCCATTACATTATCCTTATGAGTCCTGAATGTTTTGTTGTTAGTTTGAGCATTAAACTTTAACTTGTAATTTTACCTAACTCTTTTGTTTTGAACCTGAAACTTTACGGGACAGTAGTGATTTTTAGTATTCTCACTTAAAGTGTGCATTAACTTTCTCTGTTCCGTAACAATCTATCTATCTATCTATCTATCTATCTATATATATATATATATATATATATATATATAGCCCGACGCCCTAATCCAGAAAAGGGTGGCCGCAGACAAAACGCCTCCAAGTCGCTCTGTCACCCACCATTTGATTAACCTCCCCCCAACTCACTCCCCCCTCCCTCATATACCTCTCAACTCCATCCCTCCACCTCATCCTCGGTCTACCCCTCCCTCTCCCTTCCTCCACATTACCTACATACACCCTCTTAGTCAGTCTTTCATTCTCCATTCTCTTCACATGTCTTAACCACCTCAGTGTATTTCTCCTAATCATCTCAACCACATCCACATCCACCCCACAACGTTCCTTCACTTCTTCATTCGTCAACATGTCCGTCCAAGTCACTCCACATGCTCCTTTCAAGTAACTCATTTCCACTGCTCTCACTCTTGACTTGTTCCCCTCTTGCAAGGTCCACGCCTCGCTTCCATACGTCAGGGTAGGGATCACAATAATATGATGCAGTGACTTCTTAACTTCCATAATCACCTCCCTATTTCTCATCACTGCTTTCAGTGTACCAACAACCTTCCTTCCCTGCCGTAACCTTTCACGCACTTCATCCCCCAAAGTTCCATCCTTACTCATCACACTACCCAGGTACTTGAATGCACTCACATTCTCCATATCCTCACCATCCAACCTCACTGCACACTCTGTGGCTTCATTCCTCTCAAACACCATAACTTTACTTTTGCATACATTAACTTTCAGATTCCTCCTCCTACACTCTCACCCTTTTTCTGTCCAACTCTCTAATGCAAGAGTTAACCGTTACTCCCAGTCCTTCATTTATGCAACAGGTCAACTCTGGAACTGTCTCCCTCTGTCTGTATTTCCTGCTTCCTATGATCTCCAGTCTTTCAAACGCAGTGTGTCAAGGCATCACGAAATGAATGGATCTTGAATTTGTCTCTCTCTTGTATTTTGTTTTTTTCTTGGAAGGAACAGTTTTGGGGGCTCATTGCCTTTGGTTCCTTCTTCCCCACATAAAAAAAAAAAAAAAAAATGTCCCAAATTCATTCATCAAACCGTGCAACTCCCATTCATCTTCACTCACCAATACTGTATCATCAGCAAACAGCAACACCGGAATCTTCCAAATCTCACCCTCATTCATTAGAGCCACCCCCACATCCACTGCCCGACCTTGCATCTCCTTTACAACCCCATCCATGTATATATTAAACAGCCATGGAGACATCACACAACCCTGTTTCAGTCCCACATTGAGATCAACGAACTCACTCAGCCCACCATCCACTCGCACCGTAGCCCTAGCTCCCTCGTACATACTCTTCACAGCACTCAATAATTTCCCCTCCACTCCATATATTCTTAATACCTGCCACATACCTTGCCTATCTATTCTGTCATAAGCTTTCTCCAAGTCCATGAAGGCAGCATACACTTTCCTTCCCTTCTCTAGATACTTCTCCACTAAACATCTTAGAACAAATATCTGATTTACACACCCTTTTCCCTTCCTAAATCCCCCTTGTTCTTCTCCAACTAGCTCCTCTGTCATATGCCTAACCCTGTCAATGAGTATTCTACCATATATTTTACCAGTCACACTAAGAAGGCAAATACCCCTATGGTTACCACATACTTCTCTCTCCCCTTTTCCTTTGTATAAAGGAACAATTATACCTGACTTCCAGTCCTCTGGAACCCTTCCCTCTTCCCAAGCCAATCTATACAACTTCCATATCCACTCCAAAACAATCTCACCCCCATACCTAAGCATTTCACCACACACTCCATCAATTCCTGGGGCCTTTCCCAACTTAATCTTCTTCATTGCTTCCACTACTTCCACCCTACTGATCTCTTCCTCCCTCCTCTCATCTCTTCTTCTCCCAGCCATTCCCCAACCACTTATACTCGCACTGCTTTCACTTTCCACATTCAACAAATCCTCAAAGTGCTCCTTCCATCTCTTCAATTTCTCTCTCTTCTCCACCAGCAATCTATTATTCCTATCTTTCACTCCCCTACTATTTCCCCTTTCACTCTTCCTTACTTTCTTTACCTCCTTCCAAAACAATTTCTTACTCTCCCTCCATTTCACACTCAGATTCCTCCCAAACTCTTCATCCACTTTCTTCTTACTCTCCCTCACCAGTCTCTTAACCTCCCTTCTCCTGCTCACATATACCTGTCTTCTCTCTCTCATCTTCTCCCCTACCTCTACTCACTAACCATTCACTATATGCCTTCTTCTTTTGTTCCACATCTCGTTTCACCTCATCATTCCACCATGCTGTCCCTTGCACACCCTTGCATCTCCTCCTCACTCCACAAACCGCTTCACATGCTGCGCCTATCTCTTCCGTGAATATCTTACATACGTCTTCCACCCCTTATATCTGCTGTAGCTCATATTTTCCCAATCTTTCTTCTACTATGCTTTTATACTCTGTCATTTTCTCACTATCTTGCAATTTCTCCATTCTTCTTACAGGAGCTTCTTCCTCCTGTCTTCCTCTTCGTCTCCTCTACCACTTTCTTTGCAGCTCTACCTTGGCCATCACTAAGTGATGGTCCGAGACTCCATTCCCCCACCCTCTCCACACTCTTGCATCCAACACTTGTCTTCTCATTCGCTCATTCACACACACATAGTCTATCATTGCCTTTCGTTCAACAAGTTCACCATCCATCCTCCTCATTACTCTCCATGTATACCGGTGGATCATCTTATGACGAAAGTAGGTGTTGGCTATTGCCAACCCCGTACAAGCACAGATGTCCACCAAAGCACTACTATTCCCATCTACTTCAGCTGGCACACCCCACTGACCAACCACTCCATCCACTCGTACATTCCCAACTTTGCCATTCATGTCTCCAATCAACAGCACTCTCTCGCTCCTCTCAAACTTGTCCATACATGCTTCTACTCTCGCCCAAAACTCATCTTTCACTCTTGCCACTCGATCCTCTGTCGGGGCATACACACATACAATCGCCCACGCTTGTATACCAACTTTCATCCTCACTCATAAAATCTTTGCACCCACTGTTCCATTCTCTCTTATATTCTCCTTCCACTTCTTGCTTATCATCAGACATACTCCCTCTCTTGCCCTCTCATTCTCATTGACTCCCGCACAAATACCTAAACCATATTCCCATTCTCTCACTCATTCACCTCTCCATTTAGTTTCAGTCAATCCACATATATCCACTTTTGCATCCTCAAGCACCTGAACAATCTCTCTCTTTCACTTCATCATGCACTCCTCTCACATTCCATGTTCCCACCCTAAGAATGTTCTTTGTTCGTTCCTTAGTTGTCAACGTATGGTCCGTCCGGGTCCGAGGTGCTTTATTCGCTTTTTTAGTTAGTTCTTTTTACGGGGTGGGGCACTAACCCACCACCAACCCTTTTAGTCACCTCGTACAAAAAGCAGGGATACTGGGGGATTATTCTTGAAACATCCCCCTACCCCCAAGGGGTATATATATATATATATATATATATATATATATATATATATTTATATATATAGATAGATAGATAGATAGTTAGATAGATAGATAAATAGATACACACACACACACACACACACACACACACACATATATATATACATAAATATACAGTAGAACCCCAGAATTCGTACACAATTCGTTCCTGGAGGCTGTACGAGTTGCAAATTGTTCCAAAAACGAATCATTTTTTTCCACAAGAAACAACGTAATTTGCATTAATCCGTTCTTTAGAATGGATGAAACGGTAGATTTCGCCACACTATAATGAATGGCAAGATCGGAGACACGGGTTCCAATTTCAAACTTTGCAATGAGTTCTTTTTTCAGCTCAATTGTTGTCACTGCTTTACAATTAGCTCCAGCTGACTCACTAATCTTCCTAGGGCCCATGATTATGTACAATTTTCTATCGAAAATACGTAATTCATCACAAAGTTTAATCGAGCCTGTATGACTGATGCATAACTGGCGGAAGACAAAGCCAGACTGGCGACCATGTGGCACCTACGACGCCGCATCTATTAGTGCGAATAATGGGTCACTGTACGAAAACTGGAGCGATTTTTGGGCGAAAAGCTGTACGAAAACCGAGCTGTACGAGTAGAGAGGCATACGAATTCCGGGGTTCCACTGTATATATATATATATATATATATATATATATATATATATATATATATATATTGTTACGGAACAGAGAAAGATAATGTACACTTTGAGTGAGAATACTAATAATCACTACTGTCCCGTAAAGGTCCAGGTTCAAAATAAAAGAGTTAGGTAAAATTACAAGTTAAAGTTTAATGCTCAAACTAACAACAAAACATTCAGGACTCATAAGGATAATGTAATGGCAAAAAACAGGTTAAATATATGGTTAACTGCAATAGCCTCTATTAACACGAAATTAGCAAGAGTAAATTTACCTAAGTCAGCCCTGATAAAATTAAAATACACTGGGTAATGCTCAGTTAATGCAAAATAAATAATTACAGATACAAACTATTATCAAAAATGACTGATATAAAACTTCACATTAATCACAAAAAAAAAACCTTACTAGGCCTAAGAACCAACAATTTATGCTACACAGCACAAGAACAAAATGCAACAACAGTTATACTCAAATTACACAGCTGCTAGATGGTTGGAGACTTCCTGAGCACTCAATAATAACTGTACAGGGGAGGACAGAGATGTGAACAAAATGAGGAGTAGATCTAGGTGGCAGTGATGCAGAGACTGAGCTCATTATATAGGGGCCAGCAGAGCTTGATACAACTTGTAAGAAGGACGCGCAAATGAAGCCATGGGGACAAAGAGTTGACAATCCCGCACTGAATAACAGAAAGGACGACTTACTCTACTATAACGGTAGAAGGGGGGAACTGAGGCAGAACACGCTCGTGACCAAACATGCAGCATACTGTGCATTAAAATTACACAAAGGATGATGAAATCATAGGCTATGTAACACCTCCCCACAAAGAAAAAAGAAATTTACAAAGGAAATTTCTTATTACTCTAAAACAATCTGTATATGGCATTACAGAACATGTAAAAGTCTTTCCTAATGTTACAAAACATGAGATCTCCCTAGCACGTTCAGTCATAGGTACTTGGCAGTATCCCTTTAACAAATCAAACTTACTTATGTACCTAGCCTTTCCGATCTTGTCTATGCAATCTTCCACGCAAGGGAGAGGGTAAGTGTCTGTTTTGGTTATCTGATTAACACGTCTGTAGTCGATGCAAAGCCACTGTGACCCACCCGGCTTAGGGACCAGAGTGACAGGAGAACTCCACTCGCTCTGACAGGGCTCAATCATCTTGTGGTCCAACAGGTAGCCAAGCTCCTTCTGGATGAGAGGAAGTTTCAGTGGGTTCACACGGTAAGGAGGCAGTTTAATTGGCTTTGCGTCTCCAACAACGACATCATGCATCAACACAGTAGTTCTTCCTGGAGTGGCACGAAACACTTGCGGGTACTCCTGTAGTAATGCTGAAAACTCCTGCCTTTCCTCGGGAGGTAGATGAGAAAGCTTAGTCTGGAGATCATTCATGATATCAGGATTCTTCCCCAAACTATCACTCAGGCTCATACTGCATGGGAGAGCTTCACTTGCAGACTCGGGTGGAACAGCTACAGTGCAGACTGGATTATTTTCGTCCCGCCTGTGATATAACTTTAACATGTTGATGTGACATAGTTGCTTGTTCTTTCTACGATCTGGTGTGGCGATGACATAGTTGACATCACTGAGTTTCTTCTCCACGAAATAAGGACCACTAAACTTGGCTTGAAGAGGTTGCCCATGAACTGGTAGCAGAATCAAAACCTGATCTCCTGGCTGAAAGTGGCGTAACCTGGACTTCTTATCATACCAAGTCTTCATTTTCTCCTGAGCAGCTCCTAAATTCTCTCTTGCCAGCTGTAAAGCAGTGGACAGTCGTTCTTTGAACTTCATCACATACTCCAGCAGGTTGACGTCATCTTCCTCCGACAGCCAGCATTCCTTGAGTAGCTTAAGGGGTCCTCTTACTTCATGGCCAAACAGTAGTTCAAAAGGTGAGAAGCCCAGTGATTCATTTGGAGATTCTCTTGCGGCAAATACGACGAATGGAAGACCTTTATCCCAGTCTTTCTGATGTTCCAAACAGTATTTCTTGAGCATCGATTTGAGTGTTTGATGATATCTCTCCAACGCTCCTTGGGTCTGGGGATGGTAAGCTGAAGACGTGATCTGGGTGATACCCAACTCTTTCAGAGACTGCTTGAAAACATTTGACATGAAATTACTTCCCCGGTCTGACTGTACCTCCTTGGGCAGACCAAACTTGGTGAAGAACCCTAGCATTTCCTTAACCACGTTCTTTGCTGAGATATTTCTAAGTGGAATGGCTTCAGGATAACGAGTAGCCATATCAATCAGGGTCAACACATAAGAAAATCCTGAAGAAGTCTTAGGAAGAGGGCCCACAATATCCACCAACACACGGGTGAAAGGCGCCTCAAAAGGAGGAATGGGAACTAGAGGTGCAACCTTTTCGGTCTGATTACACTTCCCCACAACTTGACAGGTGTGACAAGACTTACAATACCAGGAAACATCCCTGAAGATACCTGGCCAGTAGAAGTGTTTCAAAATGCGTGCCACAGTCTTCCTCACTCCAAGGTGTCCTGCCAAACTGGAATCATGAGCCACTCTAATGATATCCTGCCTACAAACACGAGGGATGACAACTTGATGTACAACCTCCCATTCACAGTCGGCTGATGCTGTTGGGGGTCTCCACTTCCTCATAAGTACTCCTGACTTTACATAATAACAAGTAGAAGCACCGGCTGACTCTTCCTCACTGTAAGCAGAGTTAGCTAGACCTTTCAACTCAGGGTCAGCAACCTGCAACTCAACCAACTCTTGACGAGACAAATTATCAACATTACGGGGTACTGCCTCATCTGGTGAGTGGTCTAAATTAGCAAGAAAAGTGTCAGCTAGGATAACATCATCATCATCATTATCTCCTAAATCACCAGTAATTTAGACTTAGCCCTAGTGACAGCACATGCAGGGAACACATCAGGGACATCACAATCCTGGGCCGCAGCCACTGGCTCCCTAGACAACTGAGGAGCTGGACACACTTGACTTCCACCAATATCATTTCCAAGTAAGAAAGTTACACCTGACATTGGCAGTGTCTCAACCAACCCAACCATAACGGAACCATTAACAAAACCAGACTCTAAATTCACTTTGCACAGAGGGACAGAGAAGTAATTATTCCCTACACCTTGTAGGATTACAGCTTCATCAGAGGAATTAACATTAGAGCCTAGAACACTGGTCAGCATAAGGGATTGGCAAGCACCTGTATCACGATATATTTTAACTGATTTCCTGTCATTACTGTCCAGAGGACTGACAAAACCATCAGACAGGAAATTAGCACATGAACTCTTGAGAGTGTCACCCACGTTACTGCTCAAAAGAGGAGCTCCATCATGAGAATTTAAGTTACCCCTCAAAGCAGGTTCAGTTAACTCAGTTAAAGAATTCTGGGAACTCTCAAGAGTGGACACTAGACCAATTGACTGAATATTTAAAGACTCCTTTTTGTTCACATCACGCTGTCTCCTGAAACATTTCTCCGTAGTATGACCAAGCTTACTACAATAAGTACATTTACTTTTCCGAAATCTAGAGGTGAAGCTGGTATTTACTTCCTGAGAAACATCATCTTTATTCTCTTTCCTGTTACCTGTACTCTGAGTAGAGGCAACGTACTTACTCTCAGCTTTCCCTTTTTCTCTAGAATATCTCTTGTGAGTGAGAACATATTCATCAGCTAAAACTGCAGCATCAGACAAATTATCTATTCTTCTCTCATCAAGATATAGGCTTACATCTTTATAAATACAGCTCTTGAAATCCTCCAGCAAAATCATCTGCTTAAATTTACCAAAATCAGAATCCACATTCTTGGAATTTAACCACTGCTCTAACAGATCTTCTTTGATTTTTGCATACTCAACATGGGATTGCTTATCTTGCTTGTAAGTTGTCCTAAATTTTACTCTATAAGCTTCAGGAACAAGCTCATAGGCCTTAAGAATCAAGCTCTTAACTACATCATAATTATCAGATTGATCCTGAGGCAAAGATGCATAAGTTGCTTGAGCTTTACCGGTGAGAACAGTTTGAAGGAGTACTGGCCAATACTTTTTGGGCCAATTAAAACCTGTAGCTACCCTCTCAAACAACTGAAAATACTTTGTTAAATCAGATTCATTAAAAGGAGGGACAAGTTTAACATTTTTAGCCACATCAAAATCATCAGAGCTAGATGATCCAGTTCCACATTGTTTCATGCGATACTCATGGTCTGCCTGAATCCTAGCAATTTCAACTTGTGCCTCAGCCTCCCTAGCACGGGCCTCCTGCAGGGGTAGCTGTAACTTAGCTAATTCAATCTGCGTTTGCTCATTTGGAGGAGTTACATTAAACAAGCTTTCATTAATCATGTCAATAATCTGATCTTTAGAATGATGAGAGCGAACAACAATTCCCAATTGTTCAGCAACAAGCTTAAGTTCATTCTTTGTTCTGTTTTCTACATCACACACTGTTTGCACATTTGACAAAAAATCTTTGGCTTCATCAAGCGTAGTAATAGAAGACATCATGAATAAATCACAGTCACAAAATAACAAACAATATCCTTATGATAATATCCTGAATATCCTGATGAGAGGTCGCCAAATTTATTTTACGGAACAGAGAAAGATAATGTACACTTTAAGTGAGAATACTAATAATCACTACTGTCCCGTAAAGGTCCACGTTCAAAATAAAAGAGTTAGGTAAAATTACAAGTTAAAGTTTAATGCTCAAACTAACAACAAAACATTCAGGACTCATAAGGATAATGTAATGGCAAAAAACAGGTTATATATATGGTTAACTGCAATAGCCTCTATTAACACGAAATTAGCAAGAGTAAATTTACCTAAGTCAGCCCTGATAAAATGAAAATACACTGGGTAATGCTCAGTTAATGCAAAATAAATATTTACAGATACAAACTATTATCAAAAATGACTGATATAAAACTTCACATTAATCACAAAAAAAAAAAACCTTACAAGGCCTAAGAACCAACAATTTATGCTACACAGCACAAGAACAAAATGCAACAACAGTTATACTCAAATTACACAGCTGCTAGATGGTTGGAGACTTCCTGAGCACTCAATAATAACTGTACAAGGGAGGACAGAGATGTGAACAAAATGAGGAGTAGATCTAAGTGGCAGTGATGCAGAGACTGAGCTCATTATATAGGGGCCAGCAGAGCTTGATACAACTTGTAAGAAGGACGCGCAAATGAAGCCATGGGGACAAAGAGTTGACAATCCCGCACTGAATAACAGAAAGGACGACTTACTCTACTATAACGGTAGAAGGGGGGAACTGAGGCAGAACACGCTCGTGATCAAACATGCAGCATACTGTGCGTTAAAATTACACAAAGGATGATGAAATCATAGGCTATGTAACAATATATATATATATATATATATATATATATATATATATATATAGAGGCGGTGGCTGAATCGGTAGAGAGGCGGCCCGCAGTCCTGATGGACCCAGGTTCGAATCCCGGCTGGGGCAGGGAACAATTTAAGGATTTGAATTTCATAAAAAGCAGACTTTCCTGATCTACCAGATGACCTGCCGACATGTCGTTAAAATACCCCCGCTAATACCAATACACCAGTCCTGTATGAGACAGCCATTGCATGTATCCAATATGGACGGTGGGTGTTAGCGCCGAAATGGTGACATGTGGAGGTGTAGGAGGATTACTGCCCCCGAGATATAGGCCCTGAAGCCTTTGCCCAGAGTCGGACACACACACACACAAAAAAGATATATATATATATATATATATATATATCTTTCTCTCTCTCTCTCTCTATGTATGTATGTATCTATCTATCTATATCTATATCTATCTATCTATATAGATAGATAGGTATAGATATAGATAGATAGATACATACATACATACATACATATATATATATATAGATAGATAGATAGGTATAGATATAGATAGATAGATACATACATATATATATATATATATATATATATATATATATATATATATATATATGTAAGTAATCCCTCCACTTCCCGATGTAATAGAGCCAAAAGCATGTCCGGAAAGTGGTCCCGTCTGGAAAGTGGGCCCCAGCCTCTCGGACTTGTACTTACGGACCCTAACCTACCCTGACTCAGAAAAACACCTATACAGCTCCCTACTGGACATGTATAGCACCTATTTAAGACCCAAATCACACCAATAATGGACACAAAAGACTGAAATAAATGCAAAAGAACCAGAGAATGAGGTTTTAGAGGTGAGTTTATACAATATTAAACATTCTGGGTATTTACAACAAGTCACTGGCTCCTGGACTGGTACTTAAGTACCCTAACCCAGCCTAACTTTAAAGCCACCTAAATAACTCCCTACCGGACATGAATAGTTCTTATTTAAACCTATGTAAGACCCTATTCACACCAATAATGGACATAAAGCATGAAATAAATTAAAAGGAACCAAAGAATGAGGAATTAGAAGTGGCTGTACCTCAGCTAGGGTACTTACAGCATGTCTGTGGCTGCCTTCTCTGGCTTTGGCAATGGTGAAAATGCTCTTGAAGCACGTACAGTAATCCAGTGTTGTGCTGCACTTACAGTAATTCTTTGCACTGTGAGTTATAATTGTTTAACACTGCACATTGTTAATTGCACCACACCAGTTTCAACCGCCAGTTTGCACACCACAGTTAATCCTTTACACCCTAAATTCTAATTTCTTAACACTGCACAACACTGTAAATTCCCGTGTGGTCTACCGGCTAGGTATTGCAGTTTATTTAACGTTTATTCACAAAAAATGAGCACATGTGGCTTCCATTACCATAAGCATCTGCTCTCGATTGGAGTTAGGCTGTGACTGTTGATGATGGGGTAACAGAGTTGCCAGATCACAATGGCCACATTACCAAACTCCTCAATTTTCATTACCAAATTTAACTTTTCATTACCAAATTCGTAAAGCTTGCATTTATTCTTCACTAATTATATATACAAGTGGAAATACATGTAATCACTCTTCTTATAATTAACAGCATGTTATTTTCATGCTATATTGGCTAGCAGATTAATCAGAGAGAGCAAACACTCCACCATCTCTATCCTGTGTATCCTCACATGTGTGAAAAATCCGTTTGGTACGGTATTGGATTATTCTGATTCATTACCAAACGAATTTTTCATTACCAAATTGGTCCACATTTGGAAATGAAAACTACAAAATAGCAACCCTGACAGGGGAGGGGGGAGGAGAGAGGAAGGAAGGAGTGAAGGGTCCATGGTGTAACAGCTGTTTGGCGCCGCAAGGCAATTTAAAATTATGGGTGGGAAAAAATTCGGATTTTGGATGGATTTTTTTCTTTTTTTGGCCATGTTTGGGTTCCAAAGGTCCAGACCCACAATGTCCGGTAAGTGGGGTGTCCAGAAAGTGGGTGTCCGGAAAGTACAGGGATTACTGTATATATATATACTGTATATATATGGAGCCTCCGTGGTACACTCGTAAAGTGTGCGTTTTATATATATATATATATATATATATATATATATATGTGTGTGTGTGTGTGTGTGTGTGTGTGAACATATATATGTCTATCTAATATAGTATAGCAGTAGCCGTGTGTGTGTATATATATATATATATATATATATATATATATATATGTGTGTGTGTGTGTGTGTGTGTGTGTGTGTATGTGTATTTTGGGCAGCCGAAACCACAAATTCAAATCGCACCAAAATTGGCATAAAATCGCAAAAAATTCGCTGATGTGAAAAAAATTGGTCCCATCACGATGAAAAACTTTAACTATATTTAATGAGTGATCACATTTTGATCAAAGAACGCAGGTCTTGGTGCCCGGCATAGGATCTCCATAGACTTTTTTGCCCAGAGGTACAACTAAAATAAACTACACGGGTTAGCTGCAAAAAATCCAAGTGGCAGCGGTAGACTAGAACATATATATATATATATATATATATATATATATATATATATCTATATATATATATATAATGAATAGAAAACAACATTCCACAAAGTAAAGCATGAATAAATCCAGCTTGTGCCAACCATTTAGGCTATATTGGTAGAACAGTATAGAGTACTGTAATGGCTCACATTACACACACTAATAATGTCGTGCTTTTCTAGCTTCTAAGATAACCCTAGTCAAGTATCTTTTACTTACCTTGAAAAGCATAGCATTGAAAGTTCTATGGTTGAAGTGAGGAACACTTTCAGGTCCCAGTGTCTTCCGTCTTGCTAAATATTCATTTTGAAGTTACACTCGAATCTGCGCATCATTTGCACACACAAACACTAGTAGCTTACACACGACTGCCCATACATAAACATCATCATCATCATCATCATCATCATCATCATATATATATATATATATATATATATATATATATATATATATATATATATATATGAAGCCTCTGTGGTACAGCAGTAAAGTGTGCCTTTTCATACACTGAAGAACCAGGGTCCGAGTCCCGCCAGGGTTAATAAACTTTGGGAGCATTCTTCAGGTCACATACCGCATTGGCGGACACAAGGGGTGCTGTGGTTGAACCAGTGTCGCATATTATGATGTATGCTTGCACCCAGTCGGCTTGAGCGGGCCGATTACACTCGGTTCACAGACTACACACACATCCAAAGTCACTCCAACACAACAATTACACTTACAAGCACTTCTCACCCTACATTGAATCTCTACTAGACAGCTTAAGCCACTTGGTTGAGATACATTGGCTGTATCGTCCCCACTTCGGTCGAGATAGGCCGTTCCTTCAATGGACACTCAAACGGATGATGATATATATATATAAGTCGCGTTGTTTGTTTGTCCTTCAGTCACGCCCACCAAGGGCCAGGGACCCTAGACCTATATACATTCTGAATCAGGATGACCCGACGATTGTTTGAGAAGAGTCAAAAGTCAGATCTGTGCCATGTGAGGTCAGTAGTAGAGTTGTCATCGTTTTGGCCCTGGCAACGCCGGGTATCCCTAGAGCCTCCAGTTCGGACATAGCCTATGTGAGATTGACCTCCGAGGTCATTTGAGGTCATCGGTCGTAGGTCACTTGAGGTCACTGGTAATACTAAACAAGTGCTCACAAATACTGTGCGTTAGTCTTCGAAAGCTGAAATAGAAAGTTCCTGGATCCCTATTCAAAAGCATAAGAGGTACAACTCTGGACAGAAATTCCTGGTGCAGGGTAATCTGCCACAAGAGGTCAGGTTAATTGCACAAGTCTGCCCCCTAACTTCCCCTCCTTACCCCCACCAAACACTGATTCGTTAGGCGGATGAATCAGAGATATGAAGCTTCGCTCACCCTGATGTCTTGCCCCATGTAATGTTACTTTCATTTATCTTACTATTAGGTGTATTACCAAGTGCATAGATCCATTTTCAGTTCCATGAGAAGTGATTATATCGAAGTTTTAGCAGATTACAGTACAATGATATTAATTTATAGAGTTTGGCTACCAAATATTTATCCAACGTTTTCTAAGGGATGGACTAAACTCCAAGTAACAGTTAAAAGTTATATGGCCATATAAGTCCCTCTTCTGCCCTGTCATCTGGACAGCCACATATACACCCACCTACTTATCCACCTACCCACTCTACCCATCCAACACAACCCACCAACCTCATCCCGACCACCCACCCAGCCCACCGATCCCTGCTATCCACCCTGCTAACACACGAATGCCACACACGAAGCTCACCCAAGAATGCCACGCAACTCATTTACTCATTCACTTCTCCACCCTGAACCCATCCAGCCACCCAACCCAACTACCCATCCAGAGCATCCCGACCACGCAATCGTCTCACCCACCCTGGCGACGAACGGTGCCCACTCACCCTGGCGACCCACTTTGCCCAAACAGCCCGACAACCTATCTTGCCCTCCGAACCCTACCACCCACTCTTCCCACTCACGAATTCCACCCACCCTGCTCACCCAACAATGCCATCCAGCTCATCCACCCACACAACCCGTCCACATTTCCCTGAACACTCTCCACCCACCTCACCCAGTCCATCCACTCATACTGTCCACCCACTCCTCCCACCGACCCACCCGCCTATCCATATGACCAACTATCCTTCTTACCCAACCCCATTCACTCCGCCACCCCATTCACCCATTTGAACCCGACTTATCCACGAAACTCATCCTATCCAAACTTAACTTACCGACCCCTCCCTGACCACGCACATATCCAGTCACTCACCCACTCAGCCCACCAAACGCATCCACTCAATAGCCCGTTTACCCCTACAACCCACACATAACCACACCACACACCACACCCAACAACTGTCCCTCCCTGCCCTCCAACATTACCACTGTTCACCCACCCTGGCGATGCACCGAACTACCACACCCACCAACTCAACCTCATCAACTCCAACCACACAACCAACTGACTCACACACACACACACACACACACACACACACACACACACACACACACACACACACACACACACACACACACACACACACATATACAGATAGAGGGAGAGACAGACAGACAGACAGAAAGAAAGACAGAGCGACACAGACAGACAGAGACAGAGAAAGAGACTGACACAATAAGACAAACAAAACACACACACACACACACACACACACACACACACACACACACACACACACACACACACACACACACACACACACACACACACACACACACACACACACACACACACACACACACACAAAGGGAGAGAGTAGATCACAACAACTTCACTCACTAATCATCATCATTGGTTGTTTATCCCCGAGGAAGATTGGCCCCACGTCTGACGAATTACTGTGATGGTTGATCGTATCGTCACTGAACAGTATGAACAGCATGTATTACTGAAAGTCGCATAGTTATGATATTTAATATTTTACAAAGTATTCTCTCACTAACACTGTTGCCAATTGAATGGCATATCATGGAATCTTAATGGAAATACAGCCATAATATAGCTGAAGTAAAGGGTATATATCGGAGATACGAGTCAATGTACTGTGCAAGCCGCTACTAGAACTATACTAGACACTTCCACATCTCATCCATCCCCATCACCGTCCCCAAATCCTCCCTCCCTCCTTTCCCACCCTTTCGCATGTGTGTGTGTGTGTGTGTGTGTGTGTGTGTGTGTGTGTGTGTGTGTGTGTGTGTGTGTGTGTGCGCGCGCGCAAGTCTGTGTATACTGGTGTGTGTGTGTGTGTGTGTGTGTGTGTGTGTGTGTGTGTGTGTGTGTGTGCGCGCGCAAGTCTGTGTATACTGGTGTGTGTGTGTGTGTGTGTGTGTGTGTGTGTGTGTGTGTGTGTGTGTGTGTGTGTGTGTGCATATATCTGTTCTTACTTAATTGTTGTTAGCTAATTGTATCTTTACAGGAATGAGTCAAGCTCGTACTGTCCCGTGTATTAAACCATTTTTATCATACATATCCTTAAATTTATGAATAGTTTTGGCACGCACTATTTCATTCGGTAGCGCATTCCACTGATCAGTTGCCCTATTTGGGAACTGAATTCCCTTACGTCTTTCTCATCTCTTTTTATGTATTTTTTTTTTCAGTGTCCTCTTGCTGATGCTTCCCCATAGGTTATATACTCATTGATGTCTATTCTTTCTTTCCCTGAGGTGTATTTATATAGCTTCGTCATGTTTCCTCTTTTGCTTCTCTCCTGTCGTATTGGTAGGTTCAGTTTTACTAGGCTTTCTACATAGCTTTGATCCTTCAAGCTTGGTACCCATCTTGTAGCAGCCCATTATACATTTTCAATCTTATCTATGTGTTTTTTGAGATGAGGATTCCAGACCACTGATGCAAATTCGAGGGTTGGTCTGATGAATGAGGTAATTATCTTTTTTGGCATGTCTTCATTTATATATATGAATACTGTTCTCATATTAGCAAGCAGTGTGAGCATGTTTCTTACCTTCTCATTTAAATGGTGTGCCTGAGAAAGACTGTTACTGATTATCACTCTTAGGTCCTTCTCCTTTTCTGATATGTATAGGGTTGAACTTTCTAGCTTATTATCCCGATGTGGTCCTTTTCCACTTTTAGCAAGCTTAATTACATGGCATTTGTCCACATTTTCTTCCATTTGCCATCTATTGCTCCATTCATGGACCTTGTTTAACTCTTCTTGTAGCTGTCTGCAAGAGTCTGTAATTCTCCTTTGTATTGATGCATCATCACCAAATGTATTTAAATTGCATCACATTCAAATGTTCCTGTCTTTATCATTAATAATTATATATTAAAAACATAATTGGTGTCATCACTGAGCCCTGTGGAACTCTGCTAGTCACTTCCAATATGAGTAATTACTCCTTAGCACTGTTCTCATTTCCCCTTTCTGAGAAAATCCTGCATCGAACAGAACAGATTACCTTGGATTCCTCCTCGATGGTGCAGCTTCCATTAAAGTCTTTGGTGCGGTACTCTGTCAGATGGTTCCTTAATAACAAAATGGATACCGTCCACTCATCCTTCTCTTTTCCGCAGTGTTTCTGGAACTGTATCATAGTACCTATATAGATTTGTAACACATGATTTTCCTTTTCTAAAACCGAAGTGTCTTTCTGTTATCATATTGTATTATTGCAGATGGTTTACCTAAATTTTTCTCAATAGTTTTTCTAGTACCTTGCATACAACACTTGTCAGAGATACTGGTCTATAGTTGACTGGATTCTGTTTATGTCCTTTCTTGAATAGGGGAACAATGTTTGTGTGTCTGTGTGTGTGTGTTTATGCGTGTTTTGTTTGTGTCTTACTTAGTCAATCTCTCTCTCTCTCTCTCTCTCTCTCTCTCTCTCTCTCTCTCTCTCTCACACACACACACACACACACACACACACACACACACACACACACACACACACACACACACACACACACACACACACACACACACATTATGCGCCAGTGTGTGTGTGTTCTTACCTAATTGTTCTTACCTAATTGTATCTTTACAGGAATGAGTCAAGCTCGTACTGTCCCGTGTCTTAAACCATATTTATCGTACATATCCTTAAAATTGTGAATTGTTTTGGCACACACTATTTCATTCGGTGTGCATTCCACTGATCAATTGCTCTATTTGGGAAACTAAATTTCCTTATGTCATCACCTCTCTTCTTATGCAGTTTTTTGCAGTGTCCTCTTGCTGATGTTTCCCCAGAGATTAAGTAATGATTTATGTCTATTTTCTCCTTCCCTGATATGCATTTATATAGCATAATCATGTCACCTCTTTTCCTTCTTTCCTGTAGTGTTGGAAGATTCAGTTTATTTAGTCTTTCTTCGTAGCTTAGATCCCTTAAGCTTGGTACCCATCTTGTAGCGGCCCTTTGAACTTTTTGATTCTTGTCTATGTGTTTTTGAGATGAGGACTCCAGACTACTGATGCATATTCCAGGGTTGGTCTGATGAATGATGTTATTATCTTTCTTAGCATCTCTTCATTTATGTATGTGAATGCTATTCTCATATTTGCAAGCAGTGTATTCATGTTCCGTACCTTCTCACTGATGTGGTCAACCGGAGATGGTCTGTTATTGATAATCACACCTAGGTCCTTCTCTCTTTCTGATGTGTGTAGGGTTTTATTTCCTAACGTATAATCCCAATCAGGTCTTTTTCCACTTTTACCAAACTTGATTACATGACACTTGTCAACACTGAATTCCATTTGCCATGTATTACTCCATTCATGAAGTTTATTTAATTCTTCTTGTAGCTCTTTACAAGAGTCTGTGTTAGTAATTCTCCTTTGTATTTTTGCATCATCTGCAAACATATTTAAATAGCTTTCATTTCCAGTGTTATATCTATATCATTTATATACATTAAAAACATGATTGGTGCCAACACTGAGCCCTGTGGTACTCCACTAGGCACTTCTTTCCATGATGAGTAATTTCCCCTTAGTACTGTTCTCATTTCTATTCTTATGAGAAATTCTTGCATCCAACAATACAGTTTGCCTCGAATTCCTCCTTGATGGTACAGTTTCCATAAAAGTCTTTCGTGAGGTACTGTATCAAATGCTTTTTTGAAATCTAAATAGATACTGTGCACCCATCCTTCTCTTTCCTGTAATGTATCTGTTACTCTGTCATAGTAGCTCAACAGATTAGTAACACATGACTTTCCTTTTCTGAAATCAAACTGTCTTTCTGTTATCATATTGTGTTCTTCTAAGTGATTTACCCAAGCTTTTCTTATAAGCTTTTCTAATGCCTTGCTTACAACACTGGTTAGTTATACTGGTCGGTAGTTGAGTGGATTTTGTCTATTCCCTTTCTTGAATAAGGGAACAATGTTTGCTTTCTTCCAAATAGCAGGTAGTTTACCTTGACTCAAGGATTTCTTGAAAATTAAAAATAATGGTTTACTTAACTCCTTTGCACATTCACGTAGTACCCAACATGAAATTTCATCAGGACCATTTGTTTTTCCTTTGTCTAATTTACTTCGCTCCTCCTGTATTACTTTTTCTGATGTTTGTATATCTTTTAGTATGTGTGGGCATGCATGTTCCACATAATCCCTCTCAAAATTTTTTTCCTCTGTAAGAACTGTTTGGAATTTCTTGTTTAGTGCTTCACAAATATCCTTCTCTTGTGTATAGGTGATTCCCTCGTCCGTAATGCATTAAATTTTATCTTTTACTGTGGTTTTGCTTCTGATGTAGCTGTAAAATAGCTTTGGTTGATCACTACTTTTATTTATGATATCCTCCTCAAACTGTTTTTGGGCTTCCCTCCTTATTCTTGTATAATCGTTTCTTGCCTGTTTGTAATTATTATATGCCCTTTCACTATTGTGTCTTCTGTATCTATTCCACAACAAATCTCTTTTTTCTTTAGATTTTTTACATTCTGTATTGAACCATTTCTTTATTTTCTTTTCTGCTTCTTTGTGCTTTGGGATGTATTTCTGGACTCCTATTTCATAAAGTTCACAGAATTTTTTATATATACCATTTAAATCTTGTCCTCTAAGCTCCTTTCCCCAATCAATTTCTAAGAAGTACTTCTCTAGGTCATGATACTTTCCCTTTTTATAGTTTAGGTTCTTTTTGTAACTTTCATTGCTGTTAGTTATGTCATATGCTATCCTGAAGTTGCAATTTAGTACTGCATGTTCGCTTTTGTCAAATGAAGGGTGGTATATCAAATTATCAATATCGTTTTCTTGCCTAGTAAATATGAGATCTAGCATTAAGGGTACGTCGAGTCCTCTTTTTCTGGTGCTTTCCCTTACATGTTGCATTAGGAAAAACTCTTGCACGAGATCCAGGAGCTTTTGGTCCCAACAGCTTTCTTGGCTTATTATATCTAGAGTATTCCAATTTATATTTGTATTAAAATCTCCTAGTATAATTCTTTCCGATTTCTCTTCCATTTTATGAAGGAGTGATTTTAAACTCTGAATTGTATTCTCTGCCATGTCCTTATACTCGTCTTTTTCCCATGTGTTTGACTTGGGTGGCATATACAAATTGGCTACAATTACTTTCCCTTCAGATGTATTGATCTCTACTGCAATCAGTTCTACTTGTGAGGGTATATCTAGTTCTATTTCTTTGACTTTTAGATTTTTCTTAGTTAATATTATAATTCCTCCTCATTTTTTTTAGTTCCTATCTCTTCTCCATATATCATATTCCTCTAAGTTTAGGATGTCATTTGATAGCCTTGGTGTTAATTTTGTTTCAGTTAGGCATATTATATGTGGTTCATTTTCTCTGACATAATCATTCATCTCTAATAATTTAGATACCATTCCATCCACATTTGAGTCCATCAACTTAATCGTCATGTTTATAATATACTTGTCATGACTTGGTTCTGCTACCTTCCTCCTTTTTATTCCCTCCTGTTTATGTATCAGTTTCGTACCTGCAATCCTATTACTTTGTAAAAAAAAAATGTATTCTTCTCCTCCTCTGATCTTCCCTCATTTTCTGTTTTTGCTTCCTCCCTCTTCTCTTTCGGTAATTCCAGTTCCTTTTGTGTTAGGCATCTTTTTATCCATACATTTTTGAACTCTTTTTCCATAAGATTCTTTTTTAGTATCTCCTCCACGGTGTTTACACTTTGGAAGGTTAAGTTTAAGGGTCTTGACTTGCTTCTCTCGTATTTCCCTAACCTTTTGTGTTCCTCTATGTCTTTACTACAGATTTCCTCTGATACTTCTTTCAATATGCTCCTTACATTTGCCATCTCCTTTTTGTCTCTTGAGATCTTGTTTTTTACTTCTTCCTCTTCTATACCAGTGATTACTATAGATTTGTTTATATCTACTGAATCTCTGACTAACTTAGGATTGTTTTGGATTATTCTTTTCACTTCCTTTTTAATGCTTTTTTCCTCCACCCTTGTTTCTAAGTCTTTCTATACTTTCACCATTTCAGCATACGTGGTTTCCACATAATTTTTGTGGCTTTGCACAGCTTCATTCACCTGTGTTATCTTCTCAATATCACTGCTTTGGTCTATCAGACTGCTTACTTGCCTAATTGTCTCTGTATCATTTTTTAACTCTGTCATAATACTCTCGTGGTTGACTGCTGTACAGTACTTGCCATTTCACTAAATTTTCTCCTAATTGAACCCAGTTCTACTGTCAGCTCATCTATGGTTATGTCTTTCTTGTTGACTTCCTTTCCTAATTTTTCTATTTCTTTCTTTTTCAAGTGCATCTGTTTCTTAATTTCATCAATCACATTTTGAAAAGCCGTCTCTAGTCTGTGTACTCGTTCCACCAGTTTATTGTGAGTCTCCATTTCAACCAGTTCTTGGTAGAAATCATTGTCCTGCTTTCTACCTTAATCCTTTTTTTCTTTTTTTCTTTTTTTTTTCTAAATTTGCTTTACTAAAGTATGTGGTCATGTTGCAGTACTAAAAGCACATATGGTACTTACATTCCCTGGGGCAGTTGTAGACTAAACAAACGATCAGCTGATTGTGCGCATTCTTACTCTAATTTGTTTTATTTTCTGTTTGAACAAGTTTAGCTCAAAACTTTTATATATATATATATATATATATATATATATATTAGAACATCATATAGTCTAACCTGGTACAGAGCTTGACTCATATAAAGATACTAATTTAGGTAATGCCATTGGCCAAGTTGGCCGTTTATGGAGCGATAGCGGCCAGCGTCTGGTCTCCTCGGTGCCTTGTATGTGTGTGTGTGTGTGTGTGTGTGTGTGTGTATGTGTGCGTGTTTGTGTGTGTGTTTATGCGTGTTTTGTTTGTGTCTTAGTGAGTCTCTCTCTCTCTCTCTCTCTCTCTCTCTCACATTATGCGCCAGTGTGTGTGTGTGTGTGTGTGTGTGTGTGTGTGTGTGTGTGTGTGTGTGTGTTTCTGTCTGTCTGTCAGTCTGTTTATGCGTGTTTTGTTTCTGTGTGTGTGTCTGTCTGTCTGTCTCTGCCCCCCCCCTCTCTCTCTCTCTCTCTCTCTCTCTCTCTCTCTCTCTCTCTCTCTCTCTCTCTCTGTATACGCCAGTGTGTGTGTGTGTGTGTGTGTGTGTGTGTGTGTGTGTGTGTGTGTGTCTGTCTGTCTGTCTGTCTGTCTGTCTGCCTGTCTGTCTGTCTGTTTATGCGTATTTTGTTTATCTTTCTCTCGGTCTCTGTCTGTCTCTCTGTTTGACTCTCTGCGTGTCTGCCTGTCTGTCTATCTCTCTGTTTGTCTGTCTGTCGGTCTATCTCTGTCTGTCTGTCTGTCTGTCTGTCTGTCTGTCTCTCTTTCTCTTTCTTTCCCTCTGTGTTTGTGTTGTGTGTGTGTGTGTGTGTGTGTGTGTGTGTGTCAGTTGGCTGGGTGGATGGAGTTGATGAGGTTGAGTTGGTGGGTGTGGTAGTTCGGTGCATCGCCAGGGTGGGTGAACAGTGGTAATGGTGGAGGGGAGGGAGGGACAGTTGTTGGGTGTGGTGTGTGGAGTGGCTTTGTGTTGGTTGTTGGGGTAAACGGGCTATTGAGTGGATGCGTTTGGTGGGCTGAGTGGGTGAGTGACTGGATATGTGCGTGGTCAGGGAGGGGTCGGTAAGTTAGGTTTGGATAGGATGAGTTTAGTGGATAAGTCGGGTTCAAATGGGTGAATGGGATGGCGGAGTGAATGGGCTTGGGTAAGAAGAATGGTTGGAATGGGCGGGTGAGTGGGTGGGAGGAGTGGGTGGACAGTATGAGTGGATGGGCAAGGTGAGGTGGGTGGGGAGTGTTCAGGGAAATGTGGGAGGGTTGTTTGGGTGGATGCGATGGATGGTATTGTTGGGTGGGCAGGGTGGGTGGAATTTATGAGTGAAGGTGGGGGGTAGGGGTCTGTGGGCATGTTAAGTTGTCGGGATGTGTGGGCAAAGTGGGTCGCCAGGGTGAGTGGGCACCGCTGGTCGCCAGGGTGGGTGAGACGATTGCGTGTTCTGGATGCTCTGGATGGGTAGTTGGGTTGGGTGGCTGGATGGGTTCAGGGTGGAGAGGTGAATGAGTTAATGTGTTGAGTGGCATTGTTGGGTGAGCTTCGTGTGTGGTATTCGTTGGTTAATAGGGTGGATAACAGGGATCAGTGGGCTGGGTGTGTGGCCAGGATGAGTTTGGTGGGTTGTGTTGGATGGGTAGAGTGGGTAGGTGGATAAGTAGGTGGGTGTATGTGTAGCTGTCCATATGACAGGGCAGGAGAGGGACTTGTGTGGACAGATAACTTTTAACTGTTACTTGGAGTTTAGTCCATCGCTTAGAACACGTTTGATAACTATTTGGAACCAAACTCTGTACAGTAAGGTCATTGTATTGAAATCTGCTAAAATTTCGATATAACTCCTTCTCAGGGAACTGAAGAAGGATCTGTGTACTTGATTATACACCTAATAGAGTACATAAAAGTAACGTTACATGCGGCAAGACTTGAGAGTGAGCGAAGATTCATACCTCCGATCCATCCGCCTAACAAACCAGTGCTTTGGTGGGGGTAAGGAGGGGGAGTTAGGGGGTAGACTTGTGCTATTAACCTGACCTCTAATGGCAGATTACCCTGTACTATGAATTTCTGTCCGGAGTTGTACATTGTATTTCTGGAGTAGAAAGAAAGATTGAGCTAGAGTAAGTAGAATTAGTGTTCGCCTTTTTGGCTCAGCAAGGCTAGTATATAGTACACACACACACACACACACACACACACACACACACACACACACACATACACACACACACACACACGAGGACGAAATTGTTAACCTTGTGCGTTTAGTGTAGTAATGAAGAACATAGGCAAGATCTATAATATAACGTTTTTGCATTAACTAAAGGACTGTTTCACTGTATAAGCTGAGCTTAAACGAAGTTGCCAAATGTCGTTCATCCCCTCATCTCAAAGTTACAGACCTCTTATTGCCCCATCTTCTGCGTTTTTTCTTATTATACAGTTTGCAGTAAATCATACTTTATTTTAACTACAGTGAGAAGAGTGACTGTAAATATTACAGCTAAATAAATATGACAGTAATTAATGTGTGCAGGCACTTCGCGCTGGTTTCAACAGCGTGTTGAACACATTGTTTACCTACATAATCCCACAGGGCCACCACACCTATGCACCGCCAGTACACAGTATACCTCATTCTCAGCATACTGCTTTCGCCTTTCAATTCTTTTTTATTTTTCTCCTTTCCCTCTCAACAACTTATGAACCATCAATGATTTGAGTTAGACTATTAAACTGCAAAACAATGTCAGGGTAACAACATTCTTTCACACAGAATCAGGCAAAACAGTGAATGAGATCTTTAATAAATGTAATTCAGTTTCTTCCGTCCATATCCAATATCTTGATATCGGCAGTAAATATCGGCATCGGAAAAATGCAGATATCTGCGATTTATCGGTTAGGTGAATCGTATCGGTAACAGAACTACTAGTCATCAAAGAGTTTTCTGGAAATGATGCAAAGCCGCAGTAATGTTTTATGTTGCCAGTGAACTGCAGCAAGAGATTTACACTAGAATATGAACGCTTGTCACACTATTTCCTTATGACTGCCATGGAAATAGTGTAGAACTGCAGTTACTGTTTTTTTTTCTTCTGCCACTGAACTACTTGTAGGAAGCTATAGGAGATCGAAAATCTCGGGCAGGTTATGGTTAATGAGGCAATGCCTCTTGCATAGTGATACTGTAAGGCAAAATGAAAGCACAAATGGTTGAATACCAGATAAAAAACTGCCCTTTCCTGAGAGAAACAAAATTGAGCCAAAATCAAGGACCAGCCATTTCAAGATGCCCTATGACATTGTGTTAAAAAAGGTAAAGGTCACAGGGAAAGGTCAAAGGCCAAGGGCCAAGGTCACAAGTCAAGGCCAACTGAAAAAATTTTGATTTGGTTTTAAGCAAGATTCGTGAAAGGGTTAAAGGTCGGGCAAGAACGGAGATATACAGTTTCCGGGAACAAAAACAAAAAGTCAAAGGTCAGCCTCATGGGGTAAGGTTAAAGTTCGACTCATGGGTCCATGTTCGAACAAAATAACAAACAATTTTCATTTGGTCTGAGTCAAACTTGTTGGATGAATTGGGGATCACCCAAGAGATTGGCTTATTGTTTATGAAAACAATAGGTCAGAGGTTAGGGTTACGTAGCAAGGTCAATTTGTATCCGTTGATGATAACCATTCGAGGAGTTCAGGGTAAAACAATGGTAAAGGGAAATGATTTGGAGAAAAATCAGGCAAAAGTCACCTTTACAGAGAATAGTGAAAGGTCATGGTTACTGTGCAAAGTCGTTGTGCATGAAAGTAGTAATTTGATTTTCAGAGTAATCTGTCAAAGGCCAAGAGCAAAGAGCAAAGTCAAACATTCGGCCTATAGATCGCCTGTTGGGCACTCTCTGAGTGCTCCATCCTATATTTTATTTTGGATGTCAGTAGACAGTTTACCTCACTTAAGGAGATTGTTTAGTACAGGAATAGTAGTGAAAGCATTATATAAGCTCTTTATTTCAAATAGTCATAACCAGGGCCGGATTACCAGGTATAGGCAAAATGGCAACTGTCTACCAGGCCACGGGCGGTCACAGGCCATCCAGACTTCCACAGCGGAATAAATATAAGCTTTGGGCGTCCAAATATGGGCCATCACTCATCAGGCCATCAGAAAAAGCCATTATAGGTCAGGCCAAAATTTCACTGGAAATAACGGGAAAAAATATGTATATGTTGCAGGCCAACCGTCTGGGTTGCCTACCATGCCTCAGCAGGTTTAATCCGGCCCTGGTCATAACTGCGATAAACAAGGAATAAAATTAATGATACCTCATTAAATTAAAGGCGTTAGCCCCTACAATACAGTGACCTTGTTTACACGTTATTCATTCTACACCAGGCAATAACAATCCTGTAAGACATTTTCCAAACATTATAGGCTAGATACAATGTTAACCTTGAGGCTCAACATGCGACGGTGCGTCCAATTATAACTGCAGCAAAACATGTCCCTGAAGGTCTGACATGCATCGTTCTATGGAATCGCATTTTCTTGCCTATGCCCTGGTTGACCGCCTTGATATATTATTACGCATCATTGGCTGTACCAATCTCTCGAAAAATTAGTTATCAGAAACGTCTCATTATACTCGTATTTGACACCATCGCGAATGTGAGACTACCATCTTCTCGCTTAGCAGGCAGTCTCCTTGATACATCTGAGTTAGTCGATACGAACCTTAACTCGTCGTGCTTTGTCGCTAGCTACTTCATTTCGCTAACTTTGCATCTGGGATTTATTGTAGGTAATTTATTCATGCCTTAGAGCACTGGCAATATAATACTTTGTTCAGTTGGCTGTAATTTGGCGTATTTGGAGGCGGCTTGGGTACCGTTACTTCGTCATAAAATGGAATTTGGTTACTGGATATAAGGGAGAACTGTGTCGCGATATATGCAAAGTATTGGTAGAAAGCGCATCAAAGTGAGGTGGAAAAGTGTTGTACCGGTTTAGTGAAACGTATGGGTGCAATTATGCGTTTGGAAGCACACAGTGAAAAAGAAGGCGCATTGTGAGTGATTTTTTAAGGTAGCGCTGTAGCACTAAGGTGGAAGCAACTATATGTCGTAAGTTCAAGAGATTCATTTTGGTTATGTTTTGGGGACTCTTTATGGGAAATAGGCAACACTTCTCCGTCATTTCAGCATTGTTCCGCATGTTTGGAGTGCAGTAATGGTATGTGACATAGAAAAGTTCAATTTTACCTTATGTGATTGTAAGGGAGCCTGTAAAGTGGAGAAATCATGCCTTTGTGTGTGTGTGTGTGTGTGTGTGTGTGTGTGTGTGTGTGTGTGAGTGTGAGGTAGATCAATAGCTGTCTTTTGGGGGATCGTGTACGAGTTCTATTACCACATCTGAGCATAAAATTACATAACCCCTGGAACTTGTGTGTTATGTAGGCGGCATGAGCGTCCAGTGGTGGATCGGGGCCCAGGAGAAGGACAGGTATGCAGGTGATAGTGAATATTTAGTGGTCTTTGATGTTTATTCAGAAGCTGACTTTGAGCACATGCAACCAAATTGGTGCAACACGATCCCACTTCCACTTGAGGCTCCCCAGTCGTTAGTGTCTGCAACTTGCTCTTCAATTTTATCATTGTCTGTGAAAAAAGAATGGGAACACATCCTTCGTCTGACATGAAAGCCCTCTGTTCACATCTCTCTGACAAGTGTTTTTTTTTTTCCCCAATTGCAATACTTTATTAGGTATTGGCTTATTGATCATGATCCATACTTCATCTACTCGTACATATAGGGATGATACAATGATCCTATCGCAGGATATGTGAGACCACCCTGAAAATGCCTAAATACACCGCCGAGCTGAACGACAAATGCCAGATCCACCGTTTTCATTGACAATGTAAAAAATCTGTATTTCTTATTCTAATTACGATATGTTCATCCAGGTCGTTTTTCTCTTCGTAGGACTAGTACAGTACGATTTTGTAATAAAAATCATTACTTTTCAAGATTCTGTAGGATAAAACCGCAATGAATAGTGTATGTGTAAGCATTTAATCCACAGCGTGGATAAATCTATAAAAACTCATTCATCTCGAGATTACTGCTATTATTCCATTCTGATTGTTACATTAGGAACCTAGAGACTTCTTTCCATCAATTCCATTTTTTTTTTTTTTTAATGAATTAACGACGGTACGGTTAAGGTGGGAAGTGACTGTTACTGTCCGGTTTTGGTCTTTATTCATCGTTCTTTTCAAATTTGAATATATTTATGAGAAAATTCATCTTATTTTGCGTCTGATGATATAGGCTTAATAGGCTACTGTTACAACTACATCTACGGGCCGAAAAATGCCGGGGAAAAAGGTAGCCTACTAATTATGATTCCTGCTTCAGCACGCGTGAACACATTATGGGTTGAACAGTGCAGTATGTGTACTCCAGAGTCAACAAAATACGGGCCAAAACCTTGAATAACCCTTTCATTACTCTTTTACCTCTTTTCATTACCAGCTTCATCCGCTCACAAGATGTGGTGTTGCTTACTTCTTCCCTCACCTTTATTCTTCTTTGAATGCCCTCCGTTCTCCACATTTCTTCCATCCTCCTGTCACTTTTATTACTCTCGTTTCCACTTCAGGTGGCTGCACACTGAGTGACAAGCCTAATGGTTTCTTGTTATCCAGGAAACCATTTACAAGGTTGGTCTATCTATCTATCTATCTATATACCTAGGCTGCTTCCCCCAAGGAAAGGGAGGTTGGTGGCAACCATAAAACCAGAAAACGGGGTGAAGTGATGTCTACTATGGTGCCCCTGTTCACTGGGTGGGGAGACGCAAATGCGGAGTCCTCGCTGGAACCAAACCTCCACACACCTTCCGCTCCTCGCCTCAGCAAGTCGCTGTCTGCCGCAAGGGAACATCGTTCACTGCACGGGACGGCCCTGCAGGAGCGGTTGCATGCCTTTGGTTGATGGGTCTGCTGGGCCAAACAGACCAATGCTACTAAAGACAATAACAACCGGCTTAAAAAACATAGTCTGGGGAAAATGTGATTGGGAAGGTAGTACATAATGTTAATGGAGTAGTAAATGTGTTACGGTGGTGGAGAAAATCGGGAGGCTAATGTATTAATCGAGTATGGGTAGGCGATAGGTAATATGAATGGGGAGGCTTATCCTTATGGGATACTTAGTGAAGAAAATGCTGAATGTCGATGGAGAAACCGTTGAATGAGGAGAGTGAAGGGTGTGATTAATTAAGCTAAAGCTAATAGGGTAGTGATGGAGGTATGAGGTGACTGATGGATATAATGGAGAAGAAAATAATGTTAACGGAACTGAATAATGAAGATAAAGTTATGAGTATAATGGTGGAGTAAAGAGTGTGAATGGGAAGGTGAGAGAGAGAGAGAGAGAGAGAGAGAGAGAGAGAGAGAGAGAGAGAGAGAGAAAGAACGGTTATATGGGTATTATTTCAAATTTTATTTTTTGTTATAATCTCTATTTCTTCAATCTTTTACTTTCTTTGTATGTTATATTAATGCCGTACCAACTAACTTTTTCGCTACTGCGGACAAACTTACGCCAGACGTTTTTGTTCAGCTAAGAAAAATCCTATTAGTTACAGGGTTTAAAGTTAACTCAGTTCTTTCACTTTTGTGTATGAATTCAGGTACTGTATTCAGGTTAATACAGGAATCTTTGAGAACAATCCTACCGGACAAAGCTCGGGGTTTCCACCAGTTGAATAAAAGTGTCTTGTAGTAGGATGAATATGGCCCTCTATGAACCCAGTGCGTGGAAAGGTGTTAGTATTCTAAACCTGATTAGTTTGTTATGAAGTTAACCAGCTCACAACGAGAGGTTTACCGTAAATTGGAAAAAAAAAAGTCGTCTAGCACTGACAGGAATGAAATATAAAATATCGTACAGAAGAGACTATCTCCTTCGAAGCGATAAGAAAGAATTGTTATGAAACCTTGTCAGCTTAGCATACAACTGGAGTGGAGTGGTCAACCCCCCCCCTTCTCTCTCTCTCTCTCTCTCTCTCTCTCTCCATATAGGTCTCTTCGCTTCACTGTGTTGACATTTTGTTGAAAAAAATAAAAAATAAAAAACTGATTCTTTTCAGAGGAGTATTCTTAGTACCGAAATTGCTAGACCTGGCTTAAAACAGAGTCTGTATGGTAACTGCTGAAACACAACCAAGTATCTGTGATAGTCTGGTGTTGTAACTGTCTGTCTTCCATAAACTGTAGATAATTAAATTTTTTCTTTACAGAGTAGGTGATACCAGTCCTGACGTATAACTCCAATCTCCTACTGCATACAACTCCTTGACTCCGATGATGTATCATTAATTTACCTCTGGACAGGCATATCTGGGTGAAATTCACCCGGTGATATTGCAACACTGTATTATACATATGATTCCTTTATCTCCAGAACATTCTCTCTCTCTCAGTAGCTGCATTGTGTGTTGAGACGCGGTGCTAGGTGGGTGGGTGATGCTCTACACCTCGGTCTTCATATATTGTTTACAGTGGTCGGGTATTTTCACCTGGCTGTGCCTACTGTGTGAGTAGTATTTTTCAGTTACTGTATGATTTTCCCATAAAAGAGGAGCTAGCAGCCTGTGTTTGAAAGGTTTTGAGGATGCAGGCAAGGAGTATAAAATAAAGACAAGAAGAAGTTTTTACTCGTATATATTTAGCTATCAACTCTCAAACTTGGATGTTTTTCTTTTCAGAAATTATTTCATTTTTTTTTTAAAGTTGCTACCTCTCATTAAATTTTCTTTAATACTTATATCAATGTGAACAGGAGAGGTTCTTCCACACTCATACCAAGTTTCATGAATAAATATTGATTAGAACATTTTTTTTTTTTCTTTCAGGGCTGGGTGAATAATACCCAGGCATGCCTGTGGTGTCACCAAAAAAGAGCTATGCCTATCCACGGTTAATTTTGCTCTGTCTAGTCAATACTGCTCAACCTATGGGGAATTTTTCGAACTAGAGTGTTAGATACAGCCCATTATGCTTTTCACTACCTGTGCTACTAAGGTAAAAAATGTTTAAAAGCTGCTTAATTAAAATCGAAAATACATGGTCAGACAGAAGGGTCAAAATTATAGCCTATTTTTTTAGTTGGAACAAAGAAGTCTGTATAAATAAAATATATACCGGTAATGTATATGTGAAGGGTGAAAAAAAAAATAAGAAAAGAAAAACACTAGGCTTATCCTGATTTTGCAACTTTCAGCTACTGAGATGCCAAGTGTGTAATTTTAGCACGTCGTATAGTACATTAACTGTAACTCCCGGACGTCATATTTTCATCTGGCTAACAACACGATTTTCATCTTTCACCTTAAGAAAGGCATCGCAGGAATAGAAAAGTGACATCGTTCTGCATTATTTAAATACCGCTAATATTGATTGCAGTATCATTTGGTACATCTGCCGTTGTGGCAAAAAGCGCAGTGTTTTAATAATTTTTTATGGAAAACACACACACACACACACACACACACACACACACACACACACACTAAAAACTTCATTTTTCTCAAGAATCATAGCTTTACTCTTTGCTATATACATTATCAAATTTCATTTTTCACACACACACACACACACACACACACACACACACACACACACACACACACACACACACACCATAATTTATTGACATCCATTCATCAAGCTTTGCAACACACACACGCACACATTTCCATGACCTCCTATGTATACCGTCGGTGCGGTTCAAGTTGTCAGTCCTTTCCCTATGACTGGTGCAGGCACAGCATATCAGAAAACTAATACTAATAATTACAGTAGACAGTGTTGACAAGCATTAGAGAGCAGAATGTATACGGCATGCATGGGGGAGGATGTCCGAAAAATTTTCTGTGTATCATTTCTTTTTCTTAAAGAGTTATGAAAATTACTAAGACTAGTACACAGACTGTATACTAGGTTAATATTCTTTCGTGTCATTTCAGCTAGATGAGACTATTTATGCTATTGGTTATTTTGACAATTAATAATAAAAAGCTGGAGGGTCACAATCTGATTATACATTTTTAAACATCGTTTCGTCATCTCATAAAAAAAAAAAAAAAAGGGAAATGCATGTATTCATTGTTCCGCAAATTTCAAGGGATTATCACATTTATTTTTTTCTATTTTATTTTTTTTTGGGGGGCCAGAGCTATGAAATGCTGGTAGTGTGAAAGCCCGCTGTTTTCACTCTTGCTGGCGTGGTGTTAAAAAATGAAGGGGCAAAATGAAGGAGTGTACTTTCCATCTCCTGTCTGCATGTAGCGAACTCCTACCCCTCATCCGGTGTGAGCAACAGAGAAGGGATGAGATGAGCTGGGATTGTTTTGTGGGTGGGGGGCATGAGAGTATTCCACATGGAAATGGGTACCGTAGTATTAAAGTTTGAATGCAGTGGGTGTTTATTCATGCTTATAAGCAACAAGAATAATAATAAGGCAGTCTTGCGTCTTGCGACTCAAGCAAAGAGGTGTCCTCGTGTTGAAGGAGTTGAAATAGTAGTAGTAGTAGTAGTAATAGTGTGTGTGTGTGTGTGTGTGTGTGTGTGTGTGTGAGAGAGAGAGAGAGAGAGAGAGAGAGAGAGAGAGAGAGAGAGAGAGAGAGAGAGAGAGGCGCAATACCAAGACTAATAAACTATGTGAATGGTAAGAATATAATATAATAAGAGCACGTGTTGAAGAAATCTGATGCGGGGAAAAAGAGTGGGGCAATCCTGTCCTTAATAAAATCGTCAGGAGTTGGTATGAATAAAAGTAGAGATGTCCCCAGGTTCAAAGAGCTACACTGTGTCTGAGTAGCAGAATGAGGGAATGCGATATTTTTTTAAATGCAAGAAAGAAGGAACCACAGGCTGGAAGCCCGGAAGACTGCTCCCTCCAAGAAAAAATAAACAAGATAATAGGGAGCCAAATTCAAGATTCGTTCATTTCGAGATGCCTGGTTACAAAGCGTTTAAAAGGCTGGAGGTCATAGGCAGTAGGAAATACTGGCAGAGGAAAACAGTTCCAGAGTTGGCCTGTTGCATACATGAAGGACCGGGAGTAAAGGTTAACTTTTGCATTAGAGAACTGAACAGAAAAGAGATGAGAGCTTGCTGCTAGACAGATGCTACTCGCCTGCCGAAGTGGAGTAGAGATGCAAGTAGACAGTTTCGAGTAACTGTGACTATTTAGAGTAGCAATAGAAAAGAGATAAAGATGCAACAGTGCGGCGTTGAGACAGAGGTTGGCTCAATTCTGTCCACTCACTTACATTAAAGGTCATTATATACTTCAGCACAAGGATGTCTCTTTCCTTATACGGGTATTTATTTCTGTCAGACGAATATATTCAGAAATTAATGGAAATTTCCAAACAAGAGGATTAGACACAGCCTTCGATTACAAGAAGTCTACTCCAAGCAGAATAAATTCGTCTGGAGGCATCTGGGATAAACACACACACACACACACACACACACACACACACACACACACACACACACAAGTCCCCGTGTTGATTCGGTTACTTAGCTGTGAAAGTGAGATTAGCCATGTTTATTATGAAAGATGGAGTAGCTAATGAAATGATGCGAAAACTCTTTCCACCAGGTGATTTTTTCCCCTCTGTTTAGTCAAGCTACATGAGTAAATTTTACTCACATAGAAGGGACTTCTTGTAGTGAAACGTTAATAGTGTTTCTATCACCAGCTCGAAAATCTTCGGTAAACTATATAAAATCGTCTAGAGCTCCTAAAACAACTCAGATTACTTACTTTTTTGTCCGGTAAAATAAGAAAGGTAAATGTACGTATCAGAGTAAAAATAAAAAACACTTGTTTGTGTTTCATTCAGTGTTTCACTTTTTTCTCCTTCAGTCGAGGGATATATATATATATATATATATATATATATATATATATATATATATATATATATATATATATATATATATATATATATATTAATAATTCATTGTAGCTGTCTGCAGAGGAAAAATAAGATTTAGCTTTCACAGACTCCTTCACTTAGAAAAATTTACTCCGACGGTTAAAAATATTTATATGTATAATAATAACAACTGTTAATCTGGTGATTTAGTGGGATCAGCCTTTGCTCCATCCGGATGTGGCCCATAAGAGTTGTAAGCCCAAGGGTCCAGTGACTGATCACTCGCATTAAATGTCTGATATCAGTAGCTTAGCATCGGACCTTACGCTTTTGACGTGGCAATAAAGGGATGGGCGAGGGATAGACGTTAGCTAGAACAAAATGAAAAAGTTGCCCTTGCTCGGGGTGTAACTGTTACTTTGGGCTACGTGGTTGTAATGCAGACGCGATATGTATTGTACAGTCCCTCATTTTTCGCCTTCATTTTTAACCACGCTGGCACGAGTGAAAACAGCAGGTGTTCACATAACTAGCTTTTCAGTGAGATAATTCCATAAAATCGCACCTTCCACTATTACTAATCATTAATTATTGATTCAAGTAGTGTTTCATGATAAGAACAAATGTTAAAATACTAACTTTCTGTACAAGTAATATAAGTTAACATTTTGTAATGAGTAAAGTTGACTTAACATCAGACAAGCAACCGCCCTTGTAGGACTGTCTCACTCAGTGAACCGATGTTCCCCCTCCAATGACAGCGTCCCACGACAGCGAGGCCCAGGGAAAAGTGTGGAGTTTGGTTCCCTGACGGATGCGGCATTTGCGTCGCTCCACCCAGTTAACAGCGACATCATAGCAGGCTCCACATCACACGGATACCTGGTTATATGGTTACCACCCAGCATTTTAAGTGGCTTCCTGGGTTACAGGAAACCATTAGGCAAGTCAGTCAGTGCAGAGAAGCCTGAAGTGGAAAGAAAAGTAATAAAAACTGACAGGAAGAAAAGGGAGAAATAGACAGAGAGGAAGGCATACACAGGGACAGAATGATGAACGTGGAGGAAAAAGTAGGCAGCACTACGTCAAAAGAGTGGATGATGGTCACCGCAACCTAGATTGGTCTGCTCGACCAGACAGACTGGGACTGATCAGCGACATCTACCTTAAGACAGCTAGCAGTAATGAGATTATATCATACAGTATTCACTGCCTAATAACATAAATTACAATGTTATCTTAATGTACATTCATTGAAATTGAAATATTACCATAAAAACAAGTAATATGTAGAAATCATGCAATACTCACTGCCTATTTTATGATTTAGTTTCATGGCGCTTTTGTAGCTCAGAGATTTAAAAAATGTCGGTCCTTTTGAGTTTTAGTTCATTTGCCTTGATATGGGACAAAATTATTTACGCCATAACAGGCAATACTGGTAGAGGGAAAAAGTACAGAACCCCCTCCCAATTCATATATTGCCCAGCCTGCTATCTTATGCACACCAGTGCTGTTGTATGAATTAATTTACAGATAAATATATGCCGTGCAGGAAACGGACCGATTATGTGAACCCCAGCACCAGTATGTATGGGAAGTCGTGTGTGTGTGTGTGTGATTACCTATCTCCATTATTGCCCTCATTATTGGCTAGGTCTGAAACTAGTTAAGATATCGGTATTTATTTTAGGTCATTTCCTCGCTCATCAACCAGCCAGTAACAGCAACAAGATCAGTAGCTGAAAAAAGCAGTAACGGAAAAACTAAAACAATGAAAAGAACCGAAACAAAAGGCTTGAATATTAACAACATGAATAAAACAATAAAAACAAACGAAAAGGGTACAACACAAACAGTAATACAGAGAAATACCAGCAGTGCCAACAAAAGCAACAGCAATAGCAATAAAACACTCACTCACGGCACAAGTGTCTACAACAACAACCACAACAGTTGCAAAAAAAAGTTATATAATGGATGCGTTGCAGAGAGACGCCGGCTGGTTGTGAATGGTTATAGCTGTGGTGGGAATGATAGTTGTGGTGATAGGGGTAATTGTGGCACGAGAGAATATAAAAGAAAGCAGACAGCAACATACATATTCTTCCGTTCAAGGCTGTTATAAGATTGGTTATAACTAAGGTAATGTCTGTCATGGAGTCAAAGACAAGGACTGCAAACCAGGCAGATTGTTACTGTGATAATTTTGGCGATAATTGTTGTGATTGTGGGAGTTGTAGGGAACAGTAACAGTTGATTGCGATAGCTGCTATGATAGCGGATGTGATTGTGGTAGTTGTGATGGAAGTTGATGTGATTGTGGTAGTAATGAATAAGGTCAGAGTGTTAGTTGTGGTAGTGGTAGTGTATGTGATGACAGACTTGATGGACTTTCAGATGTAGTCTGCTACTTAGGTGGTGAGGCCTAACTCGGTCCTAGGCCTGAAAAAGCAACATAACTATTGTGACTATTCTATATGTCTGGATAAACTTACAGGAGTTAGCAACACTATAGACCAATAAAGTCACTAAAATACTCGTTGATAAACAATTTCACATCCAAGAATGAATAAATTTGACTGACTATTTTGCATATACGTACACTGGGCTTCCATCTGGCAATCCCTTACCTACACTCATTCATTTTGTTGTGTTACTTATGAGCTCAGTGGAACTGGCTTTCATATCTACATTCGTATCATCTTTTTTGAGTAAGAATAGTACATTCTTGAAGCTTGTCATAGGCTTAGTTTTCTGAAATTTAATATTTGCCAAATACCGCCACTCGACATGTTTCCAGCTCTGTGGTTTCCATACGTCACAGGCGACCGTCCCCATGGTGGGAAAAACATAGCTCACTTTAGCTCTCGGTGAAGGCGGATGTGCGTACGGTTCATTTAGTAGACCATTGTGACGATTAACCAAGGTTTTGAAGTCCAATTTTTGCATGATTCGTATGATGTATACAATGATTTATACCATCCATCATCCAATCCTATGTCGTCCAACAGAGGAACATAGGAGACCGGGGCTTGGCAAGTTGGTTCTGACATTTAAGATGAGACTGACCAGCCTCACTCATCTCTGAGTGGTATTACATGATCAGTAAACCCCAATTATCCCTTGGATATAAACCTTCACCGGTTCAATCCGATTGGAGCGCCATACTTACCCACTAAACTACCAGGTGCCCAGATTTGGTTATGTGGTTACCACCCAGCATAGTAAATGGTTTCTTGGTGTACAGGAAACCAATTGGCTTGATTTATACAATAGAGAGAGAGAGAGAGACAGAGAGAGAGAGAGAGAAAAGACAATTACAAGTTAGCCTAGAGCGTGTGCTGCTACTTGAGCGTCATTAATCTACTTCCTTCACAGAGGACGTAAATCATTATATTCTTTATTCCGACGACTTTGTTTATCTCAGGGGAGACTGAACTGGATGATGATACAGCTTTATTGATACTCTTCAGTATGAGTATTCTGAATGGTAAAATCCTTTGGCAGCTGGAATAAAACTGTATACCGGTATATCATCGGACTGAAAAAGTTAGGCTTCTGACATCACTTTCTCGTTCAGAGGCTCAGAGGCTTACCTGATCATCATTTGGTGTTTACATGTTTTATGATTTATTTTACCATCCTTTCCAAAATTGTAGGTACATGATTCTAAATGACTTTGGAGACTTGGTATGACTTCTACCTATATTACACATTGATATCCTCTTTAACGTTATATAAAGCAAACTGTCGATTTTTTAAATATACAGTAAATACATTTTCTCTTCAGTTTTCATATTTTAAATAAACATTATGGTGGCAATTTTTTGCTGACATGTCTGTGAAATGCAAGGTTTTATACAATTAAAACTTGGCCAGGCAATGTAATTTCGTCATCAATACAAATCAAAGGGTAGCCTAGTGGTAAACTTAGAACACTAGTAATAAAAGCAACTAAGCATTTTTTTTCTTTATGGCGCACCAATGGAAGCCTTTAATTACCTTTGTACAACTCCGGACAGAAATTCGTGGTACAGGGTAATTTGCCACTAGGAGTTAGGTTGATCGCACACGTCTGCCCCATAATTCCCCCTCCTTACCCCCACCAAAACACTGATTCGTTAGGCTGATGGATCGGAGATATGAAGCTTCGCTCACTCTCACGTCTTGCCGCATGTAAAGTTACTTTCATTTATCTTACTATTAGGTATATTACCAAGTGCACAGATCCATCTTCAGTTCCATGAGAAGTGATTATATCGAATTTTTAGCCGATTACAGTACAATGACCCTAATTTATAGAGTTTGGCTTCCAAATATTTATCCAACGTTTTCTAAGCGATGGACTAAACTCCAAGTAACAGCTAAAAGTTATATGGCCAGATAAGTCCCTCTCCTGCCCTGTCATCTTGACAGCCACACATACACCCACCTACTTATCCACCTACCCACTCTACCCATCCAACACAACCCACCAACCTCATCCCGACCACCCACCCAGCCCACCGATCCCTGCTATTCGCCTTGCTAACCCATGAATGCCACACACGAAGCTCACCCAACAATGTCACGCAACTCATTTACTCTTTCACTTCACCACCCTGAACCCATCCAGCCACTCAACCCTACTACCCATCCAGAGCATCCCGACCACGCAATCGTCTCACCCACCCTGGCGACCAGCGGTGCCCACTCACCCTGGCGACCCACTTTGCCCACACATCCCAACAACCAATCTTGCCCACCGAACCCTACCACCCACCCTTCCCACTCACGAATTCCACCCACCCTGGTCACCCAACAATGCCATCCATCGCATCCACCCACACAACCCTCCCACATTTCCCTGAACACTCCCCACCCACCTCACCCAGTCCATCCACTCATCCTGTCCACCCACTCCTCCCACCCACCCACCTGCCCGTCCATATGCCCAACTATCCTTCTTACCCAACCCCATTCACTCCGCCACCCCATTCACCCATTTGAACCCGACTTCTCCACGAAACTCATCCTATCCAAACCTAACTTACCGACCCCTCCCTGACCACCCACATATCCAGTCACTCACCCACTCAGCCCACCAAACGCATCCACTCAATAGCCCGTTTACCCCTACAACCCACCCAAAGCCACTCCACGTACCACACCCAACAACCCCCCCCCCCTCCATCATTATCACTGTTCACCCACCCTGGCGATGCACCGAACTACCACACCGACCAACTCAACCTCATCAACTCCACCAACCCAGCCAACTGACACACACACACATACACACACACACACACACACACACACACACACACAGAAAGAGAGAGAGAGAGAGAGAGAGAGAGAGAGAGAGAGAGAGAGACTGACACAATAAGACAAACAAAACACGCATAAACACACACACACACACACACACACACACACACACACACACACACACACACACACACAGACAATAAGACAAACAACACACACACACACACACACACACACACACACACACACACACACACACACACACACACAAAGGGAGAGATTACCGGTAGTTCACAACAACTTCACTCACTAATCATCGTCAGTGGTTGTTTATCCCCGAGGAAGATTGGCCCCACGTCTGACGAATTACTGTGATGGTTGATCGTATCGTCACTGAACAGTATGAACAGCATGTATTACTGAAAGTCGCATAGTTATGATATTTAATATTTTACAAAGTATTCTCTCACTAACACTATTGCCAATTGAATGGCGTATCATGGAATCTTAATGGAAATACAGCCATAATATAGCTGAAGTAAAGGGTATATATCGGAGATACGAGTCAATGTACTGTGCAAGCCGCTACTAGAACTATACTAGACACTTCCACATCTCATCCGTCCCCATCACCGTCCCCAAATCCTCCCTCCCTCCTTTCCCACCCTTCCGCATGTGTGTGTGTGTGTGTGTGTGTGTGTGTGTGTGTGTGGGCGCGCGCGCGCATATATCTGTTCTTACCTAATTGTTGTTAACTAATTGTATCTTTACAGGAATGAGTCAAGCTTGTACTGTCCTTAAATTTATGAATAGTTTCATTCGGTAGCGCATTCCACTGATCAGTTGCCCTATTTCGGAAACTGAATTCCCTTACGTCTTTCTTATCTCTTTTTATGCATTTTTTTTTTCAGTGTCCTCTTGCTGATGCTTCCCCATAGGTTATATACTCATTGATGTCTATTCTTTCTTTCCCTGAGGTGTATTTATATAGCTTCGTCATGTTTCCTCTTCTCCTTCTCTCCTGTCGTATTGGTAGGTTCAGTTTTACTAGGCTTTCTACATAGCTTTGATCCTTCAAGCTTGGTACCCATCTTGTAGCAGCCCATTATACTTTTTCAATCTTATCTATTTGTTTTTTGAGATAAGGTGTCACGGGGTTTTTATAATATCACGGTAATTTTGATATAAATGGTTAAATATTATTTAAATTGATAATATTCAATAATATTGAAGAGCAGAGACAATGGTTGTCTTGCTACATCAAGCAACGATTACTTTACGTTGGCTTAGCACGATTCTCTGAGAACGAGAATTTATAAACTTCCTCAACAGTACACAGCAGAGACTAATTACTCACAATTGCTGACTTACTGTACTGTTAGCCTCTGGAGAAAGTTACATCACCCCTGACAATAAATAACTAATACTAATAATAATAACATCAGGTTCTTGCTGATGCATTAACTCCTGGCACAACGGATTTTAAGTTAATACAAGACTGGTCTAAGTACCAGTTATGAATAGTAAAACGTTTATGCAAGCTAGGAGCTATATGGAAAATAAGCTTAATTATGGAGAAATGAAACAAGATTTACTCTACATTAAGCTCAAGAAATAGAACTGTTAAATTTATTAATTACAAAAATAAATTTAACATTACATTTCAAATCAAATCAATGAGACGCACTCGCTCACTCACACAGAAGCTAAATACTTACGCCTAGGAAAAACACCTTAACTAAGCTCTTAAAACTACAAAATACACAAAGGAAATACCAGTCGATGAATACTATGTATCACCCAAAGCTGGAGAACTAAAGGTGGGAGCTTGGAGAAACTGTAAGTGGAGTTTGGGTACTAGCTGACCTCTCGCACTGCTGCACAGGTCCTGTCTCGTCACAGCAAACACTAAACTGAATTCAAATAATGCATAAGCAGTACGCACAGGCCACCGGAAGAAGGCGTGGCTAACGGTTGAATGAAGCAGAGGCAAAACGATAAAGAAATAATTGTATCGCTCAGTAGCGCACTTAGTGACGTGCATTAAATCGGTCACTTTTTGAAAACGGTGACGAATTATTTGAAAAGTATACCCCGGAATGGAGAGAGAAACGGTTAACTGAGCGATACACAGTGAGTTTTCCACTAATAGTTCGTGGCTTCTCACAAAAAGGAAAATGTCACAATTGATTCGTGACATTACGCCCATGAAAATTAAATCTTTCTTCCTTCAGAAGAAAGATTTCCAATATACATACATATAAATCCTAACTCAGTCACACAAGATTCACACTGTGGTGTGTGTGCTATCCTGCTACAGGAGAAAGTCGCAGTCGTCAGTGAGCGAAAAAACCTCGTATTTACGTTAATAGAAGCAAGCTTGAGGGAAAAAACTCCGTGACGACGGTGAAAATCCTGTACTCAGGTCAAACTGAGCGAAAATTCGCTACATTTACACTGACAACTAATTGTTGTGTAGCGTGGTGTATGTAATACACGGTGTAGGTGTGACAGTTGTAGTGTAACTGTACCTACGTGTAAAATGACACAGTAAATAATATGGCGACGACGAAAGCAGAGGAGAAGAGGCGGCAGCGTGCGGCAGACGATCAGCTGGCCCGCACAGCAAAACTGCTACACCCATTGCTGAACCTGCAAAACCAATTAAGGTGGAGCATCAAAAGTGTCAATGAGACAAAATTCTTATTATGTTACAATTACTCTCTCTGGCTAGCAGTCAGTACATGCTATGAAAAGTACACTCGAGGTCGCCATTAATTATAGCACACGATTATGGTCGGCAAGTTGAGAATCCCTGTGCAAACTCGGGTCTTCCATAGCCTCGAACCGCACACGGGTCCTCAACCTGTGCCTTAACCTACAGTACTTATATTAATATCGGGAAGCTGAGAATCCTTGTGCAAACTTGGGTCTTCCATAGCCTCAAGTCGCCTCTGCAGAGTTCTCACTTCCCCCTTAACCTACAGTACTTATATTAGTATCGGGGAGCTGAGAATCCTGGTGCAAACTTGGGTCTTCCATAGCCTCAAGTCGCCTCTGCGGAGTTCTCTCTCGAACTTCCCCTTTAACCTACAATACTTATATTAGTATCGGGAAGCTGAGAATCCTTGTGCAAACTTGGGTCTTCCATAGCCTCAAGTCGCCTCTGCGGAGTTCTCTCTCGAACTTCCCCCTTAACCTACAATACTTATATTAGTATTGGGAAGCTGAGAATCCTTATGCAAACTTGGGTCTTCCATAGCCTCAAGTCGCCTCTCAACTTCCCCCTTAACTTACGGTACATAATATGTATGTACAGGCCCTGGACATAATGTGTCCTGTGGGGCCAATGGGCGAGACATCAGGTCTGCACCCACTTCACCACTACCCTGTCTCTCAACTGACTCAGAGATTACAGATGTGGTTATAAATGGCACAGGAAGGGCATGTCCCTGAGTAGTGGCGATACTTTGGCACACACTGCAGGAACGGACAAAACTATCTATGTCCCGTCCCATCCCTGGCCAGAAAAAGTCAGCTCGGATACGGCCCTGGGTCTTCCTTTTCCCCATGTGACCTCCTGAGGCTGAACAATGACCCCATTGTAACACTGCTAGGCGGTACTTGGCGGGAACGACAAACTGCAGTCGAACCTCGCCCTCGGGTGTTCGTGACTCACGGTAGAGCCGTCCTTGTTTGCGAAGGAACTTGGCTCGACCTCCCCGTGAATACTTAATCACTCGACCCTTTTGTTTATTCCGCACGGCAGCAAGTGTCGGGTCAGAATGTTGTTCTTGTACAACAAGTTGACTGCACATCAGATCTTGCGGCGATTCAATGATCACTGGGGTGACACAGTCTGGAGCCTCAGTCATGGCTCGTGTTACCGCAGCAGCCGAAGTCTGAGTAGCGTCATCATCGGAGCAACTATCCTTGACTCCTTGAATATTGCCTACTATTAAGTCAAATAGAGGCTCTGGCATGACAACTGCAAGTGTCGTACCAGTATAAAATGGAGATGCCACCTGGATACATGCCTCAGGGAACAATCTCACTGATCCATCAATAAGTCTAACTTGGATCTGTCGACCTGTATACTCATCAGGCCGAACTAAACTCTGCTTAACAGAGCAACCTGAGGAACCATTGTCCCTCAGGACATTTACAGAAACACCTCCCACAGACCCTGGCTGAACAAGAAAGGCAGTGTTGCTGGTGGAAGGGTCTGAGGAGGTAGCAGCCAGTCATTCATGAGACTGCGGAACAACCGATGCAGCAAACGTGGCACCCTGGGAACTAGGTGTCTGAGGAGAGTTCATGGTCGGAGGGGGACTTGTAAAGTGTTGGGAAGTACCTGTACTGGTAGAGATGGCACCACCGGGTACTTGTGGAATAAAGGCTGCATTTGCCTCCTGCCTCCGATACACTAATTGACCTGACTGAGGGTTACGTGGCTTGTCCTTGTATTGCTGCTGATGCTTGGGAAACTGCTGCTGGTTGGGGTGCTTGTTGTACCGCTTCCACTCAGGTTTCTGAGTGTTTTGCCCCTGGTCCTTCCACTGCGGTTTTGGACCTTGGCCATTATTCTGAGAACGGCCTTGGTGCTGGGATTCAGTCTGAGACGGCTTCCCAGACTTGGCAGTATCTTTTCTGCTCCAGGTGTTTTGCTTACGAGCTTGATACCCGTATGCAGTAAAGAATGCGTCAGCCTTCTCTGCCATTTGGCTGGCATCTTTCACCTGACAGATCTTAAGCTGTGCTATGAGCTCAGCAGGCCACGACCTCTCTAGCTGTGTACGCAGCATAAGGTCAATTATCCCCTCACGCATTGAAGGAGTTTCATCTTTCTCCATCCACTCATTTAAGTAAGCTGTGAGACGATCAAGGAACTGAACAGCTGTCTCCTTGTCTTGGAGACGAGCTCGCATGAACTGAACTTTGGCGTCGTCTACTGTGAGACCATACGCCTTAATGAGTGCAGCTTTCATCATCTCATATGTGAGATTGTCTCCACGAATTCTGTGGAGAATATCGAGGGCAGGGCCCTCAAATAAACTAAGAAATTGGATCCGCTTAGCTGCCTCATCCAGTTGATACATGTCTGCCATGTCCTCAAAACGAGCTATGTACGACTCGATTCGCTCGCTTTCCTTGTATGAAGGAAGCTTGATGCGTGGGGTCGCCAGGACGTGTGCAGGGAGAGCGCTCGTGGAGCTTGAACCAACTGCACCAGATGTGTCTGAAGCCAAGGAATCTCGCTTGAGCTTCAGCACTTCAAGTTCATGTTTTTCGCGTGCCTCACGTTCGGCACGTTCGTGCTCTCGTTCTCTGTCTCGTTGTTCACGCTCGTATTCGCGCTGTTCTCGCTCGTACTCGCGCTGTTCTCGCTCGCATTCGCGCTGAATCTTACGCTCTTCACGGGCATCATTCTCGCGCTGCTGCTCCTGATTATGCCGTGAGAGTATATACTCTTTAATTTCGGTTGGGTCCGAAAGACCCATATCTTTGGCTTCCTGTAAAAATACAGTAGTAGCCATGGCGCTAATTTATTAAGCAAACCGAAATTGAGTACTGACTGCTTAGCGACGAATACTAATAAACAAAAGTAAAGAGTACAGACACAAGCTAGTGGTGACCAGTCTTATCTAGTTAACTGGCAAAGAATAAATCAAAAATGTAAATGACTGGGAAGACTCAATAATAAACACAATGGGTACGGCGACTTCCCAGGAGCGAATAAAATCGTCTGGCGTTACCAAGAATAAACTAGAGTTAAGTACTCTATGGATTGATAAAGCAAAATTCACTTGCTAAATTTAACGGTAAACACCAGTAAACTTGTGTCTATAAACTTTAATGATAAATACCTAAATATGAATGAGTGAGCACTATCTCGTGAGTAGCTTTATAGCTAGGAGTTAATATCCTGGCGAGGTCGCCAATTGTCACGGGGTTTTTATAATATCACGGTAATTTTGATATAAATGGTTAAATATTATTTAAATTGATAATATTCAATAATATTGAAGAGCAGAGACAATGGTTGTCTTGCTACATCAGGCAACGATTACTTTACGTTGGCTTAGCACGATTCTCTGAGAACGAGAATTTATAAACTTCCTCAACAGTACACAGCAGAGACTAATTACTCACAATTGCTGACTTACTGTACTGTTAGCCTCTGGAGAAAGTTACATCACCCCTGACAATAAATAACTAATACTAATAATAATAACATCAGGTTCTTGCTGATGCATTAACTCCTGGCACAACGGATTTTAAGTTAATACAAGACTGGTCTAAGTACCAGTTATGAATAGTAAAACGTTTATGCAAGCTAGGAGCTATATGGAAAATAAGCTTAATTATGGAGAAATGAAACAAGATTTACTCTACATTAAGCTCAAGAAATAGAACTGTTAAATTTATTAATTACAAAAATAAATTTAACATTACATTTCAAATCAAATCAATGAGACGCACTCGCTCACTCACACAGAAGCTAAATACTTACGCCTAGGAAAAACACCTTAACTAAGCTCTTAAAACTACAAAATACACAAAGGAAATACCAGTCGATGAATACTATGTATCACCCAAAGCTGGAGAACTAAAGGTGGGAGCTTGGAGAAACTGTAAGTGGAGTTTGGGTACTAGCTGACCTCTCGCACTGCTGCACAGGTCCTGTCTCCGTCACAGCAAACACTAAACTGAATTCAAATAATGCATAAGCAGTACGCACAGGCCACCGGAAGAAGGCGTGGCTAACGGTTGAATGAAGCAGAGGCAAACGATAAAGAAATAATTGTATCGCTCAGTAGCGCACTTAGTGACGTGCATTAAATCGGTCACTTTTTGAAAACGGTGACGAATTATTTGAAAAGTATACCCCGGAATGGAGAGAGAAACGGTTAACTGAGCGATACACAGTGAGTTTTCCACTAATAGTTCGTGGCTTCTCACAAAAAGGAAATGTCGCGAATTGATTCGTGACATAAGGATTCCAGACCACTGATGTAAATTCGAGGGTTGGTCTGATGAATGAGGTAATTATCTTTTTCGGCATGCCTTCATTTATTTATGTGAATGCTATTCTCACATTAGCAAGCAATGTGTGCATGTTTCTTACCTTCTCATTTAAATGGTGTGCCTGAGAAAGACTGTTACTGATTATCACTCTTAGGTCCTTCTCCTTTTCTGATATGTATAGGGTTGAACTTCCTAGCTTATAATCCCGATGTGGTCCTTTTCCACTTTTACCAAGCTTAATTACATGGCATTTGTCCACATTTTCTTCCATTTGCCATCTATTGCTCCATTCATGGACCTTGTTTAACTCTTCTTGTAGCTGTCTGCAAGAGTCTGTTTGTAATTTTCCTTTGTATTTTTCCCAACTGACTGGGCAAGTGCTTGTGTGGTCCCGCTGTATAAAGGCACGGGTGATAAGTATGAATGTACTAGCTTTAGGGGTATAAGTCTGTTGAGTGTTGTAGGTAAGATGTATGGTAGAGTGTTAATAGTGAAGTTTAGAAAGAATGAAGTAGGAAAGGTGCTGGGAGGAATGAAAAAAGTGTTTAGATGTCGTTCACGTAGAATGGATGTAAAGAGAAGGCTGTATGAGGGTGTTGTGGTACCGACTGCGTTATATGGGGCTGAAACATGGAATATGGGTGTAGTAGAAAGGAAAACGTTGAATGTAATGGAGATGAGGTGTCTGAGGAGTATGTGTGGAGTGATGCGTATGGATCGAGTGAGAAATGATGAAGTGCCAAGGAGAACTCTGGAGTTGTACGGGAGATGGCTGATCGAGTTGAGCAGACGGTGTTCCGATGGTTTTGGCATATGGAGATGGAGAGAATGGATAATGAGCGATTGGTGAAAAAGATAACTAGATCTGATGTGAGGGGTGTAAGGCTGAGAGGAAGACCACGAATAGGATGGACGGATAGTGTGAAAAGAGCATTGGATGCGAGAGTGATGTCTGTTGAGCAAGGAAGAGTGGCTGTGCGTGACAGAAATAAATGGAGAGAAATTGTGAATGAATAAATGATGACGCAGAACTAAGGGGATATTCTCCCGCATTGGTCTGCTCAGCTGATCAGGTCAAGTGCGGGTAGGGATGGGTCTATTATGATGTGGCAGGGGTAAAGCAGCTCTGCTGTCGGGTCCTGCTGCGGATGTCACTGATTGCACTGCACAGTTGACCCTTGTGTGGTGTTGTGCGTGTGAGGATCTGTCCCTTCTCCCCTTGGGGCTAAGATACGAATGAATGTGTTTGAGAGGATGAGTAAATTGGGAGTGTGTCGTCCTGTCTCGAGTACCTCCCTTTTCTTGGGGAAAGCAGCCTAGGAATATAGATAGATAGATAGATTTTTGTATCATCAGCAAACATATTTAGACTGCATCCCATTCAAATGTTCCTGTCATTATTATTAATAATTATATACTAAAAACATAGTTGGTGCCATCACTGAGCCGTGTGGAACTCTGCTAGTCACTTCCATGATGAGTAATTACTCCATAGCACTGTTCTCATTTCCCCTTTCTGAGAAAATCCTGCATCCAACAGAACAGATTACCTTGGATTCCTCCTTGATGGCGCAGCTTCCTTAAGTCTTTGGTGCAGTACTCTGTCAGATGGTTCCTTAATAACAAAATAGATACCGTCCACTCATCATTCTCTTTTCCGCATTGTTTCTGCAACTGTATCATAGTAGCTTAATAGATTTGTAACACATGGTTTTCCTTTTCTAAAACCGAAGTGTCTTTCTGTTATCATATTGTATTATTGCAGATGATTTACCTAAATTTTTCTCAATAGTTTTTCTAGTACCTTGCATACAACACTTGTCAGAGATACTGGTCTATAGCTGACTGGATTCTGTTTATGTCCTTTCTTGAATAGGGGAACAATGTGTGTGTGTGTGTGTGTGTGTGTGTGTGTGTGTGTGTGTGTGTGTGTGTGTGTGTGTGTGTTTATGCGTGTTTTGTTTGTGTCTTATTGAGTCAGTCTCTCTCTCTCTCTCTCTCATTATGCGCCAGTGTGTGTGTGTGTGTGTGTGTGTGTGTGTGTGTGTGTGTTTATGCATGTTTTGTTTGTGTCTTACTGAGTCTCTCTCTCTCTCTCTCTCTCTCTCTCTCTCTCTCTCATTATGCGCCAGTGTGTGTGTGTGTGTGTGTGTGTGTGTGTGTGTGTGTGTGTGTGTGTGTGTGTGTTTATGCGTGTTTTGTTTGTGTCTTACTGAGTCTCTCTCTCTCTCTCTCTCTCTCTCTCTCTCTCTCTCTCTTTCCCATTATGCGCCAGTGTGTGTGTGTGTGTGTGTGTGTGTGTGTGTGTGTGTGTGTGTGTGTGTGTGTGTGTTTCTGTCTGTCTGTCTGCTTATGCGTGTTTTGTTTGTGTGTGTGTGTGTGTGTGTGTGTGTGTGTGTGTTTATACTTGTTTTGTTTGTCTTATTGTGTCAGTCTCTCACTCTGTGTGTGTGTGTGTGTGTGTGTGTGTGTGTGTGTGTGTGTGTGTGTGTGTGTGCGTGTGTGTGTGTGAGTTGGCTGGGTGGGTGGAGTTGATGAGGTTGAGTTGGTGGGTGTGGTAGTTCGGTGCATCGCCAGGGTGGGTGAACAGTGGTAATGGTGGAGGGGAGGGAGGGACAGTTGTTGGGTGTGGTGCCTGGAGTGGCTTTGTGTGGGTTGTTGGGGTAAACGGGCTATTGAGTGGATGCGTTTGGTGGGCTGAGTGGGTGAGTGACTGGATATGTGGGTGGTCAGGGAGGGGTCTGTAAGTTAGGTTTGGATAGGATGAGTTTCGTGGATAAGTCGGGTTCAAATGGGTGAATGGGGTGGCGGAGTTAATGGGGTTGGGTAAGAAGGATAGTTGGGCATATGGACGGGCGGGTGGGTGGGTGGGAGGAGTGGGTGGACAGGATGAGTGGATGGACAGGGTGAGGTGGGTGGGGAGTGTTCAGGGAAATGTGGGAGGGTTGTGTGGGTGGATGCGATGGATGGCATTGTTGGGTGAGAAGGGTGGGTGGGATTGGTGAGTGGAGGGTGGGGGGGGTAGGGGTCGGTGGACAAGATAGGTTGTCGGGATGTGTGGGCAAAGTGGGTCGCCAGGGTGAGTGGGCACCGCTGGTCGCCAGGGTGGGTGAGACGATTGCGTGTTCTGGATGCTCTGGATGGGTAGTTGGGTTGGGTGGCTGGATGGGTTCAGGGTGGAGAGGTGAATGAGTAAATGTGTTGAGTGGCATTGTTGGGTGAGCTTCGTGTGTGGTATTCATGGGTTAGCATGGTGGATAGCAGTGATCGGTGGGCTGGGTGGGTGGCCGGGGTGAGGTCAGCAGGTTGTGTTGGATGGGTAGAGTGGGTAGGTGGATAAATAGGTGGGTGTATATGTGGCTGTCCAGATGACAGGGCAGGAGAGGGACTTTTGTGGGCAAATATCTTTTAACTGTTACTTGGAGTTTAGTCTATCACTTAGAACACGTTGGGTAACTATTTGGAAACCAAAGTCTATACATTAAGATCATTGTATTGAAATCTGCTAAAACTTCGATATAATTACTTCTCATGGAACTGAAGAAGGATCTGTGCACTTGAGAATACACCTGATGGAATACATAAAAGTAACATTACATGCGGCAAGACGTGAGAGTGAGCGAAGCTTCATATCTCCGATCCATCCGCCTAACAAACCAGTGTTTTGGTGGGGGTAAGGAGGGGGAGCTAGGGGGCAGACGTGTGCGATTAACAGGGTAATCTGCCACCTCTAGTGGCAGATTACCCTGTACAATGAATTTCTGTCCGGCCTTATATATCATTTGATGGAATAAAGATAGATCTCCCTCTCTCTCTTTCTCTGAGCGAGTTTTGAATCTTGGTCTTACTAGGATAGGATATTGATAATAATGAAGGCTGATAAGCAGTCCCTAATTAGATTCGGCAGCCTCTGACTTTGAGTTATCGCTTTTAATCCCTTTAATTCAGTATAGTTCATTCTCAAACATTAAGACAGGACAGACGAAACATTCACTGCTCAGACCTTTGGTAAACAAGCATGGTCTGTTCTATTCAAGACTGTCCCTTGAATGCGTATGCGGGTGTCTCGTGGCGATATGTTAAATGCTTAAATTTATAAAATATTAAATTTCAGATAACACAAGGACTGCCAGTACGAAAGCTGATGATTATAATGTATAGTAGGGAGGCCTTAAATATATATAAGAGATCGGCTACAATGTCCAGCAAATTATATATAATTTATGCAACGTATATTTGGTATGTCTGTTTGTTTCTCTATCTATTAGCAGGATTGCTCAAAAAGTAATGAATGGATTTTGATGAAATTTTGCGGAGGGCGGGCCATGGGCCAATGAAAAAATTATTAAATTTTTGGTCGGATCTGGAGTGTCCTAACAATATCTCCAAAAGTTTTCAATGAATTTCAATGATACTTTGTCGAAAGGTGCTCCGTGGACTAAGAAAGAAAATATTAAATTTTGGGACGGCTCCAAATCGGGATCCTATATCCACTGATCTTGATCTGAGATTACACAAAACGTTATGAACGGATTTTGATGAAATTTTTTGAAGGATGGGCCATGGTCCAATTAAGAAATTAAATTTGGGGACGGATCTGGATCCGGAGTATCCCGCACAAAATCTCCAAAAGTTCTCAGTGAATTTCAGTTAGACTTTTTGGAAATGTGGGCCATGGACCAAGAAAGAACTGATTAAATTTTGGGGCGGATCCGGATCCGGATCCTTTTTAATGGCAATGGTATTGGCAGAGGTATGCCCTCTCTGAGTGCTTCCTAGTTTGTTTGTATGTCTGTCAGCAACTTTACTCAAAAAGTTTTGTTCTGATTTTGATGAAATTTAGTGGAAGGATGGGCCATCGGCTAACGAAAAAAACGATTAAATTTTTCGGGGGGATCCGGATCCCGAATATCCCGCACAATATCTCCAAAGGTTTTCAATTAATTCCAGTGAAATTTTGTGGGGAGGTAGGCCATGGACCAAGACAGAATTGATTAAATTTGGGGTCGGATCCGGATCCTTTTTAATGGCAATGCCATTGGCGGAAATGAGCGCTCTCTGAGTACTTTCTAGTTGTTGTTGTGATCACGGTAGCTATGGTAATGAAGCTAGTGGTTGTAGTGGTGAAAATGGTTGTTGTGATCGTGAAGATCGTGGTGGCTGTGGTGGTTAAAGTTGTAGCAGTGGTGGTAGAGTTGGTGGTCGTGATAGTGATGGTGATGAAGACGGTGGTAGTTGGGGTTGTGAATTAATTGTACGTGTAGCTGATAATGATGACTATGATGGTAACAGTCGTGGCAGTGAAGATACTGACTGGAGGTAAAGGTGGTGAAGACAGTAGTTGTGGTGGTGATGGTGGTGAAGAAAGTTGTGGTGGTGAGGTGGTAAAGATGACGGTTGTGGTGGTGAGGTGGTAAAGGTGACGGTTGTGGTGGTGAGGTGGTAAAGGTGACGGTTGCGGTGGTGAGGTGGTAAAGGTGACGGTTGCGGTGGTGATGGATAAAAAGGAAGCTGTAGTGGTATGGTAAGGATAATACCTTCGGCGATGGTGTAGAAGTAGTTGTGGTGATGGTGGTGAAGATAGTTATGGTGGTGATGATGGCGGTGATGATGGTTAAGAAGATAGTTGTAGCGGTGATGGTGGTTATGAAGATAGTTGTGTTGTTGGTGGTAAACATTATAGGTACCCGTGACTATGGTAAACAAGGTAGTTGTGGTGGAGGTGGGGACGGTAGTAGTTGTGGTGGTGATGCTGACGAAAGTGGTAGTTGTTGTGATGAAGATGATAGTGGTGATTATGAAGATGATAGTTGTGGTGATGGTGAGGACGATAGTTGTGATGATGATAAAGTTTAGTTGTAATGATAGTGAAGATGACAGTTGTGATGATGGTGAAGACCATTGCTGTACTGGTGTTTGTGGTGAAGGTGATAGTTGTGGTGATGATGATGAGGAAGGTATTAGTTGTGGTGGTAGTGGTGGTGGTGAGGAGGCGTAACGAGCAATGACGACCCCACCAGCTGCGCTAGAGTACCAATGCGGTGAATGAAGTGAGGGGGAGGGAAGGGCCAAGGGGGAGGGAGGAGAGAGGGGGGAAGGTGCGGGAAGGGGGAGGAGGAGGAGGAGGAGGAGAGGTAGAGGGAAGAAAGTGAGTGAGGGAAAGGATGAGCAAATGGGCGAACTGAGGGGTAAAGAGAAGTGGATATATAGACGGGAGAGGGCCAGAGGTGGAGAGAGAGAGGAAGAGGAAAGGGAGAAGGGATTGCGACAGAACAGAAAACGAGAGATTGTAAGAAGAAAATAAGAGAGGAAAGAAAAAAAAAGTGGAAGTTGGGGAAGGGAGAGAGAAGACGTGAAAGAGATGGAGGATAGAGTAATTGTAAGAAGCAGAGGAAGCTGGGACGGAGATGGGATGGGAAGGGGTCGCAGAAGAGGAGAGATGGAGATAAGAGACTGAAGGAGGGAAGAGAGGAGCAAGAGGTGTGGAGGAGAGGAAAGGAGGAAAGGATGAGACGAAGAGTGGTCAGAGGGAAGAGAGTCAGAGAAGGAAGGGAAGAGGAAAGGGTAGAGGGGGTAGAGAGTCTGAGAGATGAGAGAGATAAAGTGAAGAGAATTAAGGAGGGAATGGAGGAGAATGTCGTGAGAGAGGTTGCAAGGATGGAGGGCTGGAAAGAATGAGAGAGACAGAGGGAAGAGTAGTTGAGAGGGAAGGAGGAAGAAGAGGTAGGGGAAGAAGGAGGGAGAGGTAGAAGGAAAAGAATCTGGAAAGTGAGGAAAAGAAGAGTGGTGAGGTGTGTGTGGGGAGAAAGAGAGAGAGAGAGGGGGAGGGTAGGGAAGAAAGTGTAGAAGGGAAGAGAGTAATAAGAGCTGCCGAAGACGGAGACGGTATAGGTGAGATATATAGGCAGAGAAAGAAGGGAGAAAGAGATGGAGGGAAAAATACAATGGATGAAGGAAGGAAACAAGAGGGGAGGGTAGGATGGGGGTACGAGGTTAGTGAAATAAGAAGAAATAGAAAAGTGATGAGAGATGGAGAGAACAATGTCTGGGAGAGAGGAAAGGAGGAAAACACACACACACACACACACACACACACACACACACACACACACACACACACACACACACACACACACACACACACACACACACACACACACACACGAAAAAAGCTATTGTAACTAAATGTAATAAAGAACCTAATCCATTTTATAGATTTGTAAATAATAAAATGAAGGTTAAAGACAGTATAAGACAATTGAGAAATGGAGATGAAACTTACGAAAGAGAAGATTTGTGCGAAATAATAAACAAGCTGCAGTCAGTCGATGTGTTGGAAGTGGAAGTTAATGAAACTGAAATGGAAGCCAGTTTGACGAGAATGACAGAAATTGCAGTTGACATGGATGAGGTGCTACAGCTGATAAGGGACTTGGATGTGAGGAAAGCAATGGGGCCAGATAGTGTGGCTTGATGGATCCTGAAAGTATCAGCTGACCAATTACTGTGGCCTGTTTACGTCATCATTAAGGGCTCTCTGGAAAATGGTCAGTTACCTAAAGACTGGAAAAGGGCCAATATTGTGCCAGTCTTCCAGGGAGGAGATAGGGAAGATCCACTCAATTACAGACCTGTATCACTCACTAGTGTTTGTAAAATCTGTGAGAAAATCATTAGAAAAAGATGGATTAAGAATTTAGAAGAAAATGAGACGAAAACACCAAGACAATTTAGTTTTAGGGAAGGACAATCTTATGGTACTAACCTATTAAGTTTTTTTTAGTAGGTAAATAGGTATCATACAAGAGAGAGGGGTTGGCAAATTGTGTCTTTCTAGATCTCAAGAAAGCATAATGACTGGGTACCCTATAAGAGACTACTGTGGAAGTTGAAGATTTTGGATGAGTGCATGAGAAACTACTAAAGTGGATGAAAGATTATCTGATAGGAAGGCAGATGAGAACAGTTCAAAGGGATAGGGTTTCACAATGGAAAAATGTGACCAGTGGAGTACCCCAGGGCTCTGTCTCAGCTCCAATAACGTCTCGATATATATAAATGACTTACCAGAAGGTTTGAGTAGTTACATAAGTATTTTTGCAGATGGTGCTAAAATCATGAAATATATTAAATGTATCACACTTAATATTGGTTCGTTCATGGAGAACCGGATCTTCAGCAGGATGAGTAAACGCAGTGTCATGACAAACACTGTTCGTCCATTATGTTCGTCACGATACTGTGTTTACTCTTCCTGCTGATATTAAATGTATTGATAGTTGTAAAGAACTGCAAGAGGACTTGTATAAACTCCATAGCTGGAGCCAGACGTGGAAAATGGATTTCAGTGCCGAAAAATGTCATGTATTGGGAATGGGAGTGAGTGAAAAAAAACTGCATTGGACATAAAATTGGCAATGAGATAATTAGTAAAAGAAAACATGAGGAGGACTTGGGAGTGATAATTCAGGATGACTTGTCAACAGAAAAGCATACCAACAGAATTATTGGAGGCATTTATGGATTACTGACCAACATGAAAGTGGCTTTTAATTATATGGATAAGGAAATGCTGAGGGAGTTGACAGTGACCAAGATAAGACCAAGACTAGAGTATGCAGCTGTGGTATGGTCACCTCATTTGAAGAAGCATATTGATAAACTGGAGAGGGTTCAATGGATGGCTACAAGGATGATACCATGCTTAAGGAAACTAACCTACGAGGGGAGATTGGAAAGACTGAAGTTACCAACACTGCGTGAGAGAAGTGAAAAAGGAGACTGTCTCTTGTTGTAGACAGCCACTGTTCTAGATCCATCAACAGTGGTGTTCCTCAGGGTTTTGCCCTATCACCAACTCTCTTCCTTTAATTTACCAACAAGCAGGGGTACCCGGCATTGTTGGGCCAAAAAGGCGAACACTTGAAAACCTGTTTTTTCTAGTTCAATCTTTCTTTCTAGTCCAGAAAGACCATGTGCCGCTATTGTTTTTGAAGAGATATTATACTGTAAGAGGTCCAGAAACTTTCTATGTCAGCTTTCACAGACTAATGCACAGTATTTGTACAGACTTGCTTACTGTTACCAGTGACTTCAAATGACCTCCAACCATTTACCTCAATTGGCCTCAGAGTTCAACCTCACATAGCCTGTCCAAACTGCAGGTCATGTGAGTCTCCATGCCAAATATTGGGCTGCTGGATCCAATCGTACGAACGTGTATTACTGGTGACCTCAAATGGCCTCGGAAGTCAACTTCACATAGGCTTTGTTCGAACTGGGGGTCATGTACTGTAAGTCTCCATGCAAGAAATCGGTCTGTTGGGTCCTGTTGTTCGAGCGTGTATTATCGGTGACCTCAAATGACCTCCGACCAGTGACATCAAATGACCTCGGAGGTCAATCTCACATAGCCTATGTCCGAACTGGAGGACATGTGAATCTCTCTGCCAAAAATTGGGCTGCAGGGGTACCCTGCGTTGCCCAAGCCAGAGGGGCAAACATTTTCTGTGACCACAAATGACCCAGATCTGAATTTTGACCTCCCCTAAAACCATTCTTGGGTCACCCTGATTCAGAATATATATGGGTCTGGGGGTCTCTGGCCCATGGTTTGGGCGTGATTGAAGGACAGACAAACAAACAAACAATGCAGCTCATATATATAAATAGATTACCTTTTATGTTTTACATCTAACCCAGTCCAGTCGTACACTGATGATGCCACCCTTCACCTTTCCATTTGCTTCTTGCAGCGTTCGTCTCAGCAGTTACTTCAACAAACAAGGGATGAGGCTATGGCACACGCAATGTCTGAACTGTCTCGTATCTCTGACTGGCGTAAAAGTAATCTTGTTGTTTTCAGTGCATCAGAAACTCAGTTCTTACACCCATGAACCCGACAAAACCTTTCAGACGAGTATCCACTAGTTATTAATAATATCCAGCTCAATCCAGCACCATCTGTAAACATACTTGGGGTTTCAGTCTCTCGGGATTTATCTTGGAAAGACCTTATTACATCTGTAAAATCTGGTTCCAGGAGATTAGGTGTCCATACCTTCTTTACCCTTGCACAGTTGTTGACTTTATACACGAGTTTTGTTCGCCCGTGTGTAGAGTATAACTCTCATTTTGGGGGAGGCTTCCCGAATGCAGTTTTTCTCAACAAGGTGAAATCAAAGGCTTTTCATCTCATTAACTCTTCTTCTCTTACTGGCTCCCTTCAACCTCTGTCCCTCAGGCTATATTTCCCACTTCCTATGATCTCCAATCTTTCAAACGCAGTGTGTCCAGGCATCTCAAAATAAACGAATCTTGAGTTTAGCTCTCTGTTGTGTAGTTTTTGTTTTTTCCTGGAGGGAACGGTTTTTGGATTCCTGGCCTTTGGTTTCTTCTTCCTTGCAGAAAAACAAAATGTTCTTGTTATTAATGAAACGTCTGCAAGTCGTCAGCATCACTTCAGCCTGGAAATAAACAACACTAAGTTAGTTATAGCCTATACTGTAGCCTGAAACTAATTGTCCAGCCGAATTTTAAGCATATAGTTTTTGCACCAGCTACTTTTACTGGTACCCTATTCCATTTTTCCACTTCGAGAATATAAAGAAAGATTTCCCTATATTTGTGTTCCATTTCTTGCTTTTGAGTGTTTTTTTTTTAATTCAGTATTTCTAGAAATTATTAAACATAGACAATGAAAGTAATGTGAGTATAAGTGGGTGGGATATGGCTGGGAGAGTGAGAGAGAGGTCAGAAGGGAGGAAGAGATAAATAGAATGGAAGTTGCAAAAGCAATGAAGAAAGTCAAAATGGGAAAAGCCCCAGACACTAATGGAGTGTGTGGTGAAATGCTGAAGCATGGGGGAGAGATAGTTGTAGGAGGGATATGGAAGATGTTCAGATTGGCCTACGAGGAATCTAAAGTCCCAGAGGATTGGAAGTCAGGTATAATTATTCTTTGGTACAAAGGAAAAAGGGAAAAAGAAGTGTGTGGTAACCATAGGGGCATTTGTCTTCCTAGTGTAGTAGCAAAAGTATATGGTAGGATACTTATTGAAAGAGTTGGGGAAATAACACAGGAATTAGTTGGAGAAGAACAGGGATGTTTAAGGAAGGAAGAAGGGAAGAGGTTGTGTAGATCAGATATTCATCCTGAGATCTTAAGTGGAAAAGTTTCTAGAGAAAGAAAAGAAGTTGTATGCAGCCCTCATGGATTTGATGAAAGCATATTACGGAGTGGACAGATAAGGGATGTGGAAGATATTAAGAATATAGCTATGGAGTAATTATGATGCTGTTGAATGCTGTGAAGAGTATGTATGAGGGTGCTAAGGCTGCAGTGCATGTGGATGGTGAACTGGGTGACATTCTGTGTGAATGTTGGATTGAAACAGGGGTGTCATCTCTCCATGGTTGTTCAGTCTGTATGCGGATGGGGTTATAAATGAGATACAAGGGAGGGCAGTGGATGTTGAAGTGGCCCTCATGAGGGAGGGCAGCATTTGGAAATTCCCTGTTCTGTTGATTGCAGATGTTACTGTATTGTTAAGCGATGAGTGAGGGGAACTGCAAGGCTTGGTGTGTGAGTTTGGAAGAGTGTACAAGAAACGGAATCTAAAGGTGAATGTAGCGAGGAATATAAGCATGGTCTTCAAGAGAAATTAAGTCACTGAATATTCAGTGAGGTTTGATGAGGAGGAAACGGAATATGTGAGTACATTTAAGTACTTGGGTAGTGTGATGAGTAAGGATGGAAGTTTGGAGGATGTAGTGCTGAAAGGGTACAACAAGGAAGAAAAGTTACAGGCTTTTTGAAAGTATAGTGATAAGAAACGGGGAAGTGAGCATGGAAGTAAAAAACTTGCTGCATTATAGTAATGTGATACCAACTCTAACGTATGGAAATGAAGCCTGGACCTTGTTGGAAGGACACAAGTAAAGAGTGGGAGCAGTGGAAATGAGTTATCTAAGAGGAGGATGTGGAGTTACAAGGAGAGAGAGACTGACAAATGAGGAAGTGAGGGAGCATTGTGGTGTGGATATGGATGTGATAGAAAGTGTTAGGAGAAATACACTAAGGTGGTTTGGCCATGTCTCTCGTGAGAGACTGCCGAGGAGAGTACTGTATATGTGAGCCATGTGGAGGGGGGGAGAGAGAGGGGGAGACGGAGGATGAGGCGGAGGGTTCAAGTGGAGAGGCACAGTATATGAGAGAGGGTGTGTGTGAGATGGGAGGGGGGCGACAGGGTGACTTGGAGGCGATTTGCTTGTTGCCACCCCTTATGGGATTAAGGCATCTGGCAATAGATAGATATATGTCTGGTCCCAATATCATTATGTATTCAAACAAATTATCATATCAGTCATCATCAGATTTGTTAATGATTTTAAATACTGTACCTGTATTAGATCTCCTCTGATGATCGATTTTTTTTTTTTTTTTTCAGATAAAACGTATTTAGTTTCTTCAGTCCTTCTTTGCAGTGGTGGGATCATCGTCGTGGCTCTCTGCTTCGCTCACTCTAGCGTATTTTCGTCCAGCATAAGACCTGAGGACCATTGCTATACACAGTATTCTAGGTGTGGTCTAACTAAGGACGTATAAAGCCTAGAAATTACATCAGGCATTTTATGATCAAAATTCCCATGCAATGAAGCTGAACATTTTGGATGCACTGTTTTGAGTTACTGATACTTCTAGATTTTTCAGCAACTCAAAATTACTCTTAGGTTTTTCTTGTCTTTACTTCCGTCAGTGGGGTATTGAACATGTGATCTTTATGTTTAAAGGTTTTGTCGCCAGAGTGCATTACCATACATTTATCTGCATTAAATTTCATCTGCCACTTTTCATTCCAATCTTTTGCCTTATCTAGGTCGTTATATATAAATTCACAGTCTGCGGTCATAATTACCTTGCCTCCAGTTTTCCTGTCATCTACAAATATCACTACTTTAGTAGCAAGTCCATTTTCTAGATCGTCTGTATTATAATGATCTGATTTCTGTATGTGTGTTCGTTTCTTACCATAGCACAGCAAAAAAAAAAAAAAAAAAAAAAAAAAAAAAAAAGGTGCAACGTGGCGCAATTTTTGTTAGAGCAAAATATCATTACAGTGCCTTAACTTGAAGAATAAAAATTTCCAGTCCAATTGGGCAACAGGTTCCCGAGTTATGACTCATTTTTAGCCTTTTGATATCGAGCGGAAACCGCCGAAGGGGGCCTTTAAGCGAGTTGACATAAATATTGATAACAGCTGGTCCTAGCACTGACCCTTGAAGTACTCCGCTTGTGTAAAATCTTTAGTGGTTCTGGTAAACAAATCGGGGCCCTCTCTCTGGGCACCAAGATGTGAAATAATTCTGGTATTTCCTAATAAACAACTCGTAGGTCGTTACTTGTCCATAAAGTTGTCATTAAGTAATTCAAAACAAGTCTCATAGGGTTAGGTGAACCGCAACTTAACCTTAACTCACCGACATTAACTATTTCTCTTCTATCTCTTAGCTAATCTGCCCTTGAGTTGGCCAGTTCGTAAAGGTTACTTAGCTAGTGAAGAGGGAGTGCTCGACGACCGATGACGATGGGGCTGTTTAGCTGAAGTTGCTTGAGCAATCAAGCATCCTTTAGGTGCTTATGTACAACGTGCTAGCTTGACTATGACTACAAGCAGAGTGCGGTGTGTGGCAGGCTCTACCTCCCTCATAGAATGGTAGGTTGCCAACTATTATTTAATTACAGTACTAAACACAGTTAGATTACATCATGCTATGTACAGGGCGAATCTAACAAATTAATCTTAGTTTTAATTAAACTAAAGTTAACCCAAATATTCCCTTTAACTGTGTAAATATCTTAATTCCACATCTTCTTAACACGAAGATCTTTCCATCCTCGCCACGTCATCTAACACAGACGCAGTTTAGGTCAGTGGAAAATTCCATATAATTACATGTATTTACAATTTATAGTTGTCCACGAGGGTTAAACGCAGTAGCATTTAATTTATCAGTAACAAGAATTATTAAATAGAACGTACTTTCTGGGTTATAAAAACCGCTTGAAATGTTAACAACGGTCTCTAGTTTTCCTCTGCTTTTAACCAAGGGCAACTATACAAAATGTAGAGAGCGCAACCGCTCTGGGGGAAAATATTTCCCACACCGCTTATTACTGCTAGTCAGGCTAACGATTCACCATTCATCACAACACATGCCAGCGATTCGTTAACCAATCACCAATCCATGAACATAAATTGTCAGAGAGGTTTTTAGTTTTTCTAGTAGTCTTAGGTGGAGGACATTATCAAAAGCTTTTTGTTTTTGCCTCCCAGGTATCATATATGTTTGTAAAAAATTCAGGCAAATTTGTGAGGCGTGAACTATTATTACGAAACCCGTCCTGATAATCTGTTATAAGAGTATGCTTATTATGGAACACGGTAATTTTATCTCTAATATTCTAATAATTTGGGTCGCGCTTTTATCGCCCTTTTTAATTATCAGTGATGTATTAGCGAGCTTCCACTGATTAGATGTTCTTCTCGTACATTGAGTTAATCGAATATTTTAGTTGCAGGAAAGGCTAAATATCTGTAACTTTCACCTGATGTGTGAGGAGATATCTGATCTGGGCCAGTTGATTTATTTGGATTGATTTTCTGAAGATAATTTAACACTTCGAGTCCTGTCACTTAGTTGACTGTAAACTTTTCTTCTTGTCCTCGGAAAATCGATTGAGGGAAGAGAATGTTTACATTATCTAGTGTGAAAACATTGATATGAGTCGTTCGCTAATGCTTTTGTTGTTTGGTTATCATGGACGAGATCGTCTTCCGAGCTTAGCAGAGGGCCTGTGCTGCCCTTTACATTTTTCTTACTCCCTACTTGATGAAAATATAATTTAGTGTTGAGTTTACTTCACGAGAAATATTCTCTTCGTCTTGTTTAGTTTTCCTAACAATTTTCGTGCACTACCGCTGTAATTTAAATATTCGGTACCGTCATCGTGATTTCCTGTACTTTTCAATTTTAATATACACTCCCCGTGCGAACAATGATTTCTTCAGTATTTTTTTTTTTTTTTTGACATCCAGGCTGGTTTAATAATATGATTTTTCCTTCAGGTATTTTTCGGTATATATTTTCGTTCGATTAACACCAAAGGGGAAAGTGGTGGCTGAATCGGTAGAGAGGCGGCCTGAAGTTCTAATGGAACCAGGATCGAATCCAGCTGGGGCAGGGAACAGTTTCAGGATCTGAATTTCATAAAAGCAGACTTTCCTGATCTACCAGAAGACCCCACGACATGTCGTAAAAGTACCTCCGCTAATATCAATACACCAGTTTTGTATGAGACAGCCCTATCATGTACTCAATATGGATGGTGGGTGTTAGCGCCGAAGTGGTTAGATGTGGAGGTGCAGGAGGACTACTGGGCCTTGGGATAGGCCACTGTCCCCAAGAAATAGACCCTGAAGCCTTTGCCCAGAGTCGGACACATTAAAAAAAAAAATCGATTGGTGAATAGTTCCCACATTTCGTGGACGTTATCCACCTGTAGTAGTTTAATCCAGTTGATGTAGGAAATTTCCTTTCTCATAATATCGAAGTTATCTTTTTTAATGTTAGGAACTAAAAAGGTATTATAGTTGATGTTAACTTTAAATCTAGTAATAATACGATCGCTGTTGCTAAAATTTTCACCATCACATAAATTTATTAGATCACTGTCTGTTGCTTGGGCAAGGTCGAGAAAATTATTATCCCTCATCGGTGTATTCACTGCAATAATGCTTCGTCAATCAGTTTTAACAACCTGTTCCCTTCTTTATCTGTACACGAATTTTTCCAATCAGTATTCTAATTGTTAAAGTCTAACAACACAATGTAGTCTGTTTTTTTTTTTTTATTACGTGTTTTATTTCGTCGTACAGTATTACATCATTTTCCTCGTCTAGCTTGGGCGGTCTGTTTATTACACAGAGAAGAATGGGTTTATTACTCTGTGAACATTTCGATATGAAACGAATCGTGTTTTTCAACATCCAGTTTACTGATCTATACTGCATTTGTGTGGTTCTTAATACATATTAGAACTGCCCCGCCGATTTTATGCAGTCGCGATTTTTCAAATATTATATTATTTTACAGCAATACTTCTCCAAGAAGATGCATGTCACGAGAGTTTAACCATGCTTCTGTAATCAGAATCATGTAGGGATTTTCTGTAGTTGCATAACTAGTTAATTCTTCTGGCTTAGAGAGAGAGAGAGAGAGAGAGAGAGAGAGAGAGAGAGAGAGAGAGAGAGAGATGATAATAGAAAGAAATGGGAGAGAAGTAACGTAGTAAAAGTGAGATGGGGTGCGGAGGGAAGCAAGGAGTATAGACCAGGAGTAAAAGATGAAGGATGCGAGATAAGGCGAGAAGAGGGTAAGGGGAAGAAGACGGAGAGGCAAAAAGTTACACTGTTGTTTTGAGATTAATAGGGGCGGATGAGAGGAGAGAAAGAGGTAGAAACGGAAGAGAAGGATGTAGTGAGCGCAGAGAGGTGGCAAGAGGAAGAGCGGAAAAGTGTTAAAAAGAAGTTGGGGAGACGAAGGATAAAGAAATTAGGAATGAACACGACGGGAGGATAGAAGCAGACAATGGGCTTTGAGTGAGAGGGGATAAGAGGAAAGAGAAAGATGGGTAAGAAAGTTACTTATCTGAGATGAAGGAAGGGAAGACAGAAGTGCAAATTTTGACAGCAGAGAGGAGTGGAGGAAAGGGGAAGAGAGGCCTACTTTTTCAGAAAGGATAATTAGGGATGAAGGAAAGAACAAGAATATGGAAGGAAAGATGAAAAGAATGTTAGGGTAGAGCAGACTGGCGGAAAAGAAAGAATCAAGGAGAGAAGAAAGTTAGGAATAATGGAGGGGATATGTTGATATTAAAAGCGTGAGTAGGAAAGGAGGAAGAGTGAAATATTAAGGGAAAGAGAAAATTATGATGGAAGAGAGAGAAGGGGTGGAGAGAATATGTAATGAGAAAGAATAAAGATGATTGAAGATAAGAGGAGTTTGTGTTAGATTAAGAGCATTCAGATAAAGGTGATTACCTTACCGAAGTGCCGTGGCCCTGCAGACGTTGGCGATCATGGAATGCCACACCTCACTATCTCCTGTCATTTGCAGTAGTTGTCCAGCCGTGGATCCTCCTCTTGCTATATTTCTCTCTTAGCCTGTCTCTTGCTCTACTGCCTGGGACTCTTCCCGTTAAACTCAGGTTCTCTGTCTTTCCTCTTCTCATAACATGTCCTAAAAATCTCATCTGTCTTCCTCTCACGTGTACCAATAATTCTCTTCTGATATTCATTCTCCTTAGCACTTCTTCAGTTGATATTCTCTCTGTCCAAGAAATTTTCAAAAGCCTTTGCCAGCACCACATTTCAAAAGCTTCCAACTTTATCTCCATCATTTTACTAATAGTCCAAGCTTCACATCCATATAACAACACAGACCAGACATAAGTTTTATCTACGAAGTACTCTTCTTCTTGTTCGTATTGAAAGGTGATAGAAGGATTAAATTGATGGATAGGAGACACCTTCTGGAGAGGAGAGGCTCTATTGTTCTTTAACAGTTATGTGTGTGTGTGTGTGTGTGTGTGTGTGTGTGTGTGTGTGTGTGTGTGTGTGTGTGAGAGAGAGAGAGAGAGAGAGAGAGAGAGAAAGAGAGAGAGAGAGAGAGAGAGAACAAACTGAAAAATTTTATGGAAAGCAAAGAAATCTAGGACAGAGAATTATAGCAGTCATTCCTTCCCTAACCAGCATCTCTATAACTTGCCCGTAATGATGGCAGTTAAATAGGTTGCAGCGTATCACTACATATTTATGTACATCCTTAGACACTGTGACATACTACTTGGTACAGTACACTGAAGCACACAACGTGGTCGCCTGCTAAATCCGCTGAGGTATGCGGCGTTATTTCTCAGTCCTCCCTAAAGCCAAATTTATCTTTAGTTAACCATCTGTCGAGTGGGTTAAACTCCCTAAGGCAGTTAAGCCCACCACCGGTTGTCAAGTGACTGGCGACTCCCAGCAGGGATTAACCATAATACAGGCACAGACTCGCACACACATTTGACACACTACACCCTCAGCCACTCACACACACACGATCCTCGGTACTCCTGACTTCTCACAGCACTGCCTACCTTTGTACCAAGCTGTGTGTTGTACCTTGCTATTAATAAAGAAACCATAAAGCTACGACTGAGTGCCATTGTTGTCCTGGATGATAGAGAACGACAGACTTTAAATCCTCTACACTTGTGACCCCCGGAACTATCACATGGTGGACAACTATGGCAGCGCCCTAGTCGTATCTCACTTCTCTTACTGTATGACATATCCACCTGGCTGCCACTCGTCGATGCCTGTCTGTCCGTCACTAACCTTACTGACCTACAGAAATAACCACAGATGCAACCACCTTGATATGCAACATCATACAAGATTCACCCACAGAAGGTAAATAGAAGGAATTAACAAGTGCCCTTCAAAGACCTCTGGGTAAATCGCAGTTCACCTACCTCAGGGAGCTTGAGAATATCAGGGCAGATGGCAGACACTCATCAGTACCTCTAGCCCACATGATGGCCGTAAGTAAAGCATCAGGCTTACATCTACCAGACTTGACACTATGCCAGCATCACATCCACTGCATGCCACAGCTGATACAACCTTGCAATGATCCAGGACTCCGTTTCCCTTCAAGAATATGGCCAGGCAGCAGATAACCTTTATGAGCAGTTCATCCATGCCCCCAGCACTGAGGCTTCCAGACCACCTGGCCTAACCATAACTGACCCTGCCTCATACCCACCTCTAAGTGTTGTAAGTAACTATTTTAATGCAGTACAAAATCTTATCCACACACAGTACCCATCAGTTGCTTTCAGTGTGGTGAGACAGTGTGAATCCAGTGACAGAGCATTAACCGAACATGTTATCAGTGCTATCAAACAAAAGTGAAGCAACTGCCAGTGCATCCTCCCCACATAGCAATGATTTATTGTAACATTTGATTGCCTGATTCGATGACCTTGAAAGACGGCTTTCATCCACCTCTAGTGTTTCCCACCGAAGCTTACCTCCCCATACACTTGCCTCAGAGAACTCCCCATATTGTTACTATCACTACAGGTTCAGCACACAAGCATGATGCTGTACAACTCCTTGTGGGTGGCTGGGAAATGCATAAAGCGAGGGACGGTTACTGCCGTTACTCCTGCCTCATCTCCACTTGGATCATGTACTCTGATGTTTGTAGTGGATCGGGCATCTGACACTTACTTTCTCGTTGATATAGGGGCAGCTGTCAGTGTTGTACCACTGTCAGCAACAGACACAACATATGACCACCCCTCCTACGACTTACTAGCAGCCAACAGAAACCCAATAGCCACCTGTGGCACCAGAATTCGACATCTCGATTTTGGTTTGAGGAAGGAATTCATATGGCCACATTCACATTCACATGACCACTCATCCCATTGTAGGCCTGGACTTCCTGCATTCATAAAATATTCTGCTCGACACCAAAAACCAACAGCTCATCCACAGTTCTACCAACACTACCATCAAAATGACACCATGATTCAGGGATGCTCCACACATCACCCACCTCCGTCCAAACTCACCTTATGATGCTGTTCTGCTGGAGTTTCCCCACATCATCAACCCTGCTTACCAGCCAACTTCACTCAAACATGGGGTAGTACATAGAATAATTACCTCCAGCCCACTCTGCTTTGCTGACCTCACTGCCTCCCACTTGATTGTTTGCAGGTGGCCAAGAAGGAATTTAACACACTCCTCCCATAGGGAGTTATCCGCCCCTCTGACAGCTGCCGGTCATCATTGCTACATATGGTGCTGAAGACTACGGGAGGGGAATGGAGGGCATGAGGCGACTACAGAGCCCTCAATGCGATGATGTGGCTGGACTGTTACCCAAAACCACACGTCTCTAACTTTCCTGCCAATCTTCATGGCCACACTATATTTTCTTAAATCTACCTCGTGCAGGCATTTCGCCAGATCTCTGTGGCCCTAGAGGAGATTCAAAAGATGGCCATCACCACACCATTCGGACTATTTGATTACCCCATGAAGAACTGTGGCCTTCGCAATGCCGCCCAAACATTTCAGTGCATCATGGACCAAGTGGTGTGGGGACTTGACTTAGTCACCGTGTATATTGATGACATCTTGGTGGCCTCAATGGGCAAACAGGAGCACAGGCAACATCTACACCAAGCATTCTCCAGACTCAGAGAATATGGCCTCAAAATCCACCCCTCCAAATGCATACTGGGGGGTTCCGTCCAAGGAATTCCTAGGGCACCGAGTGTCAGCCACAGCCTTCACCCCCCTCCTACAGAAGATGCTGGTGATCATGAATTTTCCCCAGCCTCAGTGACCCCGGAAATTGCATGAGTTCCTAGGGATCATCAGTTACTACCGCCAATACATTCCTCAGGCTGCAGAACTTCTGGTCCCCCCCCCCTCTATGATCTGAAGGGACTGAAAAGGACATCAAACAAGCCACTCACATGGACTGAGGGGGCGCAGCAGACTTTCTCCAGCATAAAAGACTGCCTGGCACAGCTCACACTCCTCATCCATCGAACCCTAATGCTTGCACAGTCCTCTCGCCGGATGCCCCTTCCTCAGCATTAGAAGCAGTCTTGCAACAAGAAATTGAGGGTGCTCTTAAGCCCATTGCGTTCTTCAGCAGACGTCTGGAGTCCACACAGAAGAAATATAGTGCCTCTGACAGGGAACTGTTGGCCATTTATGAGGCCATACATCATTTCCGTCACTTGCACAGGGGCAAGCAACCGATGAGGTATGGCAAGAGTTAGTGACCAACACTTCTGCTCTCCAGCTCCAGCAGTTTTCTATCCCAGGCTCCCCATATACACTTTGGTGTGACGTGTCCTGTGGCCAGCCTTGCCCATACATTCCCCCACTATTCGGCCGACACCACTTTCACTCCCTGCCTCACGCTGGGAAATAAGCCATGCAGCATCACTCCGGCATGCAGGTTGTTTAGCCCAGTATGAGGAAGCACATCACACAGTGGGCCCGAGGGTATGTCCATTGCCAAACCTCAAAGATTCACAAACATGTCTGGTTGCACATAGATAAGATTCCCTTGTCCACCCCGCACTTCCACTTGGTCCCTGTTGACATAGTTGGACCACTGCCACCTTCCCAGGGCTTCAGGTACATACTCAGCTGCATAGATTGCCTAACCTGGTGAGTGGAAACCATCCTTATGCAGGACAGCATGGCAGAATGTATACTGTATAGCCTACCACTTCCTGACTGGGTGGGTTTGGCTCTCCTCACACCATCATCACGGACTGCGGGTACAGTTCAATTCATACACCTGGCAAAATTTGCTGCAGTTCCTGAACACTACTCGACAATGCACAACTGCCAACCATCCCTGGAGCAAAGGGATGATAGAAAGATTCCACTGGTGGCTGAAGGCGGCTCTAAAAGCATAGGCACACCAAACCCCTGCCAATTGTAATCCAAACACTCCATACACTAGAAAAAGAAGACCTCCAGCACTCCCCAGCTCAACTTGTGTATGGAGAGAACCTCTGCCTGCGAGGGCAATTCACCCCAAACATCACTAACCCACCATCCCTTTCTTTCCCCCCTGCCATGCAACGTGCCTGACCACACAACCACGGTCACCACCACACCCCACCCATCTCCCACATCAAGTCAAGTCCACAAAGTTTGTTTTCGTCCAGCAAGATGCACATAAAGTCCCATTAGATCCACCATACATGGGGCCCTTCAGTGTCATCTCACGCACGCCAAAATGTGTCACCATGGAAAGGAATGGATGGCCGGACACGATCTTCGTGGACAGGATCAAATCAGCCCACATACCTGACAGCAACCCACCACACCAACCCATTTCACCAACACTGAGTTCCTGTCAACCCCTCACCATGTCTTCCACCTACACCAAAGACTCAGCAACCTCACCCTGTTCTCTAGCCCCCGTTGCTAGTTGCAGTTCACACAACCTCCACCAGCACCTGACCCCAGACCCCAACTGCCCCCCCCCATACCTAATGCTGAAATTCCCCCACTTGCCATTGCACCTCCCTTACCTGATCCCAGCTTCATACCCCCAATCCTATGCATCCCTCCCAAACCCCCTTCCCTCACCAACACAACCGAACCACCTTCAAAGTCACCTGTCACCCAAGCCCCTGTCCCATCCTGCCTGCACACACCACAAATACACACACTTTCCACATAGGGCAACACCAATGTCTCCACTAGGGCACCTAACCTCCTTCCTCCATCACCAACTAATCACACAGATTCCCAGCCTGATACCCTACCCCCAGCAGGTGATGAGCAATAGCCACCACTCCCATCCCCATCCAGGTAGACACATAGTAACACTGTGCCACTTTCCTCAACAGACATCCCACTTCCACACCCTACACATTCTAGTCCTGCATCACACATCAGCCAACATTCATTCGACCCAGGGGATTATATTCAACGGTCTGGCAAAATTATTCACCACCCTAAATCCTACCAGGCCCCAACATAAAATTCCTTAGCAACATGATATACTGTACTGTAACATTACAGGTACACATCACTGTACACTCTCATCTAAAATTTATATTTCTGCACGTCGTGTACATCAAGGCAATAAGTTTGTATGTGTACTACCTATTATGTTACCTGTCTTTAGATATTTCATATGTCTCACAGTGTATTTTTCAGCATGTACATAGAGTTCAATATGGTATGTATGTGTCTGCACATCAAGGAAGAAAGGTTGTTGGTTCCTTGAAAGCAGTGATAGGAAGCATGGAAGTGAGCATGGAAGTGACAAAGTTACTGCATGACAGTATTGTGATACCAACTCTAACATACGGAAGTGAGCTTCGACGTTGTTGAAGGGACAGAAGTCTAGAGTGAGAGCAGTGGAAATCAGTTATTATGTGGAGTCACATGGAGAGACAGACTGACAAATGGGGAAGTGAAGGAGCATTGTGGTGTGGATGTGGATGTGCCAGGAAGCGTTAGGAGAAGCACACTGAGGTGATTTGGTCATGTGGAGAGGATGGAGAGTGAGAGACTGATGAGGAGAGTGTAGTGAGGTGGAGGGGGGGAGAGGGAGGGGGAGGGCAAGAATGAGATTGAGGGATGGAGTGGAGGGGTTTATGAGAGAGGGGTGTGTGAGCTGGGAGCAGGACAGTGAAATGGTGGGGCACAGGATGACATGGAGGCGATTTGTTTGTGGCCACCCCTTACGGGATTAAGGCATCTGGCAATAGATAGATTGGTAGATATTTGTCTACTTACATGTATGTGATTTTTTTGTTTTTGTTTTTGCAAGACGGAAAGTCATGTAATTTACCACTACGTATTTATGTAGATGGATTAACCTCTACCTGGCACATCCCTAGATACTTTGGCATTCTACATGATACAGTACACTAAAGCACACCACGTGGTTGCCTGCTAAATCCACTGAGGTATGCGACGTCATTTCTTAGTCCTCCCTAGAGCCAAATTGTCTTTGGATAACTGCCTGTTGAGTGGGTTAAACTCCCCCGTGCAGTTATGCCCACCACAAGGCGTGAAGTGACTGTTGACTTCCAGAAGGGATTAGGTATAATAATAGCACAAACCTGCACACACATTCAACACACTACACTTTCAGTCACACACACACACACACACTTGATCCTTGGTACTATTGACTTCTCACAGCACTGCCTACCATTGTACCAAGTTGTGTGTTGTACCTTGTCATTAATTTATAGAAATCATAAACCCACAAATGAGTATCATTGTTGTCCTGGATGATAGAGAAGAAGAATGACAGAATCTACTAAAAGGTGATGGCGGGAGGTGGCTTTCATTGTGGTCTACTTTTCTCACACCAGCCTGTGGGTGATGACCTCAAGCGCCTTAGAAGGAAAATCTTGGCCCAGATTCTCGAAATACCTCATAGCTGTGGGATTGCTGGGGCTCTCAGCTGACCTTACAAGGTACAGTAGAACAAACGAGATGCCTACAAGAACCTCAGAGCTACGAGATTGCTGGGGCTCTCAGCTGACCTTTCAAGGTAGAACAAAAGAGATGCCTATAAGATCAGTTCAGACCTATAATCAAAGAATAGGAGACAGATTATAGCCCCATTGTAATGCATTTGTTTACATTGTATCTCCTGGGCAAGAGAATGTTTATAAAACTGGATAAACTTCACACATAGCATTAACCCAAGAAAATCATATTTTTGTGAGGCTATATTCCATCCCGGGTGCAATTTGGGGTCACTTTTTCAACTGTTTACCAAAATAAATTTTATTTTTGCAGATTTGAAGAGATAGAATTTGCGCACCTGAAAATGCCAATCTCAGTCCCCTAGGCCTACTGGTTATCGCAAAACCGCCCATCAAACATTATGAAAGTCCTCCCTTGTGGTATGAGAAAAAAAGTGGAAAATATCGGTGGAAACTTAATTTCTGCAAGAGAATCCAACCAAAATCAATTAAATCAGTGTAAAATATGTTTCTATTGATGCAACTAGGTGGAGGAGCCAACATGAGAGGAAAAAAAAAAAAAATTAGCAAAAACCTCATTTTTGCTAAATAACCTTACAAAAATGAAAGAAATCAGTATAAAATATGTTTCTGTTGATGAAACAAGATGCAGGAGTCAGCAGGAGAGTTAAAAAAAGACCAAAAAAGTCCATGATTGAAAAACATAGAAAATCTCCATAAAACACTGGTCAAGGTGACGTAAGGGCAAGCACCCATCAGCTCAGACAAGCCACCCATCTAAGCATGGACTGAATGTGATAACATTACCAACAAACATCGCTTTCAGCTATTAACTGTATATAAACAAAAAGCAGTGTCAAGGCACAACAAACCTGTCCCTAGCAGTCATTTTCATGCTGATGTATAAACGCAACAGGATATCTAGTCAAAGACTTGGCATATCAAATTTGGAGTAAACTGGGTGAAAACTGACGATTTTATGTCCATTTGTAATTTTAGGTCCGACCCATGTAAAATTGACCTCCTTACCGCTAAGTGGGGGGTGACCCCCTGCTGTAATGAGGCATGTTATAGGATGCAAATTTTAAAGATGCACTTTTAGGTTTTGCTTTCATGTCGATTAGACAAATAAGAAAGGAGTTATGGCAAAAACAAAAATTGTTTTTACTTTTTAGGTTTACTTTTTTTGTTCCTACAGCCTCGGCCTTGGCCCAATTTGGGCCAAAATTTAATCAGGTGATTAAAAGTTCATAGCCCATCATCACTGGAATTTTAATAAAAATCGCACCAGTAGTTTTCGTGTAAAGTTGTTAACCCAAACAACACTGGGCAAAATAAAAAAAAACTGATACTCCTCTACCCTGGCCGATTTTGGATTTTTTTTTTTCTGTGGCTAAATGGACTTAATACATAAATATAAGATCCCTGGCACTAATAAACGTAATCACTAAAACCAGGTTGAATTGAGTCAGGTTGGTGCCATTCTACCTCTGAGATCTTCAAGGTTACTGAGAAAGCAGAGCAGCTGTGAGCTTGTGAACAAATTTTGGATTTTTTTCTGGCTAAATGGGCTTAATACATCAATGTAAGATCCCTGGCACTAATAAAAGTAACTACCAAAGCCAGAAAGTTGGTTGAATTGAGTCAGGTTGGCACCTCTTTACCTCTGAAATCTTCGAGGTTACTGAGAAAGCAGAGTGTCTCTGAGCTTGTGAACCGATTTTGATTTTTTTTCTCTGGCTAAATGGGCTTAATACATCAGTATAAGATCCCTGGCACTAATAAAAGTAATCACCAAAGCCAGATAGTAGGTTGAATCAAGTCAGGTTGGTGCCACTCGACCTTTGAAATTTTCAAGGTTACAGACAATGCAGAGCAGCTGTGGGCATGTGAAGTCTCACTCACCTCCCCTGCTCCTAGATCAGTGTTGTAAGTGTAGCTGAGAAATGTCTGAAGTTAGCGAGATACGATATTACTATCCATTATACTTCGATTGCCTACAATGACTTCTCAGTGCTGCAGGATGTAGATCTACGTCACGGGCGTTTTTGAAGGGGATGTAGATCTACGTTGCTAGCATGGTATGGGTTAATAGACAGACAGACAGACAGACAACCAACCAACCAACCAAACAAACAGACAAACCAAGTGAAAACAACAACACCCATTCCTGAGCCCCTCCAGGGCAGGGACGGGTAATACAGAACAAATCTTTCTAGGCATCAAAGTCATTTGGTAAGGATTACAAGTGGATCATAGCAGGGAAATTATCACGTCATATTAGGGGCACAGGCTAGGGAGGGACGGAAGTGGAAGTAGGGTGGGGGGTCTCAGGTGGGGGTGAGACTTATCTTCATTGTGATGGAGAGATGGTGTGAGGGTAATTTTGGTGAGAGTAGACCGGCACATGCCAATCATGGCAGGGATACTACCGCATCATAATCGGGACAAAGAATAGGGATGGAGGGAGGGATGTGGAGGATGGGTGGGGGGTTTCTGGTGGGGTTGAGGGGGGATGAAACACACCCCCAATGTGGAGAAGGTGGTGAGGGGGCTATTATGGTGCGAGGAATAATGCACAAAGCGATCATAGCAGGAAAATTTTCGCATCCTTCGATAAAAAAAGGGGAGGGGAGGTGAAGGTGGGAAGTGGGGGAGGGGGAGCAGGCATGCGACACCCCTCCATAAGATGCAAATGTGGTACTGGTGGGTAATTTGGGTGGGAGGGGACAGAATGGGCTATATCTAATCAACCACAGGGAGGTGAAGTGATTGGGGGGAAGGAGTCCTCCAGCAGATCAGGTGAAGGGGAGGGATCTTCCTTTCCACCACCTCATCCCTTAGTTCTGATTGGGAAGGAACTATTTATGTCATAAAAGGGACTGGCTTAGTGCTCGGCAGTTTTTGACAGACCTTCTACGATCGTCAGTCATAGGATTCAATGAGGCAAAGTTGCAAACTGATGATTGTCAGTCGTAGCACCTTAGTGGTTAACTGTTTATCGTTCATTCAGATGTATGTGGGAGAGCAACAGTCCTTAAGAAAGCTGGTTATATCAAATGGGTAATTTTGACTAATGTCTCTCTCTTTTTTTTTTTTTTTAATAACAGAACAGAGGATGGACAAACAAATGAATAAAAAAATAATCCATACACCAGATTACTGGTGTCCTCTGTTCATAAAATATCTGTAATGGTTAGACTAAAACAGCTGTAGGTTGAAGTGTGGAGGGAAACAACTCTGGGGAAGTGAGTTCCAGAGAGATGCAGTTCGGGGAATGAAAGAATTCTGATAGACAGAAGTTCTGCATTATGGCTGAGTGACATTCCAGTCATGAGCGCTACCAGATGCCCATGTAGCACAAGGGAAGACATGGAGAGGTGGCACCAAGGACACAACTTCGTCTGAGCATTTGCCATAAGAATATCTGTAAAATAATGCAAGGGAGGCAGCATTCCTTCTTACTTGTAGGAGATGTAGTTTATTTGTAATGGCAGGGTTGTTAATAATTCTAAAAGTTTTGTTCTGAATTTTGTCTAGTTGTTTTAATGAAACCTCTCTACATCCATTCCACAAGGGAGAGCAATATTCAAGCTGAGAGTGCACATGCCTCATATAAATTATAGCTAACTGCTCGTCAGTGAAGAAGTTACGGACTCTGTACAATAATTCAAGTTTCTTTGAGGCGGATTTAGCAAGTGATCTAACATGAGAGGTCCAGCTGAGGGCATTATTAAGTGTGACGCAGAGAATTTCAATTCTTTTGGAGATGGGAATATTAATAGCACTGAAAGTAATGTACGAATCAGGCAATATCTGTCTATTAGTAAATTGTTTATATTTAGCTTTACTACCATTAAATGAGACAAGGTTATTTTGTCCCCATTCACTGATCGTAGATAGGTCTTGATTTATGGAGATGGCTGTACTGAGTTGAGAGGTAGAGATATTAGACTTTGTAAATGGGTGTCTAAGTGTGAATGAACTATGTAGTGTTGAGTCATCTGCATAGGAGTGAATGGGATTGTGGGTGACAGATAAGAGATCATTAATATGAACTAGGAACAGGGTTGGCGCCAGAACTGATCCCTGTGGCATGCCGCCGTTAATTGAGAGGAAACTGGAATATACATCATTAACTTTTACTCTTATTTTCCTGTCACTGAGATAGGAGGAAATCAAAGGAACAAAAGACTTTAGTCCATAGCAAGGGAGTTTGGACAGCAGAGAACGGTACCATACTCTGTCGAAAGCTTTAGAAATATCAAGGGCTACTGCATGAGTTTCTCCATGTAGGTCAATTGACTGATGGATGGTATGAGTTAGGAGATTGAGTATTTCAATGGTGGATCTTCTGTTGCAAAAACCATATTGTCTATCACTAATTCAATTGGTGGATTCAAGATGTTTGACAATGTGCGTATTAATCAAAGAGTCAAATACCTTACCAAGAGAAGATGTGACAGCTACTGGTCTGTAATCAGAGGGGTCAGAGGAACTTCCTTTCTTCGGAACTGGGTGGATACTGGCTTCTTTCCATGATTTTGGGAACGAAGAAGTACGTATGCATAGTCTGAATAATTTAGCAAGAACAGAGGCAAGTTCAGGGGAACTCTTTTGCAAAACAATTGGTGAAATTCCATCTGGGCCTGGAGCTTTGCTGGTAGGTAAATTGTCTAGGATGGATTTTACGTATCTTGTCTGTATTTTAAGTGGAACAATTTCGGGAGAGTCAAGTTTTAGTTCTGGTGCGTTCTGGCTGGCATCCTCTATATTAGAATTTCAGGCAAATGTACTGGCAAAACTATCTTCTTTCCCACGCAGGTCATTTGTAATGTTGCCATCTGAAGATGTTAGTGGAGGAATGAATGATGACTTGTTAAAGTTATTATTGCAAGAATTAAGAGTTGACCAGAATATTCTATTGACATTACGGTTGTTAAGTAGTTTTGATGCTTGCTTTTGAAGAAAGTTTGATTCAGCTAGAGATGTTACGGCGCTTGTATGATTTCTAGCAATTTTAAATTGAGAGAGTGATTCAGATGTTTTTGATTTTAAGTAAGAGTTATATGCTAATGACTTTTGGGCTGTGGCTCTGGCATAGTTGCCATCAAACCATTTTGGAGAGTTCGATCTCTTAGTGAACTGTTGACTTGGTATGAGTAAATCCATACCATCTAGTATTAAGTCACAGATGTGGGACTGTGTAGAATTGGGATCACTAGAGAAGAAAGACTGCCATGGAATGTCAGCAAGATAATTTTTAAATCCGTACACATAAGAGTAATCACTGTATACACCATACACGCTAAATACGATCTGTTTACACGCTATACACATGGTATATAAATGCAACACAAGCCTCGTACATGTAATGCAGGCCATATTGCTATATACTGTATACACGTCATACACGATATGTACATGATATACTAAATCTACTTGTTCATGGTACACATCACAAATTCTACATGCACACCATTCACACCATACTGTGCACATTGTAGGTTACCCACCATACATTATACTTACCATACATGTAATACAATACACACCATACAGCATGCTTACCATTGGCTACAGTGTAAATATATAAACCAAACACACGATGCTCACCATACACACCATGTCTCAAGTACAATTCACCATGCTCATATGCATACTATACATTATTTTTTTTATGTAAAAAAGAAGAAACCAAGGGCCCACAAGATTGTTCCTTCCAAGAAAAAACAAAAAACAAAAAAACAAAAAACACAAATTCAAGATCTCTTAATTTCATTTGGAAATTCCTAGAGTTATTGCATTAGAAAGACTGGAGATCACAGGAGGTAGAAAATACAGACAGAGGGAGACAGTTCCAGAGTTGACCTGTTGCACACATGAAAGACTGGGAGTAATGATTAACTCTTGCATTCGAGAGTTGGACAGAAAAGGGATAAGAATTTGCTTCCAGACGGGTGTTACGTGCCCGCCGTAGTGGTAAAGGGATGTAAGCAGACAGTTCAGGAGAGCAATGACCATTTAAGTAGAGACAGAAAAGAGATAAAGATGCAACAGTGCAGCAAAGAGATAGAGGTTGGAGGGAGCCAATTAGAGGAGGAGAGTTGATGAGATGTAAAGCCTTTGACTCCACCTTGCTGAGAAGAGCTGTATGTGAGGAACTTCCCTACACGTGAGAGCTGTACTCTACAGAGGGGTGAATAAAACCCATGTATAAAGTCAACAACTATGCAGGGGTAGAGAAGACATGGAACCGGCATAGCACACCTAATCTCTTGGAAGCCGATTTTTAAGAAGATTGAGTTGGATATTGTTAAATATTAGAGGATATTCCTGCGAAAGATTTTGTCGGCTTGAAAGATGTAAAAACTATTTTTGATTCATTAAAATCAACAAGATTAAATGAGCCAAATCAGAATTTAGGTGTGCCATAGCCCTGCACCGAGAATACTGTAAATCATACACACCATGCTCATCGTGCATCATATGCAACATACAATGAACACCAAATACACCATACACCATATACAGGACAGCATACACACCATACACCACACACACCATAGACCATATGAACATTATCATACACCATACTCATCATGATCCATATTCACTATACCATGCACCATATACACCATACAGCATATGTCCCATTCATCATATGCATCATACACCATATACACCATACACCATATGCACTGTACATCATATGCACCATACACCATATGCACCATACACCATATGCATCATACACCATACGCACTGTAGATCATATGGAACATACATCACATGTAACATACATCATGTGCACCATACATCATACACATCATATGCACCATACATCACATGCACCATACGCCCACATCATATGCACCGTACATCAGATGCACCATACACCATATGCACTATACACCATACACCACATGCACCAAACTCCATAGGCCCTATGCACCATACAGCATTTTCACCATACACCATAATTATGCATCATACACCATGTGCACCATACACCATATACACCATACACTATATGCACCATACACCATTTGCACCACACACCATGTGCACCATACATCATATACACTGTACACCATATGCACCATACACGCCAAATGCACCATACACCATATGCGCCACACACAATACACACCATATGCACCATACAACACAATCATTCACACAGAATGCACCATACACCATATGCTCCAGACACCATATACACCATTCACCATATGCCTTATACACCATACGCCAATTGCATTATTCATTATGTGCACCATACGTCATATGCACGCCATGTTTACCATACACCATATGCACCATACACCATATGCACCATACATCCTACGCTATATGCACTACACACCACGTAAACCATACGCTATATACACCCTACACCATATTCACCATACACCATACAGCACACACACCATATGCACTATTCACCATACATCATACATACCATATGCACCATACACCACATGGGCCATACATCATATGCACCATACACACCATATACCATACACACCATCCATCATATGCACCATACACCATATGCACCATACACCATATGCATCTTACACCATATGCACCATCCACCAATTGTACCATTCACCATACATCATACGCACCATATACAGTACACCATACACCATGTGTGCTATGCACCATACATACCATACACCATTTGTGCTATGCACCATGCATACCATACACCATATGTGCTGTGCACCATACTTACCATACACCGTATGTGCTGTGCACCATACATACCATTCATCATATGCACTATGCACCACTCGTACCATACACTGTAAATACCATACGCCATACATACCATACTCACCATTCACCATACACTCTACACCATATAGTCTACAACATATTACTATACTATGGAACCTAAACAGTGCAGTAGAGAACATACACTATTCACAGTAAAATATATACAGTACCATATGCATACTACACACTGCTGTGCACAACCTGCATTATATACACTATTAACTTTGCAACCTACACTTTGTTATGTACATCATGATTATTATACGCTTTGTACACTATATTCAGTATTCACTGTAAGATTGTGTTATGTAAAACAGGAAAGATGTTTAGAGAAAAAATTAAATTTGACACACAAACACGAGAGCTATTTCTGGGTTACGAGGCCTTATTATTAAGCTTCGACCATCCCTTAACATACGAGGTCCCGTTGCAAGTATGGTGCCCCCGTGTTTCTGATTGTCGATCAGGAAGGGCGTTATGATCCCCATGCTTGACTTACGTTGGGAGAAACGAGCTCGCATCTCATGATTATCCAGGACCTTGCTTGACTCTCTCTTGCGTTCCTGGCCATTTTTGAAAGTCAGAAAATCTAAATTCAAATAATTTTCTTGGAGACACATTCTTTCTCTAATCTTGACTGGATCCAGCCACAGCCGTTACGTGGATTTGGAAGTTGGCGAATTTTATTTAACTATATATTTCTTTAGATGCAATCAGTAGTCTTAAATTTCTTGATCGTTTCTACATCTTTCACTTCACTGATATACCCGTCAGTTTCTGTTTCGTTCTTTCTTCCCTTTTTTTTTTTTTCTTTTTTTTTTACTGGTTATCCCATGGGCTTTAAAGTGCAGTTTTTATTTTATTTTTATTTTAACAATTTCGTTTCCCTTACAGTTTCCTTTATATATATATATATATATATATATATATATATATATATATATATATATATATATATATATATATATATATATATATATGTGTGTGTGTGTGTGTGTGTGTGTGTGAGACGTAGGCTACTGAAAGCTTCATCTTGGTTCCATCTCATACTTCAACCACTCTTTGTTACACTCCTCTTCCTGTCAGATGGTCCATGGGTATAAATTCGACAGATTATTATTATTTTTTTTTTGCCAGAACTTTTTTTAGTTTTCACCTTACCTGGCCTCCTTTTTAAAGTTAGGTATAAACGTTGGGATGATGTTGATGATGATACTGATGATGATGATGTCTGTTTTCCCATGTATTCTCTACATCATGTGTGTGCCAGCCGGCTGGTGCAGTTCACATACCTATCTTCCTACATACAAACATATAGGTACTTTGGTTTCTTCCGATATTGCCACATTTTTGTTATCCTTCTCACCTCTTCCTTCCATTCTTATCGTTCCTTCCGCTTCAACATCAGTTTTCGTCGTTTGATTTTTAATAACTTGCTAAACACTTCCTTTCATTATCTCCGGCAAAGAGGTTATGTTTTTGCTGGCGCTGATTTGTTTGTTTGTCTGTTAGCCGGATTACTCAACAAGTTATGCACTGATTTTGCTTTTTTTTTGTGTGTGTGTGTGGGGGGGGGGTAAGGTATGCCCCAAGGAACAGTCCATTAGATTTTGGTGGTGATCCGGATCATCATCCAGATCTTGAAATTTTTTCAGTGATTCTCTTCCATTGCGGGATATTGGCAAGTTCAACATTTTTGCTTCTAACTCAATAAATAATGTCTACAGTGCTTGCACAAAAATTACAAGATAACATCGCCATGAGATCTACCACACATTTCGCCTTGGGGGAAATTTGCAGTCTCGGATTGCTCCTGTATTATTACATTTATTTTTTTACGTTGTTTTTTCTCTAATTTCTTTTGATATTTCTAACCTGTTTTCTTGCTTTCCCCCTCCTTGTTAATCACATTTAATATGGTGTTCCAAGATTTCAGAGGCTTAAGTTTACGTTGCGTAAAAATTTATTACCTATTTTTTTCTGAGACATATTCAGTTGTGTTTCTTCCCATTCATTATTTTCTCGAAGTACTGAATGTTTCAACCCTCTTACTCCCTTCATATATTCATTTTCCATCTTCTTAATTTCTTCCCATCTTTTTCACCATTTTTCCTCCTCTTTATCTCACTCCACCTTCATTCTACCCCTGTCTCTCTCTCTTTTTTTTTTTTTTTTTTTTCCTGCTGAATCTACAAGTGTGTTTTTCATCCTTCCTGTCGCACGTCTTTTTCCCTTTTGCCACTTCTGCTTTGGGACATTGAAAAGCAAACTTTCAGTCGAATACCCCTCGTAACATTTCTGTCATAGCCTTCTTTCGTACTGCTAGTATGGGTTTCGCCGATCTCTTAGCCTTACTTTCTGACTTTTGGTTAATCTTCTTTCGGGACTTTTGCGGAAGCTTTGCTATTGCACACTACATCTCAAAGGCTATCGACCAAGTCCGGCATAAATCTTTTAAATTGTCCTCTTACAGTTTCCATCCTTCTGTCTCTGCCTTCATCTTTAGCTTTATTTCTGGTCGTTCCAAAGTTGTTGCTTTAAACGGCCACCATCTTTCTTCTAGAGCTCTTGACAGTGGTATTCCTCAGGGACTGTTCTGTCACTAGCTCTTTCTCTGTGTTCATCAGTGAGCTGAGCTGCACAACTCTATCCCCTCATATAATGATGACCCCACCCGTTATCTCTTTATCCACTTTCCACAGTGTCCATCATGGCTGGTACTTCAGCATTCACGGGAGTAGGGTACAGCACACCAATATTTCTGACTGGGATAAAAGAAACAGTTGGGTAAAATGTTTAAAGAACCATAACACCAGATTCCTACTAAATAATATCGGGAAACAATATGTTGCACAGTCCTAAGTCAACTTTCTACTGTAATGTTTCTTCTTCACATAAAAGATAAGCGATATATTAATGAGTCTTTAATGTGGTGTTATGGTTTTGTAAATATTTACCCCAACCAGGGTCTTCTTAATGGTAAACGTAAAGAAACTGGTGAATTTCAAACCGTTTGCGGCATTAATACTCAAACACCATTTAACCTAACCTAGATCCGTGCCATTCATGCTTAACCAAAATTCCCAATCTTATACTTCGTTGTCGGCAGAGTCCATCATTAGACATCCTTTTCTGGTCCTCTGATTGGCTGAATCAGGGCCCTAATGCCCCAGTGAAAACAATAGCATACCGCCAGTAACTATAATGTCACAAGGAGAAGCAAAAACCCATCCAATTTAGTTCACGAAACGTATACAAGTGCCAGAACAGGCACGCCTTAGAGACCCCACAATATCTCGCTAAATTTTAATTTGCGAAAGAAACATCGCAGGGGAAAGTTAACTAAAAGCTGTGCAACATACTGATTCTCATTATTATGTTTTAGGAATCTGGTGTTATGGTCTTGCAAACATTCTCATTTTCGGTATTAATGCATTAGAAACTCAATTCCTAAATCTTTTGACCCACCAAAATCTTACATAGGAGTATCCTTTAATATTTAACATTATACATTCAGTCTTTCATCTGTTATTAAGCTTGGGGTTTCATAAAATCACACTACCTCTTTGCAAAATCTGCTTCCAAAACACTGGGTGCGCCAAGCTGACTCGCTTGCGTGCTTTACCCTCGCGCAGCTGTTGAGTCCCTACATGGGTTTTGCTGGGTGGGAGTGAGACACAAGTTAGAGCTTGGAGTGTTTATTTCCTCTTACGTTTCGAGCTACATAGAACCCATCGTCAGTGTACAGTAGTCCGAAACGGCAGAGAAAATACAAAAATTCAAGTTCTAACCTCTCTTTCTCTCACTCATCATTTCCATTTGTCGCAATGGATCATCTGCAGGGGTTTTATTTGCTTCTGTGAGGAGAACATCACTCGTGTATGCAGGTGATCCCTACACACAGCACCTCTAAGCAGGATGGAGTTAAAGATTTTCCATCTCATCAACTCTTTCTTCTTACTTTCTCACTTCAACCTGTCTTCTCGGTACACTCTTGCATCATTATTTCTTTACTATCGATACTTAAGTGGTCGCTGCCCTTCTGGACCGTTTGCTTCCATATCCCCCTCAATTACGGCAGGCACGTAGCACTCCTCTGACTCACTCACCCTTTTCTCTCCAACTCTCTAATGCATTAGTTTACCGTTACTCATACTTTTTATTGTATGCAACGAGTCAAATCTGGAACTGTCTTCCCCATTCTGTATTTCCCTCTGCCTGTGGCCTCCAGTCTTTTCAAAGCAATGTGTCCAACCATCTGGAAATGAATGGATCCTGCATTTGGCTATATTTTTGTTTCCTTAGGCCTTAGGGAGAACATATAGGTGGGCTTACAGATTTCACGTCTTTTTTCCTTTGCTTCGTAACTCTCTCTCTCTCTCTCTCTCTCTCTCTCTCTCTCGTGTGCGCACGCACCTTTCTCAGTACTCCATTTACCTCCCTGATTAAATTTCTCTTCCCTTTCCCTCATCCCCCTATCATTCTCATTCCTAATTACCCGTCCCTACCCCGGAGAGCCTCGGGGACGGGTATTGTTTTCACTCGGTTTGTCTGTTTCTTTGTCAGTCTGTTTGACTGTCTGTCTGTCTGTCTGCTAACAACTTTACGCAAAAACTATCGGTGCGATTTTGACTAAAATTACAGGGATGATGGACTATGACCTAATCACCTGATTAAATTTTTGGCCAAACTGGGCAAAGGCCCAGGCTGTAGGCCCCAAAAATGTGATTTTTTTTTTTTCGCCATAACTCCTTTCAAATTCGTCACATCGACATGCAACCAAAGCCGAAAGGTGCATCCTATAACAAGCTTCATTACATCAGGGGGGTCACCCCCCTGATAGCCGTAGGAGGGTCAGTGTCAGGTGGGTCTGGCCTGAAATTTCAAATGAGCATAAAATCGTCAATTTTCACCCGATTTAATCCAAATTTGATATGTGACATCATTGACTATAGTCTCACCAATCTAAAACCAAGGTTTGGGTGGGGTCTGGCGCTGGGTGCAGCCATGCCATACTTCCTAAACGAGCGATGAGTAGATTCTGTTATATATGTAATAGGCATCACAGATAGGTACACACATACTAATACAATATAAACGTAAGTATTCTAGCATATCAAAGGAAGGTAAACGTGTAATGCATATGGCTCTTGTACATCAATAAAGAAACGTGGCATACATATTTTACAGTGGTGCTGAAAAAAATGTAGTTACTTTTACCGACTTTCACGGTAGTTCTAAGTTGGGTAAGTAATGTAACAATTACGTTTATAATATAATTTGAAGGAATCAGTAGAACATACGCTATTTTCTTAATAGAAATAAATAAGTTAAAACACTCACGAGCGGCAACATCCAGGCCCATACTGGGAATTGACCCATTAGAGGGAGATTTAAGCTTCTGTCACGTGCTTCCACTGTTCACTTTCTGTTATATATGTAACTTAAATTATATTTATGACTTAAATTAGTTTGTCTTTACACACACACACACACACACACACACACACACACACACACACAGAAGTGGGTGAAGTCATGTCAGGCCAGGTGGTGAGATGTGAGCGGACGAACTCTAACGGTGTCAGGTCAGCCACTACCCAATCAGAGTATAGGAAACAAGGCAGCGCTGTACGCCGGGAAATCCCCGGCTGGACTCCACCCAAACCTTGGTTTTAGATTGGTGAGACTATAGATATTCTGTTTTGTTCATACGCCAGCACTAAAATGACTGCCGGGGGCGGGTTTGCTGTGCCTTGGCACCGCTTTTTGTTTCTCATTCGCTCTTGATTCCATTTTACTCTCCGTTCTTTGCACCTCCGCTATCTCCGCACCTTATGTCCTTCCTCTTTCTTCCCCTCTTCCCATTCTCTTTATGTTTACATCACCAATCTTTCTTCACATACTCTGTTTCTCCTTACCATTCCCTCCTTCCTCCAACTCGCTTCCATTCTATCTGTCTATCTATATATTGTCAGACACCCTAATCCCGTAATGGGTGGCCACAAACAAATCGCTTCCATGTCCCCCTGTCCTCCACCATTTCACTGCCTTGCTTCCAGCTCACACATTTTTCTCTCATATACCTTTCCACTCCATCCCTCCATCTCATCCTTGGGCTTCCCCTCCCTCTTCCCCCTCCATCCCACTCACATAAACTCTCCTCGTCAATTTCTCCCTCTTCACCCTCTCCATATGACTTCCATTCACTTCCGCACTAATCTTGACCTTATCTATTTCTCCTTCCCTTTTCGTGTCCCTATTTCCCTCATTTACTTCCACAGTCTCCTCTTTTTTTTTTTTTTTTTTTTTTTTTATCCCCTTCCATTATTGTTCTCTGTGACCCGCGTTCACTTCCAGTCTCTTCACTTTCTCCGTTTCTATTTTACTTTTCGTACACCCTCGTTACTCCCGAATCGTCTTTTTCTGCCTCTTCTCACCTCTTTCATTCCTCCTTCTACTTGCTGTCAGGACCTTACTCCCCTTTCCCATATGATACTCCGTCACATTCTCTTCCCTAATCTCTCTTTCATCTTTCTCTATGCTTTTTCTCCCCGCTTTGGCTCCTCATTCATCTTAGCTATTCTCTTCTTACTCCTCTATTTCCAGTCTTTTATGTGCTGTCAGTATTATACTCTTCAATTTTTTCTTTCTTTCATTGCACATTCATTCATTCTCTTTTGTTTTACCTCACTCTGACTTTCCATTTTTCCCCACTCTTACTCCCCATCCACTTCCCACTCTTCAGACCTTTTCTTTTATCCCGTCTTTTACCTCCTGTCAGCATCTTACTTCCCTCCTCCCCTTCCCTTTGGGTCCCCAGTCTGTCCAATTTTCTTTGATATTTTGGGATGTAATTACTTCCACAAAAACTTGTTACCCCCGTCAAGGTTTCAAATTCCTGCCACCCTGCCAGCCCTCTCTCTTTCACAATGCGACCCTCTCACTGTCACCCTTCCACCACTCTCCTTGCCTCCTTGCCACCTCTCTCCCTGCCGTCCCTCTTCTTGCACCCTTGTCCCTACGACACAGCCATTCTTCATCCTACTACCCTCTCCCAGCCATCCTGCCACCCCTTTACCTACCACCCCTCTCCTTGCCACCAATACACCCGTCAAATTGCCCTCTCATTGCCATCAATCACCTTGCCATTGCCTCTCCCCCTGCTTTCTTTCACCCATCTCCCCTCACCCTGCCACAACTCCTCTCCCTTCATGCTGCCACCATCCCACTTTCCTTACCCTGCCACCACCCCTTTCCCTGCCACCACACCTCTCCCCACACCCTGCCACCCTCTCTCTCCCCTCATCTTGCCACCACGCCACTCCCCTCACTTTGCCACTATCCCTCTCCCCTCACCCTGCTACCACCCCTCTCCCCTCAACCTCACCCTGCCATTACCCCTCCACCCTCACCCTACCATTACCACTCTCCCTTCACCCTGCCACCACCCCTATCCCCTCATCCTAGCATTACCCCTCTCCCCTCACCCCCTCTCTCCTCACCCTGCCACTACCCCTGTCCCCTCACCCTGCTACCTCCGTCTCTCCTAACCCTGCAACCTCCCTCCCCCCTCACCCTGCCACCACCCTTTTCCTCTAATCCAGCCATCACCCCTCTCCCTCATCCTGCCATCACCCCTCTCCCCTCACCCTCTGTGCTGCCTCCACTCCTCTCCCCTAACCCTGCCACCACCCCTCTTCCCTCACCCTTCCACCACCCCTCACCCTGCCACCACCCCTCTCCCCTCACACTGCCACCACCCCTCTCCCCTCACCCTTCCATCACCTCTCTCCCCTCACGCTACCACCACTCCTCACCCTGCCACCACCCCTCTCCTCTCACCCTTCCGCCATCCCTCTCCCCTCACCCTGCCACCACCCCTCTCCCCTCACCCTGCCATCTCTCTGTGTCCTCATTCAGTATTATCTCTGCTATACTTTCCTTCCCGCTTAGTTCTTTCTCTTCTGTTCTTGTGTAATCCCCCTTCCTTCCCTTCCAGAGCCTCCCGGCTCCCACTCTCCCGTCACCCTGCCTCCTGTTCCCCCACCATGCCACCCCCAACGCCTCCACTCCATTACCTTTAGGAGCACGTTATCAGTGCTTAATTTGTTTGTTCCCTTAACACACACACACACACACACACACACACACACACACACACACACACACACTCTCTCTCTCTCTCTCTCTCTCTCTCTCTCTCTCTCTTACTTAAAACTGTTCTTCTGCTACAGAAAACGACGGCTACTATACTCATTAAGATGGTGTGTTTCATAATCTTGGGTGCCAACGTGTGTGACTGTGCAGACCAAGTCTGGATCCGCAAACTTTGCCACACACTTGGCATGTCAATTCTGGGTTTGCTGGGAGAACTCTGTTTTAGTTGTGGCTCCATTGTCTGCGCTCTTCTCTTGCCAGGTTCTGAGCATCTTCGAGATGAATGGTTCCTTGGCTGCAGAGGGCTCGCCGTTGTTTTCTGTCAGAAGTAGTGGTTTCAAGATCTTTTGGTATGATGTTGCATTTCGTCAAGGTTGTCCATATTATATGATCTTTTTATTTCTTCTTTTGTCCCCTTGGGTTGCAACGTGTTGCAGGGAATTGGCCATACAGACCTTGGCAGGAATGATGGTGCTCAGGCATGTGGAACACGTGTCGGACCCATTTAAGCTGGTTTTTAGCCTGCATGGTTTATGTGCTGGCTGACTTTGCTAACTGGAGAATTTGTGAATGATGGACTTCATCCTCCACTGTAAGTCCTACGATGCACTATAAACATCGGATGTGAAAAGACTCAAGCTTTTTTATGTGACACTGGTAAGCAGTCCAGGATTCAGCACCATAAAAGAGGGTGGCGAGGCATACAATTGTATTTACTGATACCTTCGTCTTGATTCTCAAGTTGGTGTTTTCAAAGAGGCTGAGGCATTATTGATTCGTGCAAGGACTTTTGCCTCAATGTTATGTTTATCTGTGAGCACACCTCCAAGGTGGTAAAATTCTCCACCTGTTTGACATTTTTCTACTGATCTGAAATGCGAGAGGCTCTGCTGTGCTGTTTCTCTGACATAGTATTTCTGTTTTATTGACATATATTCGGAGCCCCATTACATAAAATATGTTGGAAATTATTGTAAGAGACTGTTGTAGGGCTTCTGGGGTATGTGCAAGGACTGCACAGCCATCAGCATATTGCCCCTCTAGGAATTGAGTTATTTCAGTCTTTGTGCTTGACTTCGTCTGAGATTAAGTAAGTTACCATCTAGATGAAACATCAATATTTCATCATCAGTGTTCATTTGTTAATGACTTAAATGGGTGACTGCAGTTAGACAGATGTGGAAAGTGACAGGGGCCAGTACACATCCTTGCTTTACACCCACATCCACATTGAAGGGTTTGGATTTTCTTTCCCCTACGAACACACGAGCATTCATGTTGTCATGCAGACTCTTCAGGATGGTATGAAATTTGTTTGGAAATCCAGATTTTGAAAGAGCATTCCATAAAAGTTCTCTGTTGACAGTGTCAAATGCTTTTCCAAGATCGATGAATCCAATATACAAATCACGGTTCTGCTCGAGGCATTTCCCTTGTATTTGTCAGACAACAAAGCTCACATCACAGGTGCTTCATTCCTTTCGAAATCCACATTGTGTGTCAGGAAATGTTGACTTAGTCAATTTTTTTGTCAGTCTGGATAACATTATTTTGGCTAGTGCCTCGCTAGCATTCACAAAGAGGGAAATGCCTCTACTGTTTTCATGATTTGAGTGGTCCCCTTTCATCTTGTGTATTGTTACAATATCAGAAGTAAACCATTCAAATGGATTTTGATCTTGGTTCCAGATAGTCAGTATGGGATTATGAAGGTGTTGTTGAAGTAACTTGGCCACCCTCTTTGATCAGTTCAGATGGTATGCCATCAGGGGCAGGGCTTTTGCTATTTTTTAGACATTGGATGGCCTGAACATTTCTGTAAGTGCAGGTGGGACATCGAGATCTGCTGGTTGAGGGGCATTTGGGATGTTATGAAGGATATTGTGCTCCACCAGATTTCTTCGATTCAGTAAGGTGCTGAAGTGCTGTGCCCATCTTTTTAGGATTGCTTGCTCGTCTTTCAGGAGCTCTCCTTCAACTGATCGAACAAGTTTTATATATTGTGTCTGGTTGGACCACAGATGGTTTTAATGGACTTGTTGAACCCATGTTGGTGGTTAAGATCAGCCAGCTGTTGCAGCTCTTTTGCCTGCTAAGTCCACCATTTGTTCTCCGTGGCGAATAGTTTCTAAGGGTTTCACCTCTGAGACTCTGGAATTCAGTTTTTAGGGTTAAGGAGCTAAAGTCAGCCAGACAGTAGTTATGTACTCTATTAAGCAGTGCAGGAAGGTCAGGTATGCTCTCAGCATTGTCATCAAACCAGTCTTTATGGCAGCGAGTGGAGAAGCCTAGAGTTTCTTCTGCAGTGCTTTGGAGCAATGTCTTAGTGTTTTGTCACTCTGCATCTAGGTCTGTTGCATTGTTGTTTGGATTAAGTAATGGGCATTGAGAGAGTTTCTTTGTAATAGTGCTGTGGAAGGTGATACAAGTTGCTACATCCTTTAAACTACTACACTTCAGTTTCTTGGTGGATAGTCGTAGTGCATTTGTGGGCATATGACTAGCTGCAGTTTGGTGACTATAAGGTTATGGTCTATGAAGCACTCAGCACCTTTCATAGCTCGAGTTATAAGAACTTCTCTTTGATCTCACTGCCTTACAAAGACATTGTCTATTAGGTGACAATGTCTAGATTGTGGGTGCATCCATGTCGTCTTATGTTCATTCTTAAGTTGAAAAATGGTGTTGGTGATGACCAGACAGTGGTCTGAGCATAAGGAATGCAGTCTAAGGCCATTGTTGTTCATGTTACCAACACCATGGCAGCATATAATGCCTTGCCAGAGATGATTATCTTTTCTATTCTGGCATTCTCCAAGCAGGATCAGTTTGTCCTTAGGTTGTACTGAGCGAATGGTAGCATCGAAAGTCATAAAAGGAATCTTTGATGGTGTCCACAGAATCAGGCGTTGGGGCATAGACACTGACGAGTGTTGCATATTGGCCTTTAGAGAGTGGTATGTGCCAAGACATCAGCGTCTCTGAAATACCCACAGGTGTTCCTTGGATAGTATGTAGTAAGCTGGTTAGACTGCAAAGCCAGTGCCATAATATTTTCTTGTATCGTCTGGGTATCCCTTCCAGAAATAGGTATATGCTTCTGCTTCTCATAGGTTGCCTTCCTCTGAGAGGCGTCCCAGACAAGGCAGGGAAGTCAATTTTGGATCTTTTCAGTTCATGGGCGATAAGGGCAGTTCTACAGCATGGTCATCTGTCGTGGTCAGTATCATGCAAGATTCATATATTCCAATTGCAGGAGTCAGAGGGATTCTTTTGGTTTTTCGACCTTAATATGGGATGCCTTGACAGACACGGTCATCTGCCCAGGTGGTGTAGAGCAGAAAATGTTTAGGCTACCTTTTCTAAACCTCTCCCCGTCAGGGGTAAGCAGTTTTGCATCTGTGTCCAGCTGCCTAGTCGCACTGGATGCTGCTCCTATAGCATCATGCCAGCAATGACTGGGCCAGTGCCGCCTATGTGCGGGACTTGAGCTAGCAGCTTCCAGCCACATCCAAGACCTCTCACTGCCACCCTGTCCTGTTGCCATAGATTTTATGGTTTCAACTAAAGGATGAAAAAGGTGAGTACAGTAGTGGGCTTGTGCAGTGAGTGAATTTGGTATCATGGTGAGAGTGTGCAGGGACTCCAGTCCTTACCGCCACGTGACTTGGCTCTTCTCAGCCTATGATGATGGCATGAAGAGTCACGACGACCATCTAATTAACAGGGTTGCAGGAGTATGCTGGGAGCTCTGTCAGTCGGGCTCCACCTTCCGTGGGGCTCAACTCACAGATTTTTCGTTCGGGGTTTACTCCCACAGCCTTAACCCATCCAAGGGCAATCTACATGGCAGTGGACTTGTGAACAGTTAGTCTGACCGTCACTGATGGCCTCTCCAGCATGGGTAGCCCTGTCCTCCTGCTAAGTCTGGGGGGGGGGGATCTCCCTCTGCTGGTAGGGGCCCACCAGATTAACAGGGCAAGGAAGCCCCCCACCACGAGATGGTTCCCGAGGAGGGACACACACACACACACACACACACACACACACACACACACACACACACACACACACACACACACACACACACACACACACACACACCTCTCTCTCTCTCTCTCTCTCTCTCTCTCTCTCTCTCATTTCTTCTTTCTATTTCTCTTGCTCATTTTTTTCATCACGTAACGTTCTTCTCTCTTCCTATCCATTTTTCTTCTTCCCTATCCCGCTTTGTTACCCTCCTTTTCTCCATTTTTTCTCAGTCCTCTCCTCCTCTTTAGTTTTTTTTTTTTTTTCCCTTCTTCCGTTTCATCTTACTCACCTTCATACCTACTGTACTTCCTCTTTCCACGTTTGCTGCCTTTACATCTCCATTTCTCATCTATGCAATTTTTGTAACTACTTTCTTCTATTATTATTTCATTTTTCCCTATTCACTATCCCTCATAACGCCCCATTCGTCCTTCCTGCTCCTCCCCATTTCTCCTTATTCCTTTGCTTTCCCCTTATTTCCCTTCCCATTTCTCTTCCCTTTTTCCTTCCCCTTCCTCTTCTATCCTTTGCCCTTTCCATTTCTCCTTTCTGCTACCTAATTCTCCTTTCTTTTTCCTCCCTCTTCCCAACTGTCTTTCCTCATGTTCCTTCCCTTTCCCATTTCTTCTTCTTCTTCCCATTTCCTGTTAATTCTTCCTTCCTCTTCCAATGTCTCCATGTCTTTTACCCACTTCTCTTTTATTTTTCCTTCTTCCTTCCCCTTTCGATTTCCCCTTCCTCTTCCTCATTCTTTTTCTTGCTTCCGTCTTCAATCTCTCTCTCATCTTCCTCTTTCCTCCTCAGCCTTCCTACCCCATCCCAAGTCTTTCTTTTTCCCCAACTCATACCTTTATCCTCCTTCCTCATCCTCATCCCCCTTTTCATTATTCTTTCTTCCCTTTCTGTATCTTTCTTCCTTCATCATCTTATTCTTTTTCTTAGCTTCCAATTTTCGCTTCCTTTCCCGTCTCATTTCATTTTCCGTCGTCGCCTCGACACTTTTTATCCGGCCTTTCACCGCTTCACCCCTTGGAATTTTTTATAAGGTGAGTGAATATCATCCAGCAATAGCAAGAAGAACTATAACCCTGTAACTGCCCTGCAGACAGTCACTAGTTTTCACCTACTGTTTCTTACAATGACCCTGACTCCATTGGGGAGATTTGGATTTTTTTTTTCTATCAGCAATGTCCCATACCAGGACACATAATCTGGGCAATTCAAATTGCTTGCAAAGGTCCCATTGAAATCTCCGGTAGACACGACCAACCTAACTTGTTCACAGCATAATACTGATATGACACTTTCTGACTTGCCCTTCCTCTGAGCATAAAGGATTTGGAATTTTTTTTCCAATCAGCAATGGCCCATGATAGGACACATAAGCTGGGCCCTTCAGATTCCTCGTGCAGTCTCCGGTTCTCCTGGAATCATCGCGAGACTCAGGCCGGAATAATAATAATACCAGCAAAAGTAATTGTCTCCACCTGTGTATTAGGTGGAGACTAAATATGAGGTGTCATCGTACAGGAGGGTTATGGAAATTGTTACTAGCTTCATCATTACAGGCAATTGTCTTCAGAAACACAAATTCGTCCAGCGGTGGCAAAGACAAAGTGTAAAGGATGTCGTCTTGCTGAGGGGATATAGTACCATAGTCTTCGTGTCATAGGAGTCTTCGTAGCATCCCTTCCTTAACGATTTACATTCCGTATTTCGCCTGTACATTCTCCTGTACGTTACTTACGTCTGTTGATACATTGCACATGAGCTCCATACGAGAGAATGCCGAGAAGCAATGTGCAGATTAAATCCCTAAGGGCGGTGTGTTACGAAATTCCAAAACCACTTACAGTAAGACCCGTATTTTCATCTTGCTCTCCCTGGGGCTCAGGATGCATTCTAGCAGCTTTTTCGTATCTTTCCAGTTTTATCTGTGATACAATCAGCGACAAACGTTTCCCCCACTACAGTACTGCCCCAATTCTGCACTTAGGGCATGTCTGTCACTTTCCTTCCAGGCGCATAACATCAAAGAGAATTATCTATGGGGACATACGGTACAATACTGTATATACCAAGCCCCTCAGCCAAGGAATTTTTGCGGGCAGATGAAAATGAGGACTAAAAGAGATTAATATGCGAGAAAATTTCCCAGTGCGCATACAAATATTCATGCATACATTCCACTTTCAAGTGTATATATTGATTATATAAACCTCACGCAAGACACAGCTTCATCACGTACAGTTACAAGCACAGAGGGTTGGTATTGTATTGGACTTGCATTGTAGGACATAGACTTTATTTATAAACTAAATTCACCACACTTTCTGCTATAACACCGATACTGAATATAATGGTATGTGGAAGTTTTAACCCATTTGATCCAGTGACGTGATATACTGTATATTTTATTTTTGCACTCTTCTGGACTATTTTTTTTCACATTAGGATACAGTTTTCTCATTTTGTTCTTGCTGTCTGCTCTTCATCATAAGACATACTGTATATATTTTCTGAACTGGAGGGGTAGGGTGCTCTCTCACTGAATGAAATCATCTGGTAGTATAAAGAATATCAAGTCCCCTGACTACGGGGGTTAAAGTTGCACTTTAACACCGTTACTACGACCTTTTGTTTTTTAATTAAATCATCTGATGATAACAAAAAGTTACCCTTTTTTCGTACATTAGGAAGTAATCATATTAATGCTGAACATTTCACTACTAATCCCTTGTATCCGAGTCCTTTTTTTTTTTATTATTATTATTATTATTAGGCCTTATTCTTGTAAACATCAAATGCATATATTCAGCTTAGGTCTTAGACTTCTAGGGAGTTATTAAGGCTCTATCTCCTCCGGTTAAAGAATTGTCTGCAAAAGCTGAATGTAATCGTCGTGAGAAAAGAAAATAACAATAATGTCATCGTTTGGAAGGGACTCGGGACATTTCCTAAGCTAAATAAAATCGTCTGACAGTATCACATTTAGAAAATGGCACCTTGCCGAGGCTCCACCTCTTAGACTGCAATATGTACGTATGTATGTATGAGCAAAAAATCCGTAGGATGTTGGAGTAATATATGGTTATATGTTCGTAGCTAACTTGTTAGTCACGATAATTTTTAAAAACTTGCAGTCACTATGTTTTCCTTTTGAGCATGGGAAATTGTATGTCATTTGCCGAAATAAAGTAGACAAATAAGTATTTCCCAGCAAAAACTGAAAATCCACCCTTGACCACCGGGCTTCACCCTAACCATACATGTAATCTTATGATACTGTTAGCATAATCTTATATGTATGTACAGTATATGCTACATATATGCAGCCATGTCTATATACGGTATACAGTATGTGTGGTGTATAAGGCTGTGTAATGACTGACCCCCAGATTACGCTTATTGTGTGCTGAGTTGTTGATGGGAAAGTGACAGGGTTGCTGACTTATGCAGAGTTATGAGTTCAGTGCCATGATGCCATCTCTGTCTTAGTCACCAACAGAACTCCACAGAAAGAGGACTACACAATCTTATCTTCCCAATGTTCGGATAATAAAAGATGGACACGAATTCACTACACTTTTATTCATATCGCGTAAATACTTTCTGGATTATAGTCTTTTGCAATTCTTTCTCTACCGTCGTTTCTCTGCTGTCAAGAGTCACTTGTAATCTGCTGTGTCTTCTTGCCTGTTGTGGCGGTGTGTATAATAACAATAAACAGTGGTATTATATATCAGCTAATTGATTGCCTTTATGCATGAACTGTACACAGACACGCACACACGTTCATTATTACACTGATTGAGTAACGATAACGGCTGCCTGGCACATGGATAGATGTTTAATGCCACTTTGTCCACTGCATTTCCAGTTTTCATTATTTGATTCAACCACGTGATGCAGTAAATTTTTTACTATTCCGCTATTAATTATACTTTTCAGTTTTTCGGCAAACATTTCGAATTGGAAGTAAAACTCAGTTCTTACATCTTTAAACTTTCAACCTGACAAAATCTTCTGTAGGAGTATCCTCTAATTGTTAACAATATCCAATGCAATCCTTTAAGCATACTTGGGGTTTCATTCTCTCAGGATTTATCTTGAAATGCCATTACCCGTGTTTTAAAATCCACTCCCAAGCGATTAGGTGTGCTAAGCTGACTCCGTGCCTTCTTTACCCTCACACAGTTGTTGACTTTATACACCGGCTTTATTCGCCCCTGTGTAGAGTATAACTTTCAAGTTTGAGGAGGCTCCTCACATACAGCTCTTCTAAACAAGGGGGAGTCAAAGACTCTTCGTCTCATTAACTCTCCTCCTCTTATTGGCTTCCCTCAACCTCTGTCTCTTCGCCTCACTGTTGCATCCCTATCTCCTTTCTATCGCTACTTTAAAGGTCACTGCTCCTCTGAACTGTCTGCTTGCGTCCTTCCACCACTACGGCGGGCACACAGCACCTGTTTAGCAACACTCACTAATATAAGAGTTAACTATTACTGCCAGTCCTTCATGTATACAACAGGTCAGCTCTTGAACAGTCTCTTCAACTGTCTTGAACTGTCCATATTTCTTACTGCCTATGATCTTCAGTCATTCAAACACAGTGTGTCTGGGCATCTCGAAATGAAAGGATCTTGAATTTGGTTCTCTGTTATCTTGTTTTTGTCTTTTCCTTGGAGGGAAGAATCTTGCAGGCTCCTGGCTTTTAGTTCCTTCTTTCATGCATTAAAAAAAGGATAGCCTCAGCAGTACAAGAGGCATTTCCTAAGTGAAATAACACCAAGAGTACCAGGTGTTGTTGATCAGTTGCCGAGCAGATCCATCAACCGTATACTAACTTTGAAAACACACAACCCCCCCTCCCCCTAAAAAAAGGGGGAGGGGGCATCTGAGTGGAGTGGCGAGGTTTCCGTTTTGTGTATTATTTTATTAGGTTTCTGATCCAGGGCATGGAATTTACAATCCATTTTCTGAAGCCCTATAGTTCGCTTACTTATATGTCACCACCTTGGCACCAATATCCAGCTATCAATTAATAACTAGTTTTACACAGTACTTAGGTATATATTTTAATTATCTGAGTCAGTCGAAAGCTTAATTAAATGGTCTGTCAGTAACAAGACTCACGGTCGTACTAAGTCAGTGGAAATAGTACATAAGTCTAACGTTTTCAGTATAAGATTTCCTAAGTGGAATCAAGTTGTCTGGTGGTAATTGAAGTAAAATATCGTACCCTCCAGCCTGAGGATGTCTATTTCAATTTAGTTTTAGTTTCACTAGACGATTTTACTCAGAATAAAACATCAGCCTGGTAGTGAAGGGATTAGTGAAGGCCATGTCAAACCCAGAGCTGGGCACCTCCGCAATCACTTCTGCAATCCGCAATTTCCGCAATATCAAATTGCATGATATCAGTTGCGGAATTGCGATTGCGGCAAACTTGTCCGAAACTTGCAATATTGCATTGCGGAAGTACTTCTGCAATTGCAATCCTGTCCACAATCTCCCACGTGGCGGTCGGTGTCGGTTAGTACACGCTACAGCATGACACATGAATATCAAGCTTGAGCAGGATTCCCAGCCAGCAGAGGCGGCGGGCGAAGCATCACTGTGTCAGTTAGCAGTAATGATGGGCGATACCAGGAGAAACGATTTGATATGATATGATACTATATACTATAAGCCAGCATGGCAGTAAATTCTGTGGGATGCATAGCTAATCATGCACAGTTGTTCCACAATTTGGTAGATGACGATCTCAAGGGCTATTGTAATGGTGATAACTGAAAATACTTTTTTTTAATGGTCTTACTGAGTTATTATCTGCAGGAGTGAGGACATTTCTATGAATTTTATATTTAAGTTCTATGGACTGCATTCTGCTGCTGGCCAGATTGATTTTCCCGAGTGGCACAAAGGCTATTTCTTTTCCTTGTAATATTACTTTGTAAGAAAGGATATGATTATATTATTATAATATCAGTATTGTGAGAGACTGTTCTCCCAGGTATCGGACGTCTTGAGGGCCAAGAGGGCAAGTCTGACCTCGGAGAACTTCGAGCAACTGGTGTTCATGAAAGGGAACATGGACCTGCTGAAGATGGAGCTGTTCTCAGTCTCGGAGGACTCAAACTGACTGTGACGTGTGGGTGTGAAGAAGTGTCAAGTGTCACAAGTGTGAACTTCTGAACTTGAACTTCTGAGTCAGTGAGGGCTCTGAAAAGTGGTCCAAGTGAAATTATGAACAGAGTCACTAGTGAGAAGTGAGGGTCACAGTAACTGAGTGTCTCTGTGGGAAATTAATGTCATTAATAGATTATAAATACAATAATTCACTACCATACATTACCAATCGATTTACCCCCTGTTTGCGAACTTTGTACTGAAACTGTGAAACTGCGGTTGCAGTATTGAGGTTGCAGAACTGTACATTCCAAGTTTGTTGGGGAATTCCGGTAGCGGAAGGCAAGGGTTAGAGGTTGTGGAATTGCGATTGCAGAGTTGAATTTTAGATTGCGGTGCCCAGCTCTGGTCAAACCCTTCCAAACAGAAGATCTTCTCTCCAAAGCCGAATAAGTTTCCATAAAAATAGAAAGAATAAAATAGGAAAAGTAAGCAACTGGACTGAGGAGGTAAAGACTTCACCTTACTAAAGAGATTAATATGTCGAAAGGTCACGTGAAAAAATCATGTCAGCAAGGGAGATTTTTTTTTTTTTTATGATTTGTCCAAGTTTCTCATCAATGTGCAATTCCTTAAAAGGTTTGCTGCACCTTCCTGGAAAATTCATTAGTGGTGAAAGAACTCTGGGAAAAGTATTGAATGCATATCTTTCAGCTATGTTAGATTCGTCTGCAGTCAGTCCAACACACGACCTGACTTTTGAAGGAACCATTCATATCTGTGAAATAATGTGCCATTAGCAAGGTGGTACCAGTGGCCATTTACTTTACTGACTTTCTCCCTTTAGTGCAGTGCAGCGACGTATATGATTAGGTCATTTTCGTCATATTCTTTCCATCTCCTAAGTATGTTTACAGGTTAGCATAGGCTTATAGAGCTGAAGAGGGTAGATTAGAGCTTTGTTTAACCCCTTCATTGCTACAGGTCGTTCCTGATTTGAATGAATATTATTTGGTGGTATTAAGATTATGATAATATGGACGTCACTGTATGGAAAAAGTTGTCAATTGTTAATGTACAAATATGTGCCAGTTTCAAGGCAGTAACAGTGACGACTCATCATCGTTCCCTCCTCTTTTCTACCTCGATGGCTCTGTAGCTATTTCTTCTACTGATAAAGCAGATCTCATTGCTCAGACTTTCTCCTCCAGTTCCACCTTAAATGATTCCGGTGCTGTTCCTCCATGACTTCTCCCCTCTGACATCCTCATGGCTGACATTAAAATTTCTTCAGCTGATGTACTTTCTGGCGTCACAGGCCTCAATACTAATAAGGCATATGGGCCTGAAGGACTCCCTCCTGTTGTCCTCAAAAACTGTGCTTCTGTGCTTACACCCTGCCTAGGTAAACTCTTTTGCCTTTGTCTATCAACTTGTACCTTTCCTTCTTGCTGGAAATTTGCTCTCAATCAGCCAGTCCCAAAGAAGGGTGACCATTCCCAACCCTCTAACTATCGTCCAATTGCTTTCACATCCTGTATCTCAAAAGTTTTCGAGTTTATTCTTAATAGAAAAATTATATAGCATCTTTCCTATCACAACCTTCTTTCTGATCCTGAGTATGGGTTCCATCAGAGACACTCCACAGGCGATCTTCTCATCTACCTTTCAGACTCCTGGTCATCCTCCTTTCGGGACTTTGGCGAAAGCTTTGCCATTGCACTCGACATATCAAAGGCTTCCGATCGAGTCTGGCATAAATCTTTAATTTCCAAACTGCCCTCTTACGGTTTCTGTCCTTCTATCTGTGCCTTCATCTCTATCTTCTTTTCTGGTCGTTCTATAGCCGCTGTTGTAGACAGCCATTGTTCTTCTAGCTCTATTAACAGTGGTGTTCCTCAGGGCTCTGTCCTATCACCAACCCTCTTCCTTCTATTAATCAATGACCTTCTAAGCTGTACTCCACCCTTCACCGTTCCATTCCATTCCCGCAAAACGTCCATCTCAGCAGTTACTTCAACAAACAAGGGGTGAGGCTATGGCACACCTAATGTCTAACTTGGCTCTTTTTTCTGACTGGGGTAAAAATAATCCAGTTCTTTTTAATGCATCAAAGACTCAGGTTTTGCACCTATCGACCTGACAAAATCTTCCACAGGTATGCCCACTAATGTTTAATAAAATTCAGCTTAATCCTGCATCATCCTTGAACATGCTTGGGGTTTCATTTACTTGGGACTTATCTTGGAAAGATCATATTACATCTCTTGTAAAATCTGCTTCCAAGAGATTAGGTGTGCTAAGCCGACTCCATTCCTTCTTTGCCCCTGCATGATTGTTGACTCTATACAGGGGTTTTATCCGCCCCTGCGTGGAGTACAACTCTCATGTGTGGGGAGGCTCCCCACATACAGCTCTTCTCAATAGGGTGGAGTCAAAGGCTTTTCACCTCATTAACTCTCCTCCTCTTACTGACTCCCTTCAACCTCTGTCTCTTCGCTGCACTGTTGCATCTTTATCTCTTTTCTATTGCTACTTCAATGGTCACTGGTCCTCTGAACTGTCTGCAAGCATTTCTCCACCTCTACGACGGGCGCATAGCACCCGTTTAGCAGCAAACTCTCATCCCTTTTCTGTCCAGCTCTCTAATGCAAGAGTTAACCGTTACTCCTAGTCCTTCATTTATGCAGCAGGTCAACTCTGGAACTGTCTTCCTCTGTTTGTATTTCCGCTTCCTGTGATCTCCAGTCTTTCAAATGCAGTGTATCCAGGCATCTCGAAATGATCGGATCTTGAATTTGGCTCTCTCTTGTATTTTGTTTTTCTCTTGGATGGAACAGTCTTGCGGGCTCGTTGCCTTTGGTTCCTTCTTCCTAACATAATATATATATATATATATATATATATAATGCATTATACACCTTTATCCTGTCGTTATCAGCTGATGTCGATGGATTTACTAATTCTTTGTTTATTACAGATTCTTGGCATTGATTTGGCAGACTTTTCCCTGAGGCCCAGCAGTCCTCCTACGTGCCACACACCATCACAAGTCACAGCTACAGGGTTAATACCCAACGTTCATACTGAATACTTGTTAAGGTTGTCTCAGCCAAGAGTGATATTATGGAATTAACGTGGGTATCTTTTATATTTTTATGTCAGTGGACCTTGTAGAGGATCAGTGGAGTCTCTTACAACCAAATCTAATTACCAAGGTACTGGAATCCCTTTACTTAAATAGAATCTAATGGCAGTAGCAAGAATATGACCTAAAGACATACCGGTAGTTCTGCTGAAAATGATGCTGGAGATTGTATCTAACCTCATTATCATCAAAGATCTGCCCTTAGCTTAACGAAACCATATGATGGTGACATGAATACTGCAGATTAAGCAACCGTATGTTTGCCACTGATACAAATGTGAACTTTCTGAGTCAGGTTGAGGCCAGCAGACCACGTGTAATTCTACTTGAGAGACAGTTTTATCTGTAAACAGTGTGCTCGTGACACTGGGCAATACACACAAAGGAAACACTCTACCTGTGCCCTGAAAGATTGTATAAGAGTTCGAGATCAACTATACTCCGTGAGTGTAACATATAAGCTCTAATTAAAGCATCCAGAAGGACGATGGAGTTATTAAAGATCCGCCTGAAATCCGGATGATAAATCCCACATCTCACAGTACATTGCAAAAATTCTCTGTGCTATAAATATTAAACAGACTAAGAAAGATTCCTTTATGACACGTTATATATTGTTTATTTCAGCACAGTATACAAATTCTTCAGGTCAATGAGGTAAAATTTTTTTTCATCCTTGCTTTCTCCTACCGATTTTAATCAGTTTAGGTGAATATTACTGAATGGGTGTATTTAAACTGTAGCCTCCGTTAACCCCTTCTGTATTACGGACTGTCCTAATTTAAAGATTATCTGGAGATAACAGTACCGAAAGGAAACAAATGTAACCGTAATGCAGATGATAATTTTAATAAAAACAAGGAGAAGCATTCAGATAGTGCATCACCCGAGACGACCAAACCAATCAAATATCTGAATATTTGACTTAGCCCCTTGATCTTGGCCTTCGAGAGGTTACTCTCAAAATCAAAATCAAACTCTTCCATCAACTATGGTTCAGATCAAATCAAAAGTGTTTGAGTTGACTTTACTCAGAGTCCTTGATCATTGACCTTTTCCTGCGACCTTTTCCTTTGATTATTTGCAAAATCGAATATTTTTGATCCTCGTTTCAGTCTGAACCCTTCTTCAAAGTTTAGTCAACATCGGTTAAAAACTGTCTAAATTAACCTTGTCATGTGACCTTGACTTTTGGCCTATTGTTTTATATGCAGTAGAACAGCATCTTGGGTGACTGTGAGCTTATCAAGTAAGATCAATTCAAATCAGATTAAAAAAAAAAAATGCTTTACTTATTCTGTTCACACACAGTCACGTGGGTCTGCCTTTGACTATGCCCTGTGATCTTCACCGTTGACTGATCATTCAAAATTGGATCCTTTCGTTCTGGTCATGTCTTAACACTCCCACAAAACTTGGTCCTAATCATATAAAATAAGTTTAAGTAGATGTTGCCTGGTGACCTTGGATTTTGACCTTGCCCTGTGCCCTGACCCTTGACTGATAGTTTTGAAAGTAGATTCCGTAAATTTTTGCCTTATCCTCGCCCATTCCATTATGTTTGGTTTAAATCAGGTAACAACTTTTATGCTGATGTTGACCTTTGACCATTAAAAAATAAAAGACATTATTCTTGGCAAAACCTCGGCACCCCCATCAAGTTTGGTTAGAAGTAGATCAAAATTGTTAGAGCTATTTTCTCAGCACTGACACTCTTAAAAAGTCGAACTTAACTTTGCCATGTGACCTTAACCTGTCAAAACTGAATCATGTCATTGTTGCCCTACCCTCAACTTTCCCCTAACTTTTGTCTAAAGTGGACATAAACTGTTTAAACTGATTTTACTAGATCACCGTTTCGCACAGCTTTATGGCCTTGAGTTCTGGTCCGTTGTTCTAAGAAAATAGTTTTTTTTTTTGGACAAGCCCTGTGTCCTTGAGGTTTGGCCTCTTGTTTTCAAAAGCAATCGGTTGCTTCATTGGCTGAGTTTTATATTTTTTTTGTTCACACACACACACACACACACACACACACACACACACACACACACACACACACACACACACACACACACAAGCGTGCGCAAATACTGCTCAAGCCGTAACACCTGTTCTTGCTTCTCGAGTGCGGGTGTAAAAAGTTTATTTTTTGGTTCATATAATTCCATTTTTCACTTCGTCTTACTTGCACTTTCTTCCCCCCGTCCCTTCTTATATATATTTCATGATTCTCTCTCTCTCTCTCTCTCTCTCTCTCATTTATTATCTTCACCTCCTTTTTCACCCTTTTCTTCCTCCAATTTCCATTCTTTCTTCTTATTTTGGGTACCCTTTTCATTTTTTCTTCTTTTCACTTCCCATTTTAACTCTATCCTTTCTTCTTCACGCTCCTTTTTTTACTTTCTTACTTTTCCGTTATCTGTTTTATATTTTCCTTTCCTTCCCATCGTACCTTTCTATTCATTCTTTACTCCTAACGTTTACTTTCCTCCTCATACTCACCTTTTCCTTCCCTTCTCTTCCGTCGTTCCCTTCCATTGTCCTTCTTCCAAGCAGCCTCCACCACCCTGAGATAATATTATAAAGCTCCTTGTCGTGTTCTGTTTTCTCCCTCCTTAGTTCCAAGCACACCATCTCTCTCTCTCTCTCTCTCTCTCTCTCTCTCTCTCTCTCTCTCTCTCTCTCTCTCTCTCTCTCTCTCTCTCTCTCCTTAGCAGGTCTTTTATCCCTCTTCTATAATTTCATACAGGTGTCTCCCTCTTCCTTGCGATAACTTTCGCTCGTTTGTCTTCTTGTGTTCCTCCTTCTTTATTTTCATAAAATTTCGTACCCTGTTCCTCCTATATATTTCATGATTCTCTCTCTCTCTCTCTCTCTCTCTCTCTCGTTATGAACTTCTTCTCCTTCCCCTTCCCTTTTCCTTTTTTCATCCTTTTCTCATCGCTCTTACATTTTCTTCCTTCCTTCAGTCGTCTTTCTCGTTCCTCTTCCACATCTACTCCTTCCTTATTTCATGTATAAATTTCCTCGTCATTTCTCTCAAGACGTTTTCATCCCTCCTCTTTTTCGTCTTGTATTTCCCTTCCTTTTTCCACTTCCCAATACCCCCCTCCTTCCTAGACAAACATGTCACTTATTCCGTTCCCTTCCCCCTTTCTAATTAATACGCTCCTTCTGTCTTTTTCCGTCCCCTTTTTTATAATACTTCTGTCTTCCTATTTCTCTTCGCTACCCTCCTCTTTACAAACTTTTCTCCTCCTCCTCCTCTTCTTCTTCTTCTTCTTCCTCCTCCTCCTCCTCCTGTCATGCACCTCTCTCCTTCCTCAAACATCTCCCTCCATCCTCAGCCATTAATAGCAATTCTTTCTCCTCCTTTCTTGTTCTCTTCATGCACTTCACTTCTTCATCCTCCAGGTCACACACGTCCATTCTCTTCTTCTTTATACACCTCCTTCCTTCTTCGTTTTCATACACTTCCTTCCTACGCAATCCTCCTCACACACACTTCCCCTCCTCCTTCTTCTCTCATTATACTTCCCTCCTTCCTTCACCTCTTCACACACTTCTCTCCTTCCTCCTTTAAATATACTAAAGTTCTCCTCCTCCTCTTCACGCACTTCTCGACTTCGTTGTCCCTTTGTTCTTCCCCCTCTTGCTTTTCATGCATTCCCCTCCACCACCTTAACTCCTTCCTCTTCCTCCATTCCCCCCATTCTCCTCTTCTTGCTTACCAACCTATTTTCTTTTTGTTCCTTTTGTGTAATTTCCTCTCGACTATCCTACCGTACTTCCCCCTCCCCCGGTCTCTCTCTCTCTCATGCATTAATTCAGTGCCACAGTTCGGTCTTTGCTCAACCACCAGGTCTTACTTTAATTCTTGCACTGGTACAATTGAATGTTTCGGTCAGGGCAACACCAGTCAGGTTTTGTCCACCTGATAGATATCAAAACAGTGAGAGGTCTGATTTACTGCTCACTGCCACTGTCCTCGTAATAAGAGATGTGAGGACTACTGTTCTGGCGTCCGGAGGCTTCGCGTACAGATAAACCGAAAGGTACGAATATCAACAACAAGAAGAGTAACAGCACCAGCAACTGTTATTCGTTTCCTTTGTCTTCAAATAGCTGGGCATGATCTGAAGCGAGACAGCGAGACAGATCTCTTCAGATAGCTGGGCATGATCCGAAGCGAGAAAAGTCTGGTTTCGTCGTAGTAGATTTCAGCAGTTTCTTTCCCTTAGCGAATCATTCATACCTGACGGAAGGCCGTATTCTCACTGGCTTATGAGGCTTTCTGGTAGCTTGGCAGTAGCGATTTAATTTCCATCTTACACCATCATATTCTTGTGTGTGTGTTAAATCTTGCTGGTAACGGAGTACTGTAGATGAAAAAATATTAAATAATTAGAATATAATAGAATATGGATACGCTATAAGCATACAGAAATAACTAGTAAGTAAAACGTAAAATAGGCTTCTTATAGCTAGCGAGAATATGGAGCAGTGTGGTTTAGATTTTTGCGAGGACAGTGAATCAGATGATGTATGAATCACCTTTTGAAGATATACATCGAAATATTCTTTTTTCGCTCAAGGCTAACTCTTGGCTAAATATTTCACTGATGTTTGGCCTACTCAGACTCAAATATCCAAGCGACCCCGGCCTTCCGTAGCGGTGGTAGTAGTGCTACTGTAGTTGCAACCCCAGCTTTAACTGCATGTGAACCCAGCGGCCGCAGGCTGATGCTACCATTCTCCTGCATGTCCACCATCCACCTTCCGTGTGATTGGGAGGGATATAAGGAATGTTTGTCAAACCAGGCAGCTCCTCCACCCAGTTATATCAGTGCCACCACACGAAGGCTTCTCTCTCCAGCATAGAGATTCATCCGTGCAAAGAGTTAATCCTAACATCATAATCGATGATTTACTTTTGCAAATGTGATATTTCTACCCTATACTTTGTATCATTCTTAACCCTGGTCAGTACAGTTATATTATTCTATACCATCCAATGCCAGGCAGTTTTCTTGACCTGAAAGTGATCATTGGGGATTGAAAGTGTTCTATCTATCTGTTGCCAGACGCCTTAATCCCGTAAGGGGTGGACACAAACAAATCGCCTTCATGTCGCCCTGTCCCCCGCCATTTCATTGCCCTGCTCCCAGCTAACACTTCCCTCTCTCATATACCTCTCCACTCCATCCCTCCATCACATCCTTGGCCTCCCCCTCCCTCTTCCCCTCCATCTCACTCACATACACTCTCATTGTCAGTCTCTCATTCTCCATCCTCTCCACATGGCCAAAACACCTCAGTGTGTTTCTCCTAACGTTTCTTATTACATCTACATCCACACCACAACGCTCGTTCACTTCCTAATTTGTCAGTCTGTCTCTCCATGTGGCTCCACATGCATGATAGTGTTAACACTGTATTTTCACCATTTATTCTTACATGTTCATGACAACTCTTTTATTTTATTCCACCTAACGTCTGATGATATTATTCAGCTAGGAAATTACTTAGAGAACTAAGAATGTTAATCAATCTTCATAACTGTTTTTACCATGGAAAATGAAGCTGCCGTTATGGCTACTCAGGAATCCATCCCGGGACTGGGACGTAGGGATATCAAATTTCCTTGCCACTGCCAGAGTATATCTTCGGGTAGATAAAATAATCTGATGGTAGCTGAAATGAAGAAAAAAAAAATGCCTTGCACTGTAGTGAAGGGGTTAATATACCTCATACTTACTTCACTTTGATAGCATATGTTCTTTTATTCTGGCCACTGAATGACAATTTTATATGTATGTTAAAAAAGATCTTTAGTACTGAACAAGTCGGTGCAGACGTATAGCCAACCCCACCAGTTCGAAAAGTTTCACCCAGGTTGAATAACATCGTCTGAAGATAGCAAGAACTAACCAAGAAGAGACGTCACCTTCTCAGGGCAGGCAAAGGGGTACAATGGGAACAACGTTGCTGGATGAAATTACATGATGGGAGCAAACATAAATAAATAGATAAATAAATAAATTAAGCAGTCGAGTGAAGCATCATGGTAGTGATGGTATTAACACTAGTTTTAGCCAGTCACTTCGATAACTTCTTTCTTACAATTTTCAGAGACTTTGTGGAGACTTCTAACTGGATGGGTGTAATACAGCATTAATTAATCTGTCCAGCAGCAACGCAAATTTTTAAAAAATCAAATGAAGGTAGTAAAATCAAACTAACAAAATCATCCTAACATTGTGGCTGCTGGGAAATCCTCGGAACAGAAACGATGAAATGTAAATTTCCGTAACAAATTTAACGTTTTCTTTATAAAGAATTCCAACCAGTTTTCAAGATATGGAAGTCACCATAGTAATATAAGTATTATCACAGCTGGTTTCGCTTGTCGTATTTTATCGCTGCAATATTCGATCTGATATGACTATGAGGAGCTTGACGACATATGAATGAAGGCAAGCATATATACAGTACTTGTATACAAGCAATTTTGCGTTCAGCTTAAATTTAGGAAAGTTTACATGATACGATCCCAAGTATTCTGCTCCAGTGTCGCCATGGAAGAGAGTTCGCAAGACAGGAACTGAAGCGAGAGACAAGTTTTACAGATAAAAAAAATTAACTGCTCTGTAAAACCGCTGGGACAATTCTTCCGAAGCTGTTGGTGAAACAGTACAAGAACCGTCTCAAGAGTGAAAGAAACATTCGAAAACTGAAACATTCGAACTTCTCCATCCTCGAGCGTGTCTCGAGTTTTATTTCGGCTTTCTGAGGTCCTTTGTACAGTGCTTAGAAATGCATACTTCGGCATCCCCTGGGCTTGCATTTGGGCAAGTGTATATTCCAGCTTTTCGGGCCGCGTCTTGATGAAATAGACAGTGAGTGTACATCACGGGTTCAGCCCAATCATATTAGTTTTATTGTTATATGCTTCAGTAAACGTTTGGTATGTAAGAGCGCTTGCTCATTTTCTTGTTACTTTCCTGGAGAAAAATCTGAGCCAAACAAATCCTCATGCTCATACAGAACAAACAACATCGCCCGTCTTCACAATATACATTACCCTCGCTGTTCCCCAGCACCGTCCCAGCCCATCCAGCTAACTCCTCGCCTCCCATCCCACCTTAAGTGTAAAGCCCCTGTCCCAATCAAACCTCTGAGAGAAACTTCTTCTACTGCCAATACTACCATCATATGAGGCACATATTTACAGGGTGTACTCATCTCGCCCTACTCTAGTACTAAAAACCATTTTAGTCCATCCTGCACACCCATCCAGTTCTATCTGCTCACCACACCCATTTTTTTGCCTACTTACAATGCCCATCTTCAACGCATATTCTCTCCTTGACGTGATGCACTGTACACCACCACCACATTACACTGTGCCTGTTCCTTTACACCCACCCCTCATCCACTTTCTGGTTTGATATGGTGACTCAAAATGATGACTGTCACAACCACCAGTCCACCTACGCAGCCCATTTTCATAAGGTTTACTTATCCCGTCTTAGCCTACTATATTCGTCACCGTTCCGGGAAGGAAGGAGGGAGAGGATGGGAAAACGGATGAAAAATACAAGGGAATGGATCCTGAGAGAGAAATAGGAAAGAAAAAGAAAAGGAAAAAGACTGGAAAAGTGGGAATGTAAGTGGACAATTTGAAATAAGGAATAAAAGTAGAGACAACAAGGAAACGGAGACTGAAGTTGCAACAAGAAAAAGGGAGAAGAAACAAAGAAGGACGGAAAGAAAAAAAGAACGAAAAGTGTGTTTATGTGTGAACTTAGCAGGACGGGCAGGCTAATTGATGCCATGGCTCCCAAAACTCACGCACGAACGCCTGTAGTTAAGAAAGAAAATAGAGCTGGAAGGAAGAGTGTGTGTGTGTGTGTGTGTGTGTGTGTGTGTGTGTGTGTGTGTGTGTAAGAGAGAGAGAGAGAGAGAGAGAGAGAGAGAGAGGGAGGGAGAGAGAATGGCTGTAGCTGACCACGTAGGGAGAAGGGGAGGGTAATATTTAGGAGAGGGAGAAGAGACGGCATGCTGAAGAGAAGAAGGAATGAGTGAATGCAGTGGAAACAACATGGGGCAGAATGGAGAGGGGGGAAAAGGAAAGAATGAAAAAAAAAAAAAAACAATTGTATATAGCACTAAGGGAGACGGGAGAGATATAACAAGAAAAGAGATAAAGGGGAAGAAACTACAAAGGAAGAATCAAGAAGAGGGAGGGAGGGAGGGAGGGAGAGAGAATGGCTGTAGTTGACCACATAGGGATAAGGGGAGGGTAATATTTAGGAGAGGGAGAAGAGATGGCATGCTGAAGAGAAGGAATGAATGAAGGCAGAAGAAACAACCTGGGGCAGAATGGAAAGGGGGAAAAAGGAAAGAATGAAAAAAATACAAACAATTGTATATAGTATTAAGGGAGACGGGAAAGAAATAACAGAAAAAGAGATAAAGGGGAAGAAACAAGAAAGGAAGCAGAAACAAGAAGGAAGAAAAAACGAGAATGTGAGGAGGAAAAATCGGTATAATGATAAAAGAAACATGTACAAGCACAAGAGAAATCAATTTACATATCAATATTGTGCCGGGAATCAAACCAGGGACTCTAGGATAAAAGCCCATCAGCTTTCCATTGTACCACGACCGGTAGAAAGTTGTCCCACCTGCCCGCGTACTTGTAACCAAGGTAATCATGCCCCCCACTGTGGCCCTGAAAGTACAGAATACTTTCGTCATATTGAATTACAGGATGTTCTTTGGGTATGATTAAAAGCATCTACATACCCGAGTGCCAGACCCACAGTTGGGGGTGAGAATACCTTAGTTACAAGTATGTGACAAGATGATTTTACATTAATCTGGTCGTGGTACAGTGGAAAGTTGTCTGGCTCCAGTGTGAAAGTCCCGGGTTCTGTTTCCGGCACAGTACTGGTAATAGGTAAGAGAATGGGATAAGATGAAGTGTGTGTGTATGTGTGTGTGTGTGTGTGTGTGTGTGTGTGTGTGTGTGTGTGGACTTAGGAGGATAACACACACAAAGGAAGTAAGGACAAGCCGGTAGGCAACAATGGCCAGCTCTAAGTGGACTGAGCTTTGGTTCACCCAAGGCACAAATAACAGGTGGCACTGCCAATGACTGGAAGTGAGTTTCGACACTAGAAGTCATTTCTATATGGAAGTACTCCAGTGCAACATTCCATCCAAGAATCATGGCCCTGACTTATTAATCTTCGGAACTTGGCATTTCACGTGAGCAAAGTCGTAATTTTAGCGCTTTTCATATTTTCTGCACTTGACCTTTGACCTCTGACCTGGCGGATAGAGGTCATGCATGTACAAAGTACATTTGTAGTACTCATTAATGTCAATAAGCATGCACAGTTTCACTCGATTCCATACAGTACACCCACTGAGGAGCTGGGAAATTAAAATTTGTGGAATGGCCCACCAGAGGTACAACTTGTAGGTGACGCTGCCAGCTACCGGAAGTGAGTTTCAACACTAAATGTCATTTTTGTTTGGAGGTACTCCAGTTCAACATTCCACCCCAAAATCATGGCTTTGGCTTAATGATCTTCAGAGCCTTAGCATTTCGAGTTAGCATGGTCGTGATTTTAGCTATTCCCCTTGTTTTCACATTTGATGACCTTTGACCCCTGACCTGGCCAATGTAGCACATAGATGTACAGTAAAAAGTTGTAGTACTAGTCACTATGTATATGCATGCAAACTTTCATTCAGTTCCATCGAGCTGCTCATTTTTGAAAACCGGTACTGGTTGCTAGGGATGCTGGGGCCAATCTTCCCAGAGTTGCAACTCGAACACTAGAGGAGAGAGGGGAAAAATGGTTGGCTCAGTTCTGATAGGGAATGACCTCAAGATTACGTCTTAAGAAATTATAGCTTTCTATGCCTATTAGTAATGCTTCTACAGCTCAAAACGTGAGAAGTATGAAAAAGCGTTTTTTTGGCCATTGCTAGGCAAAAAGTAGTTACCTAGTAACCAAAACCTTGCGGACACAACTAGGTCATAGGCTAGTCATTGTTTCCAAGTTTGGTTGGAATCAGTTAATTCTGAGGGGTAGAAGTGCTTGCCACAATGAACCTCTCCATGGCTGTGGGTCCGGAATTTTATGTGTACCCCAGGCCGATGCTGGGGCCATTTTCTGAAGTTTCGAAAACCGATTTTTTTCTTGCCATATTGAAGAGAAAGTTCAGACGCACCTAATAGTGCAAATCCCAGCTTCCTAGACCCATTCTGTGGCTTGCAATGGAGCACTAAGTTGCAAAAATATTGGGAACCAATATCTGCCGCCAAGAGATGCTGCCGCACTTCAACATTGCACGTGTTATAATTTTTTTTTACTTCCCAAAACAATGTGAATGGTGACGAAATGTTGCACATATGTTAGATAAGTTTATATCAAATGATTTCAGTTCATAATATGTTAGGATTGGCTCGAAGAAAAATTATTGTGAATATTTCTTCAACTTTTTGATATAAAATATGTTTACGGTAGTGTCGAGTTATTTTTTGCATTATCATTGTGCCCATGCCTGGAAAAGGGAGTGAAAGGGTTGAATTTTCAGTCCTACATGAGAAGATTGCCCATCCCCCGAGGCTAAGCTCTCCCACGGGAGAGTCAGATCCGATTAGCAATAGGGAAGTTGAGTCGCAACTTGCCGCTCCCAGACCACGTGCATGCTAAAAAAAAAAAAAGAATCGTAATGCAGTTTCAAAACTATGAATAAGTCTAGTTATTACGAATACAGAAACAACGCAGAAATAAATAATTTTACAGACGGGAAAACGTATTTTTTTCCCTAATAACACGTTCACCTTTCTCTATCATTTTACCTTGTTATTTTCGCAATATATGTTGCTGTCTGTCTGTCGTGAGTGTGGGGAAAGTATGATATTTTCTGCCTGGGTAAGAAAAAAAGATACAGCTGGATGTTTCCCAACACTTTACATGGTCAGAATTGCGAGACGACCAGCCATTCGCACCTCACACGAGCTGATTAGTTGGAAAGGAAGTTCTTTTCATCCACAAAAGCATCACATGAACACAGAAAACTATCCTGTTATGCTTGTAAAGGGTAAAGAATATGTAAAATGATTCAAAACAGTGCAACAAACCTGAGCAAAAAGGTAAAGATACCAAACAAAAATTATTTTTTTGTCTTTATTTATAATCGTAAACTGGGAGGTTGTGTGTGTTTTGCAGGGGAGGAAAAAGATGACATTTTCTATTTGGGTCGAGATAATGGGTGTAACTATGTGTTTTTCGGCATGGCCACGAGCGAAAAAATCGTACATCCACTCGTCACGGCAGCAGGTGGTAAACTGACAGATGAGGCATGAGAGTGTGTAGTGAAGGTCAGTCTCATGTCTCTGATGTTCGTTCACTTCCCGAAAGTTTTCACAGTTTCCTACAAGTCGCACTGCATCGAATGATCCAAACCAGTACAACAAACCTGAACAAATAGATAAAGATACCAAGACAAAAATGTGTTTTTCACTTATTATCATGCCTTTTTTGTTTGTGTCTGTATTAATTCATAATCGTAAACAGGTGGTTGTGTGTGCTTTGCAAGAGAGGACAAAGATAATAATTTCTGCCTGGATCGAGATA
>NC_136982.1:18868937-19218937 GCF_032717465.1 Coenobita brevimanus
TTCTGGGGAGGAATATGAGCCAGTGGAGAAAGATATTGAGAATGAGGATTCCCCCATTCCCCTCCCCCATTCTCTCTCATCCCGCCCAGCTCGGTGGAAAAACGTAGCTCACGGCTTGGGAAACTGGGCTAAAAACACGATGGACGGCCATCTTGCTATTATTTCTCCTGTAAGGAGTACTTTTTTTTTTTGCTTTTCCTTGATTTATATGTTCTTTTTAATTGGTTGGTGCAATAAAAATTTTTTCCTATCTTTGGTCCGGGATTGGATGGGTATAAAATTGCAAAAATGCCTGGGATGGTTCTGGTTAAAGGTGGTTTTGCAGCTTGGAAAATTTTATGATAAGTCTGTTTATGCTTTATGGCTCTCAAACATCTGCAGTTTTTAATTTTTGGTTCTTTGTTAAAGCATGTCTGGTATAAATTGCACACATAACTCTACTGGACGGACTGCCATACCTGTATAGGAGCCAAATAGTTTGAGAGAAAAAAAAAACAGGTTTAGCATAGGAAGGGGGGGAAAAGTAGGCTACAAACTACACAAAATCAATATTTACTTTACCACAGTAATAACGAAGCATCTATTGAACTACTAAGAAAACATGGAGTTTTGCCAAGTCAAATTTAGTGTCAAGAGTGTAATTTGCCCTGCAAATATCGGGAAGATAGACATTAGTGGTACTGCGGGCAGTGGAAGAAAAGTCGGAAAAATAAGGGGAAAATCCAGTGCATATTCACTGTTTCGGATAATCAAAATAATAATAATAATAATAATAATAATAATAATAATGATAAATAACCAATTGTTACTCAGAAAAGTTATAATACAATGCATAATTTTCTATTGTAATGTAAAAATTGAATATTTAAGATCATCGATTGACTAAATGTCCCCGGTTAGAGAAGTAGATTGTAACACCAGCTGAACAGAGCAGTACTCCCGAGGTGGATGGCAAGCTGGTGATAGGGAGAGCTGGAGCTCCTGTTTCACTAGCCCTCAGGACTTGATCCTGACCATCTCCCTTTGCTGAACATTTTCAGTGCATTCATTTACACAGAGAGTAGGCCAGCATGCTCTCATAATACCTCTACCTTCAACTGTCTACACCACACTACACGCACATAACATATCACACCTTCTATTCACTTTCTTTAGCAATGGCTGCTGCAGTGTTACTATCAAAATAATGAGGTGGTACCTCGGATTGCCACCACCAGCAGGGTAGGGCTGGCGGCACAGGGTCCTTCCGGTCACCATCAAGTGACTGTGCTGGCAGCGACTCCTACAATTTCCAGTGATGCTCATCAGCTGAGAAGTGAAAGTGCGGCCTTATTCTTCACCAACATCTGCGGCCTTAGCAGAAACTTAAACTCAGTTCATTTTTTCCTTCAGTCCATATCCCCTCTGGCCCTTTTCCTCACAGAACCACAAATCTCACCCTCTACTGATATATCCCCATTTTGTCTTCCCGGCTACCATCTCCTCACAAATTTCCGTAACAGGGGCGGCACCTGTTGTTCTATCAAATTTCAATATGCAATTGACACAATTATAAACTTCACCTCATCCAGTTTTGATTACTCATTAAATAAACTAAATTTTCAAAATATTGCTAAATATATCTGTGTAGTCTATCGCTCCCCCAGTGCTTCTACAGAACCTAGTGTGTTTGATTCCATATCCACACAGTTGAGTAACCTTAACCTTGCCCTTAGCACCGAAATTACTATTTTGGGTGATTTTAACATACATAATGTTGAATGGTTATTGCATTCTGCCAGGACTGATGACGCTGGTCTAGAGTGAGAGTTGTTTGCAGAATCGTTTAATCTCACCCAGCTGGTAAAGCAACCAACCAGAATACCTGATAATCCTGACCATAATGCCCATCTCTTGGATTTATTCTTGACAAATAATCCAGATTAATGCAGGATAGAGGTACTGTCACCACTTAGATCCTCTGACAACAATCTCATCAAAGCCTCATTAGTTAACCCCCCACACCTCCCCATTCTGAACGTGTCAGGGTGACTCGATGGCACTCTAATAGGGCAAACTGGGATGGATTTAGATATTATCTTGCTGACATTCCATGACAGTCTTTCTTCTCTAGTAATGTCAGTTCTACCCAGTCCCACATTTGCAACTTAATACTAGCTGGTACCAAGTCAACAGTTCACTAAAAGATCGAACACTCCAAAATGGTTTGATGGCAACTGTGCCAGAGCAACAGCCCAAAAGTCATTTGCATATAACTCATACTTAAAAAAACATCTGAATCACTCTCTCAATTTAAAATTGCTAGAAATTGTGCAAAAGCTGTAATAAATCTAGCGAAATCAAACTTTCTTCAAAAGCAAGCATCAAAACTATTTAACAACCCTAATGACAATAGAATATTCTGGTCAACTCTTAATTCTTTCAATAATAACTTTAATTCATCATCCATTCCCCCACTAAAATCTTCAGATGGCAACATTAAAAACGACCCACGTGCGATAGCAGATATTTTGCCGTACATTGCCAGAAATTCTACCATAGGTGATGCCAACCAGAACATCCCAGTACTAGAACTTAACTCTCCCTAGACTGTTCCACTTAAAATACAGACAAGAATCCATCCTAGACAATTTACCCACAAACAAAGCTCCGGTCCCAGATGGAATTCTGCCAATTAGAGTCTTAACGAATTCTAGTTCACGGTCTAGTCCGCCAGGTTTCCATCGTGTCGTTCCCAGAAAATGGTGACAAGGGACAGTAAAGAGTAATCAGTTACGGATTTTTTTTTCTTGTTCCTTTGCTTAAACTATAATTGAAAGTACTTTTCATTATTCAACATGTATAAAATGATGCAGTATCTGATATTAATAAAAGAATGTCATCCTTGTGCGAATACTGTAAAATTTGTAAGGAAATTTAACAAATACCAATTTAGGGCCCTATCACACATTCCAGAACAGCCAGTGGTTAGTAAAGTGACCTATTATATACCCAGAAACTATGGTAAGATTGTAATTGGTAATATAAACGCATGTCACTGTCTGTTAATATTGATATATATTGGCCAAGATATGAAATGAGGAATCTCTGGCATCTTCATTCAGATGCCTGCCACACGGCCAGGCGCACAATTATCATTCTAGGGCTAAGTCGCGGATGAAACGTAAACAGAATGTAGGATGGAAGGCTACGGTATTCCATGCAATATGCTCAAGACATTTTACAGACTGGATAGAAAATAGGTTATCATCCCAATCTGTTAATAAATGGGGATCTGGGAATACCAATAATTTCCCATTAACACAGACATACTATCTCAATTCACCTACACCCTTGCCATCAGTTGGCTCAACATGATCCAGTATATCAGGATGTTCAAGAGTTTCTTACTAGCTGTATTAGTTTTCCTTCACTATATCCCGAATGAGGCACTGATCAGAGTCTCAAGTATTGCTTAAGATGTGCAACAGTCCATTTTTCTAACGAATTTGGCTCCATATTGGATGGGGTGAATCATGCAGCTGGTGTCATATGCACAGAGTGACATGCTGGAAGCTACTGTTCCCTTCTCTTTAGCCTAAATTAACCTAACCTAAACAAACCTAAACTAACCTTACCCAACCTAACCTTACCTTAAATCAACCTAACCAAAATTAACTTAAGTAACCGTACTTCATGAAATGACCAATTTCACAATCTGACTGTAACATACATATCTATCTATCTATCTGTCTATCTATGTATCTATCTATCTATATCTATCTATATATATATATATATATATATATATATATATATATATATATCGACCTACAATTATCTACAGGTCAGTAAGACATCCAACCATCTTCCTGACACATGTAGTTCATAAAATGTTGTTGATAAATGACACAATACTTGAAACAACATGCAGATACTTTAAGCCTAACAGCTAAAAGGGCACTCAGCACATGCGCACTGAGCTGAATGGTAACTTCCAGCACGTCCCTTCATGCAGACGACACCCGGGGTCAGTCAGCTGGGCTGCCTTTGTTATTGTTCGAAGCCAGGAAACATATTTTGGTATAAGTGAGAGATACTACATACGGTGTTACTATGATTAGGAAGTGACAACCATGTAATGGAATGTATTGCAATGAAATACTTGAACGAATTCACTGAATGTTGCTGCTGGATTTAAAGAAAAATGAATGAAGTATGTACCGAATATAGCCCGAGATGAATGCGCTCGACAACGAACACAAGGACAAAGAAGCACTTGCAGATATCATACAGTACTGCATACATATCACATGGTTTACAGAAAATAAATGAGACAAATACCTTCGTCAGAAATATGTAGAAATATATACACATATATGGATATTTCGAGTTGTCCACATTTTCAGTTTTCTGTTCAGAAGCTACATTATGGACACCTGGCGGGCTAGGCCATGAACTACAATTCGTGAAGACTCCATTTGTTTTGAAAAAGTGTTCCCCTGAACTTGCCTCTGTTCTAGCTAAATTTTTCAGACTATGCATACATGCTTCTTCATTCCCAAATTTATGGGAAGAAGCCAATATCCACCCAATTCCGAAGAAAGGAAGTTCCTCTGACCCCTCTGATTACAGACCAATAGCAGTCACATCTTCTCTTGGTAAGGTATTTGTAACTTTAATTAATAAGCACATTGTTAAACATCTTGAATCCAACAACTTAATTAGTGATAGACAATATGGTTTTTGCCACGAAAGATCCACCATTGACATACTCAATCTCCTAACTCATACCGTCCATCAATCAATTGACCTACATGAAGAAACTCATGCAGTAACCCTTGATATTTCTTAAGCTTTCGATAGAGTATGGCACCATTCCCTGCTGTCCAAACTCCCTTGCTATGGACTAATGTCTTTTGTTCCTTCGATTTCCTCATTTCTCAGTGACAGGAAAATAACAGTAAAATAGATGATGTATATTCCAATTTCCACTTAGTTATTGCCGGCGTGTCGCAGGGATCAGTTCTGGCGCCAACCCTATTCCTGGTTCTCATTAACCCCTTAACCATGGGGCATCACTTTCGTGATGCTTGGGAGCAAGGGATCATACCGCTGGGCGTCACTTTTGTGACTGTTATTTTGAATTCGCCCGGGCTTTCAAGTGGTGGCTTGTATCATCTATCAGTACTGCCAATGTCCAACACTAGTCAGCACTCCTAATCTCATCTGTACTCCCATCCATTGTTGACAATTTAGCCATTTCTCCCTGTTCTTGACTCCCCTCCCTACCTTCCCTCCATTACCCTCTCCTCTCGCCTGTCCGGCCGTGCTACGCTAAGTAAATCTTCCCTGGAATTTTCCACTGATTTCATTCATTGAAATAAGCCCTATGCCCTATTCTTATACCAAATAATATACACAAAAAAGAAATAAGGTAAGTGAGAGTGCCATACACCTGGAATTGGCTAATTATCACCTGACAACACCTCACGTGCACTTGTTTGCTAATTTTCGCTGTTTATTTCCCCTTGAAATATGCCGTATAATCTATTCTCATAATAAAAATATATATATATAAGAAAGGAAGGGAGAAGCCTAAGTGATATTTACATTCACCTGGAACTACCTAATTATTGCAGGCCACCACATTGTATTCTACGCTAAGTAAATCTTCCCTGGAATTTTCCACTGATTTCATCCATTGAAATAAGCCCTATGCCCTATTCTTATACCAAATAATATATACAAAAAAGAAATAAGGTAAGTGATAGTGCCATACACCTGGAATTGGCTAATTATCACCTGAAACACCTCACGTGCACTCGTTTGCTAATTTTTGCTGTTTATTTTCCCCTGAAATATGCCGTATAAACTATTCTCGTAATAAAATATATATAAGGAGTGAAGGGAGAAGCCTAAGTGATATTTACATTCACCTGGAACTACCTAATTTATTATGTATTGTCTAGATTTCCTGCCAATCATTTCATAGCTATATATTAGCAGCTGTCACAAGGCTGACGTTGGCAATATTTCACTCCCCTTAGGCTGGCCACCAGTATCAGTTTACTGTCGTCTTTCAAGGTGAAAGTATGTCGGATTCGTACCTGTCAAATTCCGCCGCTTTTTAGCCCCATGCAAAGGGCCCTGTGACCTCTACCCCCTACTAAACCTCCTGTGGAAAGAGGTAAAGGGCTGACTGCTGTGGAACGTGAACTGGCTAATTTGTCAATGAAAATGATATGGGAGAAATGGAATTCCCCCGAGCTAAGCCCTTTATTGGACTATATAGCCCCGCTAGGGTTACAGGAGGGAGCTACCCCTCCCGGCACGGCAGCCCGGGCGAGGCTCGAACTTGCAATCCCCCGATCACAAGTCCAGCGCGCTACCACTGTGCTACCGCGCCCCCCCAATGAAAATGATAGAGAGTGACTACGATCTTTCTGGTGAGTAAAACAGTGCAAGTGGAAATGTAAATAATGTGGAAATAATGTGTAAACAGCAAGTGAAAGCAATGAATGTAAATATAAGTGAACAGTGGAAAATAGTTTTATAAGTTACTGCAAGTGACAATGCCTAACACAATGTAAATAAAATAGAAATTTAAATAATGTAAATAAAATAGAGAATGTAAATAGAAATGTAAATGAGTAGTATTATATGAATACGAGTATATATACTAGGAGTAATGAAAGTGAAAGTTTCACTCTAGCATGTATGAATACAATGAGTTATGAAAGTGAAGGTGAAAGTGACATTCATTCTCAATGCTAGTATACAGGACGAGAAAGTGAATGCTACGTATTTTACTGAAAGAGAAATTGAATGCCTACAGTGACAATAAACTACTATTACTGAAGGAAACTTATGGATAAAGACTGTAGATATATATAAAGGTTATATAGTAATAGAAATATAAAGTGTGAGGCGTTTTATGAATAATGAATGACAGAACACCAGTGGTGAACGATCGCAAGTGGGAAGGTCATATGCACTCCTAATTTTCATTGCTTTCACAGAGTTTTTTTTTGGAAATTGGATTCCAAACTATTTGAGAATCATAGAATAGTGTTTCTGGTGATAATATCAGGCTGTGGTAATCATATTACTGGTTGTTGGGAAGTGTAAAGTGGAGACTTCGTTACCCAAATTCAGAGGTCTCCACAAGTCCTACGGTACTCGACGAAGGCTCAACAAACATCCCAGGAGAAAGCTGAAGGTATGTGCCATATGCATATGTAATTTTAATATTCTAGGACTAATAACTGATTTTTGGCAAATATTTTTAGAGAATCTGTCGAAGCGCGAATGTGCCCGTGGGACACGCAAGTCAAAGCAAAACAAGCCCGTGGTTTAGGGGTTAATGATCTCTTATCTGCCACCCACAATCCCATCCACTCATAATAATTATGCAGATGACTCAACAGTAAATAGTTCATTCACACTCCGACACCCATTTACAAAGTCTAATATCTCTGCCTCTCAACTTAGTACAGCCATCTCTTTAAATCAAGACCTATCTACGATCAATGAATTGAGACAAAACAACCTTGTCTCATTTAATGGTAGTAAAACTAAATATATACAATTTACTAATAGACAGATATTGCCAGATTCGTATATTACCTTCAGTACTACTAATAGTCCCATCTCCAAAAGTATTGAAATTCTCAGCATCTCACTTAACAATGCTCTCAGCTGGATCTCTCATGTTAGATTACTTGCTAAAACCGCCTCAAAGAAACTTGGATTATTGTACAGAGTCCGTAACTTCATCACTGACGAGCAGTTAGCTATAGTTTATAAGAGTCATGTGCGCTCTCAGCTTGAATATTGCTCACCCTTATGGAATGGATGTGGAGAGGTTGCATTAAAACAACTAGACAATATTCAGAACAATTGTTAGAATTATTAACAACCCTGCCATTACAAATAAACTACCTTCCTTACAAGTAAGAAGGAATGTTGCCTCCCTTGCATTATTTTACAGATATTTTTATGGCAAATGCTCAGACGAAGTTGCGTGCATGGTGCCACCTCTCCATGCCTTCCCTCATGCTACATGGGCATCTGGTAGCACTGATGACTGCAATGTCACTCAGCCATACTGCAGAACTTCTGCCTATCAGAATTCTTTCATTCCCCATGCTGCAACTTTTTGGAACTCGCTTCCCCAGAGTTGTTTCCCTCCAAACTTCAACCTACAGCTGTTCAGGTCTAACTGTTACAGATATTTTATGAACAGAGGACACCAGCAATCTGGTGTATGGATTATTTTTTTTATTCCTTTGTTTTTCATTCCTCTGTTCTGTTATTAAAAAAAAAAAAAAAAAAGTTTCGGTGTTCCCTACCTAAAATTAAATAAAATTAAAAATTTTAAAATTAATATATAGGCAAGCATTAAACAAACAGCTGGAAATAGCGTGGCAAGGGTTTGACTATATAGACCCAATCCAGGTATATGGTAGCATTGGCAACAATATTCTGTTTCAATTCTGGTTTGCCAGAAATGGAATGGAAGAGGATTTTGTGTATTAAGCCAATGCAGGTCTCATGCTATTTGCCGCAACCCTGCGATACCGATACCAATCCAGAATGAGCTGATATTGGCCTAATAACCCCATGTTTTATATATATAAATATATATATAAATATATATATATATATATATATATATATATGAAATGCGTGATCTACAGCATAGTGCCCCCAGAAACTCGACACCCCCACCCGGACCCCACAGAGTAGCTGCAGCAGAACCACGAGATGCAGTGCGACAACGGCATAAGTCATCCCAGGCCATGTGTCCCCATAGTACTCAGCCGCCTCACCATCACCCTAGCAGGAAGACGACACTACCTTCAGGGAGTGGGACCGCCAGATCAGATTGGTGTGGAGCTGTCTGTCCAGCTCCAACTAGCGCCCTTCAGGAGACGGCTGATAGCTGCTCCTGCCTTCTACAGGAAGGTGCCTTCTCTTTAGGGACGGCCGATAGCCGCCCGCCCCTCGTAAGGAAACCGGTGTCTCACCGGCCTGAGGGTAACGAGGAGAAGGCCGATAGCTGCTCCCACCTTCACCAGAAGGTGTCCTTCCTGGGATGGCTGATAGCCACCCAACACCCCCTCCTGCAGGAGACGGCCGATAGCCGCTCCTGCCTTCGTCAGACAGCTAATATCCGCTCCGAAGGTGTTGTCCCTGAGATAGCCGATAGCCGCTCATTCCTCCGGCAGGAAACGGCAAGAGGCCGCTCCCGCCTTCGTCAGACAGCCAATAACCATTCCGAAGGTGCTGCCCCTGAGATGGCCGATAGCCGCTCATTCCTCCAGCAGGAGATGGCAAAAGACCGCTCCCGCCTTTGCCAGATGGCCGATAGCTGCTCCAAAGGTGTTGCCCTAGAGACGGCTGATAGCCGCTCATTCCTCTGGCAGAAGGAGATGGCAAGAGGTCGCTTCTGCCTTCGTCAGACGGCTGATAGCCGCTCCGAAGATGCTGCCCCCGAGATGGCTGATAGCCACTCACCCCTCTGGCAGATGGAGATGGTAAGAGGTCGCTCCCGCCTTCGTCAGACAGCCAATAGCCACTCCGAAGGTGCTGCCCCCGAGTTGGCCTATAGCCGCTCACTCTCCCTCCTGCAGGAGATGACAAGAGGCTGCTCCCGCCTTCGCCAGACGGCTGATAGCCGCTCCAAAGGTGTCCAGAGGCGCTCTAACTCCCCCATTTAGGCCACGGCCAATAGCTGGGCCTTGGCACACTATAGTTGCACCCTTGGGCAGCCATGGCTGATAGCCGGGCCCCACGGCCAGAGAGAGGTGCAAGCAATGTCACCGCCCCAGCGTGAGATGAGTGCCCAGACCTCCAGCACTGAAGGGCCCTAGGGAGGCCCTACAACTTCCCCCAGCCTCTGATCTTTACGCCTGGCCCTGGAGAAGACCCACCTGATGGACCCTAACTCAGGTCGGTTCCACAGCCCCTCCCTGACGGCGCCCCTTGACCCTGGGGGCCACAGTCCTCGAGTACTCCAGGCCCTCCCCAGGACGCCCGGGCGTGATCTCTTCACGCCCCGACAGCGGAAGACCTCCACCTCTGGCCGAGACCTGAGCCAGAGATTCCTGGACCTGTTTGGCCTCAGTCCTGAGGGCCACACTCCTGTACCCAGCCCGGAGACTACGGTCCCCTTCGCCACCTGCAGCCCTGGACGAGAGAGGACGCCCCTACGAGTTGTCCCGTGCCCTCTCGGCATGCCCCCCCCTGGCGGTCCCCCTATTCCAGCAGAGTTGTCGCCGGCATGTCTCCCCGCCGCCCCCACTATATGAGTGATTTATGTTAAGTGTGGTGTTGCCCCAGAATTAGTGACTTATGCTACATGTGATTTTGCTTCAGAATTAGTGTAACAGTGATACAGTGACTTAGTGTATGTTGAATACTGGGGCGAGTGATATCACGGGCGGATGAATAAGGACGAGTGCAGAAACTAAGTTCTGGTGAATCAGACTCACGAGTGACGCCCTTGTATAAAATTAGTAAGACTCCTACCCCTAGAGATTCTCCATAGTGAAATATCCAAATGTCCTTTGCTACCAGGAAATAGTAGAGAAAAAGTGTTAGTAATATCCTTCTGCTTGTATTACCATAAACACAGTAAATTCCCAGTGTCTTCTACCCTCCCTAAGAAATCTCCTCTTAGCAGTCAGTGTGTATGTAAGAACCTGGACTAGCAATATAATCAACTGTCAAAATCCCTTTGCTATCAGAAAGGACTAAGTTAGAATCCGTAACATCAATTCCCTCCCAATATTACTATAACTCTGATCTGACCCTCCGAGCGTCCCCCCTCGTCCCCCCCCCCGTATGAGACCCACTCCTACGCTCCCACGCGCACCGCGATCCTGTATTACTTGTGCATTAAAATTACAGTGTTGGCATCAGTGTCCGTTAAGCCAGTATCCTGGGAGATACTAATTATCTAGTTAAGGTTTTATTTCTATCACATACTGTGTTGTATTATCTGCTGTTTTTGTCCTGTGTCTGACTGTGGTAATATACGTGCAAAGGTTTTTGCTTGGAGTTTTTGTGTCCTTCCTCTCTTTATTGCACTAAGCCCGGTCTCGAAAGAGGACCCTGCTACACGTTAGGTGTTCTAGGACTGAGGAGTCGGGCCTTTTTCACCTAGCATTACAATATATATATATATATATATATATATATATATATATATATATATATATATATATATATATATGCAGACCTCCTTTTCCACCGTAGAGAGAGAGAGAGAGAGAGAGAGAGAGAGAGAGCATCTCACAGGTTACTGATGGAGTGCTCATGGTATTAACTGAACTCAACAGCTGTATGGAAAATATGGAAACAATAACCAATGGTGCTCTTTTGCCTGGCTACCTATATATATATATATATATATATATATATATATATATATATATATACGTTAGAAAGGTAGATAAATAGATAGATAAATAGATAGATAGATAGATGGATATAGACAGATATAGATAATGATATATAGATAGATAGATAGATAGGTGGCCGATGTTAGTCCCTCGTTTTGGTGACTTGCGGGAATAATAACAAACTTGATTTTCTTTCTCATTTACAGCAGGTACCCACAGTACGTGAGTATATGGGTGGCAGAGGAGGTCGCTTACTAGGAATTTGCGTACTGTGAATACATAAACTTATGGGAAAAACTACATATGGGCAGCACCCCCCTTCATTGGTATTCCTTGAGACTCCTTTCAGACCTATGTATTGTATTGTACAGGGAATCTATTTAAGACATATTACCTAAGATAAAGTACACCAACAAGATTATGGCTTTACTAAATCAACAAGGATATGGCTTAAGTAAACCAACAAGAATATGGCTGCTCACCTTAACCCAAGAGGACAACAGGCTTAATGGAGGTAAGAAGGTGATCCGAGGCAGGGTGAGACACCTAGCGTGGGTTTCGGGAGAATTCACCATCAAGTCAATTCGCCATCACAACAATAACAAGACAATTCGTCACCATTAATGAAGACAGCTATGGGTGATGCTAGAATATGTATTCAAAGGTGACTACAGCGAGGAAGAAACAAGTTAATAATTGTCTGACGCCGAATTGACTTGATGGCGAATTTTCTCGGAACCCTAGTGTGCACCTGCTGCACCGCCCGCCACACCACCCAATACACCACTCTCGTCACCAGCACTTTCGACACTTTCACTAGCTAATGCGCTCACTTTGTTCATAAACCCTTCAAAGTGAAGTCATCTCTTCCTCCACTCGCAACTTACAGTGTTCAATGTTCTTGAATTCTTCCTTGAGTTTATCTAGGGCACGCAGTACCCGGCTGAGCTCCATCATCGACAAGTCTCCACTCTCCATCACTGGTGGTTGGTGCATCTTGGGGTGGCAATGTCGCATGTCCATGGTGAACCCCGTCTCGCCTATTACGAGTTCAATTCGGGTCATTTAAAAAAACACACACTAAAATTCGATATAAAATAGGCCCTCGCCTACAATGAGGATCGTGTACTGTGAGCTCGCATATTGTGGGTACCTACTTATGAAACAAAAGTTTAATGGTCCAACATACTTTCTTGCAGAAAAAAAAATAACGAAAGAAGAAAGGGGAAGGATCTGGCAATGGAAGATATAGGAAGAATGAGGAGGAGCAACGAAATCAGAGCATAAAATATAAATGAAAAGAATAAGGAAAAGGAACAGAAAAGTAGTGGATGAAAGAACAGGAGTGGAGGACAGGAAATGGCGAGAAGGAAATACGTGAGAGTGGAGGAAAGAAGGTGGAATGTAGGAAGGAAGTGGGAGTAGAGGATGAAGATGAGGTGGAGGGAAAAAAGTTGCAGTGGATGAAAGAAGAAAGAGTGGATGGAAGAAAAGGGAGAGGAGTGACTCTGAGTGAAGACTGTAGAACTACCAGGTAGGAAGAAAGAGCATAAACAACAGAAATGAGAGATGATGACTTATCAAGGTGGCAGAAAGAGGAATATTGAGGAGGAGGAGGAGGAGGAGGAGAAGAACTAAGAGCCTCTACACAGTGAAGTGTAATATACTGTATATGGAAGAAAGAATATGAGGAAAAAAAAGAATAAAGAATTTGTCCATCCATCCATCCTACAGAAACAAAAATAAGGAAAACGGAAGATAGGTCAATAAGTAAGGAAGATGAAGAGAAAGCAGAAGGAATGAAGGACTAGAAAGCAAGCGGAGAGGGTATACCCTTGCTGAAGTCAATAAAGTTTAAGATTTATTGCTGTAGTACTTCTGCCTTACGTGTCTAATACTTTTACGATCTCACTTAGTCAATTAATTCTACAATCGTAGTCTGCTCTGTTGCCAGTCTCAGAGATCGTGTGCTACGGCCACCGTGAATGAAATTTGTGGTGCGTCAGGATCCGAATCCACACCAAAATCTTATAATCTCTTCCTTGACTCACCTACCCTCAAATTTTACTGAAATCCGATGACAACAGTTTGAGATATCTTGTCCACAAACAGGCAAACGGATACAATTGAGTAGAAAACCACCTCCAACTTTGTTGACTGAGGTAATAAGGGAGAAAAGTAGAGAAATGACAAATATGGTTTAAAGAAGAAAGTAAGACAATGGTTATTGGCTGTTCCAGTTGGTTCATCCTTGCACCCTGTGTTAGGGTCTTAACCTGCCCCATCCCGACCGATTTTCCTCCACTGACTCCCCCCAGTCCCGACCAACTTTGGAAAAAAAATTTTTGGCTCAAACCTCCGCTTTTGGTGAGAAACATCGAAAATTCATAGAGAAATCGCTCACCTGAGGTTTAAAGTACTCGATACAGGTAGCAGTACTGCTTACCTTACTGGATTTGCTATCAGTCTGTCTCCAAAGAAAACGAGTTCTATGGGAGGGTAACTATTCCACACCACTCATAAACAATATTTATTTATTTATTTGGTATGAATTTATATGTAGTACGAGAGTATATTGGTTTTCAAACAGTAATATAGGTAATATAAGCATTGTTTCACTCACTAACACATCAACATACCTGACCTTTTTGGCAACATTACCTGATCATCATTTCTGACTGTTTCTTCCTCTAATGCTACGTTAACTTTGTCCTCCACATTGTCATCGATTGAGGAATCACTCTGGCCCTGAATGTCTTCATTGGTCAGGTCACTGGTAACAGGTGAATTGCAGGGGGGGAGAGGTCATGCTGGGTAAGGCATTGTCCCTGCCTGGCATCTTGTAGAGGAAGGTGTCCCGTGTAAACGTACCAAAAATCATGCTCAAAAATTGAAAATTGTGCAAATTATGAATCTTGCAATTGCGCGATGTACTGGTATGTCGATGGGTCTAGCTGTGACAAAACGTTGCGACGTACTCATACGTCGATGGGATGCCTCGGGTTAAGCACAGAGTTGTGACAACTACACCATGTTACTTACCTGACTTAAGATAGATTTAAATAGATATGTGTGCCAGGACGCATACCTAATAATATTAAATCAAAATTTAAAATGTTTGTACGACATAAATGAGGACCACACCCTACTCACAGTTAAGAGGGAAAGCATGCAGGTATCTCATCCACCCTGCACTTGCTGCCGGCACTGCTGTTAAACAAAATGGCATGGGCTCTAACAGTTGTCACAATTATCTCCATGGGATATGCTGAATCCATGATGGAAACTGGGAATTTTCGGGAAAGCAGGTAGGGTTCTTAATGGTTCCATAGAACAGTGACTTGTGTGAGGTCACATGTCCTTCCATTGATAAAATATTATTCTTTAGTTTGGGTTTCTGCAGCAGACCCTAGTCTTTCCTTCTTAACTGTGTTGTGGATTTTCAGCTCCAGCATGTGTGGCTACCCAGGCATAACTGAATTGGGTCATTGTCAAAGTTAGGATGCCTACTCTTGTTATAGCAGATGTTAACTACTCATGTCATCTCCTGCATTGTACATTGCCAGGGTGTTACATAATTTCTATATCTACCAGAGCTGTGACAGTACTGCAAGAACAAGTATTCTTGTTGCAGTATTGTTCAGGTATGAAGTTTTGTAGGTATTTATGGAAGTTATAATGCAGTTCCAGAACCACTTACCTGAAAAGTTAGTTCATTGTGCTTCTCGGACGGTCTCAAGTACTACATAATTTTGTAGTTATTTTTATTCTATGTCAGGTTTTAGTCTTTTGTCATCCTTGCAATTTCGCCATGCTGTGCCCTTGGAATCTTCTGTAATATGTTACCCCTTTCATTCACAGTTCCATTGATGGGGTGCAGACAGTGTATGATATCATGCAAATCTACTTAAATGCACGTTTTGCTCCTACATTCTGAGTGTGAAAAAAAATAAAGCTCTGGTAATAATTGGCATTTCTTTTTAACTGAACAATGTTTCAGTTATCCCATTTAAAATTTTCCACCAATATATCCACACACTTGTTGCACCATTCCAGCCACAGATGGAAACATCACTTGAACTCTTCAGACCATGCATCATTTCAGATCGGATGGCTTCAGATGTGTGGCAATGATGCCTTTAACTATGAGCTGCAATCCGAGAAACAACTGAAGATAATACAATGTCAAGTGAAAAAAAAACAAAAAAAAACATGAGCCTAATGGAACTTTCTCGGCTAAACACTGCTGGATAATGAGCACTGCATTGCTGGGTACAACGGTATGATGAATCAGTCACTCACCATTCCACTTATTACATCATTTGCATCTCACTTCTCCCACATGCATTTGAATACCAAAGGGGTGGGTAAAACGCTGCATTAAGAAAATTGCATCTGGGAAAAAATTCTTGGTGTACAATTCTTTCCATACCAAAAAAGGGTTAACAGCATGACAATCACCTGCAATTTTGATTGACAATTTTTTCTGGGGGGGGAGGGGGGGCATCTCGGTGACATTTGTATCAACTCTGAGCTCTGTATTTTGGTCTCTGGATTAGTCATAAACAAAATTTCCTCATTGCTATGAGGAATGCTAGATCCAATGACCATCAATATGTCAGGCTGGCGGAAGAAATTATAAAATACTTCTTTTGATTCTGTTAAAGAATAAAGAACAATCATGCTTGTGAAAAAACGAGGGTGGACGGGTCACATAAACTAACCCTTCTTATGTTCCACTAACGCGTCACATCTTGTTGCAGGGTGATATATGGCAAACAGAAGAGACTTTGATGTATCACAAGCTTCGGCGTGAATCACTGACCTCCTCATTACAAACTAGTGGACTATATCGAGAACGAAACTTTTTCATCATACCTGGCACCTCGTATCCTCAGTAAAAATTATTATTAAAAACACCAAAGAGAGGGAAAAACATGGGAAAAAATATGAAAGGCATATGCTGAGAAAGAGAAGAACTAGAAGGGGATGGCCATAATGAGGAGAAGGAGCAGCCAACACAGGGCACTCCAAAATCACATCATTCTCTCTTTTTCTTCCTCTTCTTCCTTGTCTCCTACTTCTTGATTCTTTCATCTTTCTCACTCCATATTCGCCACTATTCCTTCCATAACCTTCCGTCTCCCTTGTTCTTGTTTCTCCTTTACCTAGTTCCACTTTTAACCTTTATGTTAATTTTGTATTGTTTTCTCCCTCCTTTTATCTCTCTCTCTCTCTTTTTTTTTTTTCTTGTTCCTCTTCCCCATACTCTTATAATCTTCCGTCTCTCCCTTCCTCATTTTTTTTTTTTTCATATTTCTCACACTTCATTCCTTATCCCTCGTTTCTCCTCCTTCCTTTTTCATCCTTAACTCAGAATTAAAGCTTTCCCTAACAACAAGAACAACAGAAAAAAACACACTTTTTACTGTCGTTTACCCAGATTCAATAAATAAATAATCTTCAAGCAAGAAATAAAAGAGAAAATGGGAAGGAAAACAGAAAATGGAGAGAACCTGTGAGGCGAATCCTGAGTAAGATGAGTAGAAGGGGATGGCCATTAGAGGAGGAGGAGGAGGAGGAAGCAGAACCCAATAGAGGGTATTTCAAAATAACCTTCTCCTCCTCCTCCTTTCCTTCCTTCCTGCCTTCTTCCCATTTTCTTATTCTTCCTTCTCTCTCTTTATCATTTTTCCTTCATTATTCTTCCTTTGTTCGAATTTGCTCTGTTGATTCATTTGTTTCATTATGCTTATTTTCTTCTTTCCTCTTTCTTCCCTAATCAATCTTTTTCCTCCTCCACCATTATTCATTTTCCTTCCTCCCTTACTATATTTTCCTCCATCTTCCTTCATCCTCGGTTATTCCAGTTTCTGAAACCATTTTGTCTTGTTTCTACTTCCTTTCCCTTCTTCCTCCTCCCTTTTTCTTTCTCTTTTTTTTTTCTGCATAGCATTTTCTTTCCTTCTTCCACCCTCTCCCTCCTCCATCTCCCCCTTTTTACTTCATTTTCTTTTATCTCTGCCATATTCCTCTTTGCATAATCATTGTCTTCTTCATCTCCCTCCCTTTATCCCATTCTTCTTATTTTTCCCTCTTCATTATTTTTCTTTATCTTCTTCCTCCTCCAACTTTACTTCATCTTAGTTGTTTGATATTATATCATATTCTTCCTCTTTGTTTTTGCCGTCATCCTCCTGCTTTAAACCATAGGTCTCATTTTTCTACCTCTTCTTCCCTATTACCTCAGCCAACAAAGTTGGAGGCGGTTATCTATTCAATCGTATCCATATGCCTGTTTGTGGACCAGATATCTCAAAACGTTGTTATCGGATTTATGTGAAATCTGATAGGTAGATGGGTCAAGGAAGAGGTGATTAAATTTTGGTGTGGATTCTGATTCTCACGCTGAATAAATCATAAATTTCATTTGCGGTGGCGGTAGTACGCGATCTGTGAGATCAGCAACGGGCAGACTACCAGCCTAAAATTGAGTGACTTACTTAGATCGTAAAAGAATTCGCCAGGTATGAAAGAGGACTTACAGCAATAAATCTTAAACTTTATTGACTCCGGCGAAGACATACCCTTGCTTTCTAGTCCTTCATTCCTTCGTTTGCTTTGTTTTTCTCCTCCTCCCTTATTGACCTGTCATCCATTTTCTCTATTTTTGTTTCCTTAAAAATATTTTATTCTTTTTTCTTCCTTGTCTTCGTAATACTCTTTCTTTCATACATATAATACTTCACTATGTAGAGCCTCTTAGTTCTCCTCCTCCTCCCCATTATGCCTCTTTCTGCCTCTTTGATAAATCATCTTCACCTCTCATTTCTGTTGTTTGTTCTCATTCTTCCTACGTGTTAGTTCCTCAGTCTTCGCTCAGAGTCACTCCTCTTCCTTTTCTTCCGTCCAATCCTTCTTTCATCCACTGCAACATTTTTCCCTCCACTTCATCTCCATCCTCCACTCCCACTTCCTTCCTTCATCCCACCTTCTTTCTTCCACTCTATCATACTTCCTTCTCGTCATTTCCTGTCCTTCACTCCCTCTTCTTTCATCCACTACTTTTTTGTTCCTTTTCCTTCTTTTTTCATTTATATTTTATGCTATGATTTCGTTCCTCCTCCCTTTCTTCCTATATCCTCCATTGCCCGATCCTTCCCCTTTCTTCCTTCGTTATTCGTTTTTTTTTTTTTTTCTGAGAAAGTACTAAAGACCGCTAAACATTTGTTTCATTTATATGGAAAGGAAAGTCAAGTCTGTTGTTGTTCCCACAACTGATCAATACGGGGGATTAACTTCGGTCATCTCTCTCTCTATGTAAATGAGCCGGGTTGATTGTTTGTTTGTTCTTCAGTCACACCCAAACCAAGGGCCGGAGACTCCCAGATCAATATATAATCTGAATCAGGGTGACCCAAAGATGGTTTTAGGGGGATCGAAATTCAGATCTGAGGTCATTTGAGGTCACCGGTAGAGTGTTCTCTTTCTCTGGCCCGGGCAACGCCGGGTACCCCTGCAACCCAGTTTTTTGCATGGAGACTTACATGACCTCTAGTTCGGACATAGATTATGTGAGGTTGACCTCAGAGGTCATTTGAGGTCATTGGTCGGAGGTCATTTGAGGTCATTGGTCGGAGGTCATTTGAGGTCAACGACAAAAATAAACAAGTGCTCACAAAGACTGTGCGTTAGTCTGCGAAAGCTGAAATAGAAAGTTCCTGGACCTTTTATAGTCCTTCTTCAAAAGCATAAGAGGTACATGGTCATCTTGGATTAGAAAAACTGAACTTGAACAAATAGGATTAGAGTGTTTGCCTTTTTGGTCCGACCAACGCCGTGTACCCCTGCTAGTATAAGATAATTTTCTCATTAAATGAGGTTTTAAATCAGTTATTACAATATCACTGAGAACAGCATAAATAGATTTCCAGCATAGACTACCAGTCATTATTATCACACTTGGGGAAAATGAACACCAACAACAGTCATGACCTGGTTAGATTTTCCCCATAACCTTCAAGGAAGCAAAAGAATAAAATTTCAAAACATTTTTCTTATTAGTCCTGCAGAGCAGAATGGTATCATATTTAACATCTAACTCTATACCGCTGCACGAGATTCAGACTGTGTGTGTGTGTGTGTGTGTGTGTGTGTGTGTGTGTGTGTGTGTGTGTGTGTGTGTGTGTGTGTGAGTGAGTGTGTGTGTGTGTGCATGTGCATTAACTCCTCCTGTGCTATTTGAAGCTGATTGAAACTTCCCAGGTGAGTTCGTTTGCTTACTGGGAAGATCTTCCACCATATACAATATCCAACCCTTATTTTTGGGGGTGTCAGCCTCCCACACCAAATTAAAGACCTCAAAAGTAGTGAAAGAAAGGCGGACACGACTTTGATTTCGTAATACAAGGTGTACAGTCAAAGACAAAGGTCGTGTCGAAGTTTGGTCCGAAGATTAAGTGTAACACGTGAAGCATTATGAGTTCTTACCTCAAGCTTCATATCTGCCTGACTTCCTCAAGCTTCATATCTGCCACTGATAGGATGATGTATATGAACGAGCCCAAGAAATTCTGAACCCTTATCATCGATCTGCGAAAGTTGTTGCGTCCGAGAGACCGAGAGACAAAAAGTGAACCATATTCGAAAAGGTCAGGCGATGATTGGCTTGCCGTCACATCTTGCCACAGAACGTCAAGCAGACCTAGTATATACCTTGGTATGAGAGGGAACGCAACATCCATTCATCCAAATACTCATACTAGTGAGATTAGAATGGGCTGGACCTACCTTTATTATGGGGTGAGAATCCCGAACAGACAATGCAAACATTTGGTGTAAGCAGAAACGACGGAAGATGGATTAGGCAATTTCGGGAGGGAGGCACAACGGAGAATGGTCATCGTTCAGGTCGCCCTCGTGTTACCACACCACTACAGGATGAGGAAATAATCACAACGACGGAAGGCAGGACTTGCAAGCAGTGCTTACTCCGTACGAGACTAATTGCACCCGAATGAAGCACACGAATAGTTATGCGTAGACTTCTATCTGGGTTGTGTTTGAACTGCTTCCTGTGGGATTAACATCGCCACTCTTAACAAAACATTCGATTATCATTATGTGGTAACATTTTCTTCATATGTAGAACAGTTTGGGCAACTTTGTGTGATAGCACTGACGAATTAAAACAATCACAGCTCATAATTATCAACTTAAGCTAAACAGAACGGAATCTAAATTAACAAGGATGAAAAACTGATTTCAGGACAGTTCTTTACCTAACTGAATTGCGGTGTTGCTGACAGGAGGAAAAAAGGGAACAGATATGAAAGTGTTCATATAAATCAAGTAAAAATAACTTTCGAGAAAAAAAAAAAAAACAATATATAGATGTGTTTCACTTTGCTAGTTCCCAAATATAGGTTCGTCACATGAGGCAAAAAGCATTTCATATCAGTGTTACCAACTGTCCTCATGACACAAAGAAAAAAGCACCAAAACTTGAGTCTTTCAGCAGATGTTTTCACAAAATTTCAGGACACTACTTTTGCCTTTCATTGTACAATGGTCTATTATCCGAAATGTAGTCTCCGGAAAGCATCACCCCCTCATCAGTTATTCTTGGGGAGTCATCCCCCTCTCAAGATGAAAATAATAAATGGGAGAAAGGTTTCGTGTGGTTACTCCAGTAGAAGGTATTCCACTCTATAAAATTTATTACCATAAAATTTCGGAGATCAGTCCCCTCACCAAAGTCAAACTTCTAAGAAGTATTGATACGAGGGCATTTATGGTTTTGATATTGTAATGCTAAGTGTTTTAGGGTCGGCTTCCCGTCCCTCTAACGCTTAGTGTGTAACTGGGTTCCCTTTCTATACCGGAGCTTAGACAAATAAGATAGAGGCAGGACACAAAAACTCAGGGCAACACCCTTACTCGTGTATTGCTAAATTCTACAAGTGTAATGGGTAGACATCACAAGAGTAAATATACTGAACAATTATAAACCTTAGGCCTAGACTGTGGGTATTAGTATCACATAGGATACTCTTTGAGACAAGATCAGGTAAAGTGAATAGCACTGCGATCAGGAGTCCTAGGGCAGGGAAACCAAATACTGTCACTTGGGGAAGTCTAGGTTTTATCTATCAGGTGGAGTTCTGTTCACAAGGGCCGTGGCACTGTTTTCACTGTTGGCAGTCTAACTCATTTGTCCGTCGTGTTATTAATTATTGTTATTGCACTGGAACCTCTGTATCATCTCAGCGTGAGGCTACATCACTAGTTGGTAGCGCATCCACTCAGACAGACTTCTTTCATTTCCCGGCCGTATTCATTGTCTCACAGTTACTTTAATTATTCCACCTTTCTTTTACACTAACACTGATGCTGTTATTTCTGACTTCCCATATTCTGATAATTCACTGTATCACTTACACTGTGCTTTCTTTATCACTCACTTTTGGGACTGGGTGTGGTGGCGGTCAGGTACAAGGGCAGCAGATACAACTCAGCCTAACTATTGACAGGGCTGAGTTCCGCCAGGGGCCTCCATATTCAGGTCCATGGGATCACGGTATGGGCATCCTCTCTCATCCGGGGTTGCTGATGGCAAAGGGTCCCTCACTCTCAGGGCTCGGGGCTGGAGTCTGGCCCTCCGGGCTGGGGCAGAACAGCTGCCTGAATCTTTCACTCAGGCGCCTGACAGAGGCCGAGGGTCTCCAGCATTGGGGTGTAGGGATGTCCCACCTGGGGGTCCTGGGGGTGGTCTGGAGGTCCCGTGGGCTGCGGTCTCCAGTGGTCGGGGACGCTGTCAGGAGTGGGCTGCAGCATCAGCCTCTGTCGGGGTCCATCAGGCAAGGCCTCTCAGGGACTGGTTGTAGTGAGAAGATCCCGGTAGTGGTCACGGGGCCTCTCCAGTAGTCCTCCAGGCAGGGGCCTCCCTCTGGGTCGTAGTCTCGTGTAGGGGAGTCAGCACCTGATGGGGGAGTGGCTACCAGCCATCTCCTCTCGTAGGGCCCGGCTACTGGTGCTAACATGACGTCACGGCAGCCTGAGGCCTTACTGCGTACTGGTTGGCTGGCGCCTCAGTTGCCTGTGAGCTGCGAGAGAAAGGGGAACCTGGCCGCTCCTCCCTCTCTTGTTGCACCATTTTTTACCTAGTAAACTGCGGTGTTTTGGCTTTCACTACTTTAATATGGCCCCTACCCGTGAATTGTCTAGTGAAATAATATCATAGATCATTGCTCTAAAGGAGGCAGGTTACCCCACGAATGAAATTAGTGATTTGGTTGGTGTTGCTCGGTCGACAGTGCGGAGGTGGTGTGCCCATTACAGAGTGGAAAACAGTGGTGACATTCCTACAAAGAAACCACAGTCTGGTAGGCCCAGGAATACTTCTCTGAGGTCTGTTAATGTGCTCAAATGTGCAATGGAGTCTAATCCTTGTGTGACTGCAAGGAGAATTAAGGAGAGCAACCCAGAAATGTTTGGCGAGGTTTCAGTGTGCACTGTTTCTTGAAGAGTCCATGAACTTGGTTACACAAGCCACAGGCCTGTGAGAAAGCCTCTTCTTACACATAACCAGCGACTTCATAGGCTTGCCTTTGCTAACAAGTACCTTACCTGGGGTGAGGAGCAATGGTTGTCAGTGTTGTGGTCTGATGAAGCAAAGTTTACCATTACCTGTAATTGAGGAGCGCGAATGTACCGGCGCATAAGTAGTGACCCGCTTGACCCCCGTTACGTGGAAAGCACAGTTAAACACTCTGATTCACTAAAGGTATGGGGCTGTTTCTCTGGTAAAGGGTTGGGGAAGCTTGTGCTTCCCAGGAACTGTAAAGTGAATCAGGACGTTTACCTGGAGCTGCTTTGTGATCATTTAACCAAGTCCCTCGAGCTCACAAGTGCACGAGTGTTTCAGCAGGACGGTGCACCTGCTCATAAGGCCAAATCTGTCACCAACTGGCTTTGTGACTGCGAGGTCTCCTTCATGAAAGACTGGCCAGGCAATTGCCCAGACATCAACCCAATAGAAAACCTCTGGTACCTCGTAAAGAAGAATCTCCAAGGGAAGGACGTGAGCTCTCTGCCTAAGCTGGAAGCAGCAATTCGTGAGTCCTGGGCAAGTATATCATCCCAGTATCTGAGGAACCTGGCCCTTTCACTTCCATGATGTCTCAGGTCTGTGAAGAGGCGCAAAGGAAATCCTACCAAGCATTAAAGGTAATTATAATGCATTATTTACATGTTTTTTCCATTGTTTTATTGGGGGGACACCAAGCGCCACATACTTCTGTTGAGCATTTGTATCTATCTATCTATCTATATATATATGAAGCCTCTGTGGTACAGTGGTAGAGTGTGCTTTTCGTACACTGGTGAACAAGGATTCGCACCCGGCCAGGGTAATAAACCTTGGGAGTGTTCAACTGGCCACGTACTGCATTGGTGGACACAAGGTGTGCTGTGGTTGAACCAGTGTCGCTTACTACAAACTATGCTTGCACCCAGTCGGCTTGCGCGGGCCAATTACACTTGGTTCACAGACTACACACATATTCAAAGCCACTTCAACACTACAATTACACTTACAAGCACTTCTCACCTTACGTACAATCTCTACCAGACAGCCTAAGCCACTTGGTAGAGATACATTGGCTGTATCGTCCCGATTTCTCGGGCTAGGCCGGTCCTGCAGTGGATACTCAAACGGCTAATGATGATGACGAAGATGATATATATATATATATATATATATATACTCATCCATCCATCCATCATCCAATCCCACATTGCACCATGAGGAGTGTAGGAGCCCGGGGCCAGGCAATGTATTTATTTATTTAATTAGGGAGAGAGAGAGAGAGAGAGAGAGTCCCTTCTGACTTGAATAATATAGTTTGGACACAAAATGAATTGAGTGAAAAAGACGCCATTGTAGTGAGAAGTTAACTCCTCTACTGGCAGGCTTGTCACTTATACTAAAAGGGAAAAAATGTAGAGAGTAAAAATGATAAAGAAATAAAAAGAAGACTCGTTTGGGAGGAGGATGGGATTAAATATTCTATTGCGATGGCTTACGTCATTTCAGTCACACTCTCGCCAGCCAGTTCTGTTGAACTGCAGTAGTGTTGATGGAGTTGAAGACTGTGTCCAACCCCTCCAGTTCGCAAGTCTGCTCCAAGGTAAAGAAAAAAAATCGACCGAGTATAACGTAAATAAGGTATCGTGTTGGAGAGGGACGCCTTCATGTGGTGGAGCTATTGAATTCCCTGGTTATACAAAAGTCCCTCAGTTCCCTCCCAGTCCTCTGGAAGAAGGATACTGGACTACTGGACTTTAAATTCAGATGAGTCTGGGGCCAAACAACAGCAATTACAATAAAATATAAACGAGCCTTGGTAGAGGCTGTGGCACTCTGCAGATGCTGACTGGGAAGTACATCTTTGATTTTCCCTGAAATGTTTATGGGTTCCATGGCCTGAACCATCTGAGTACCTCGCACATTACGGAGCTTATTCTCTGAGGCATGGAGGAATACCTTCCGTTCTGTTATCCTATGGCTAATGTAAAAAAAAAAAAAAAAGGTTAATTACAATTGTTCTAATGCTGTACACAAGGAGATTATTCCAGCACTGTAAATGGCTTCTTAGGTTGCAGGAAACCAACAGGCTTTTCATTTAGTGTACAACCACTTGAATTAGGTAAATGAATAATAAAGTGACATGAAGAATGGGAGAAGTTGAGAGAGGGGAAGGCAGACATAAAGAATGATAATGGTGAAGGAAGAAATAGGCCACTTCATTGAGTAAATGAATGATGGTCGCCACCACGTACCACCAGGAGATAGGATAAAAGAAAAAAAATAAAGAAAAAAAATGAAAGAAAAGAGAGAAGCAAGGGAAGGAAACGGGGGAGATTAGGCGACAACAGAAGAAAACAAGAACCCTCAGAGTGTGTGACACCTAGAACCACAAACGTGTCTAAGGGCAGAATATTTCACTTTGACCATTGAGAGATTCCCACAAATTGAATTACTTCAATCTTTCCTAACCCTTGACCTCTCCACTATAGTTTATAGCAGATCAGACTCTGTAAGTCAACTTAGTTCAGAGACCTTGACCTCTGACCTTGGCCTTTGGCTGATTCTCAAAATTGATATTTTTTTTTCCTTGTGTTAACTTGAACCCTTCCACAGGGTCTAGTCTACTTCGGATGAAATCTGTTTAAGCTGACCTAGCCAAGAGACCTTAGCCTTTGACCTATTGTTCTAAAAAATAATGGGTCAGCATCTTGGGTGATCCTTCACTCATCCAGATTGATATTTTCTTTTCCTTCGATATATCATTAATTTTTTTACTTTGTGTTTTAGCTTTTATTAGTTCTTTTATTTTAACCTTTAATCTTGTATTTACATCAACTTTTTTTGTGTGAGGCACCATTCCCTCACCTATTTTTTTCGCATAATTTCGTATGTATGAAAAGCTACTTTACTTTACAAGATTTTTTTTTTTTATATAATTCAAATGAATTATATTCTCTTCATCTTTTAGACTGATGCTGGCACTAACCGTTCCAAAATGTTGCAAGAAATATAGCTCTTTGGGATAACCATGGTTTTACTTTTTGTTCTTTGCCTGCGCTTTCCACACAGCAGATCCATTTCAGATCAACTCTGTTTTAGTTATTTTCTTCACACATACATTTATAAATAAAATATTAACCCTCTACTTCGATCTTAGATGGAAATTGTTTCAACTGATTTTCTTGCTTCAAATCTGACCTTCAAATCGTGTTACTTTAGCATTGTCAGGACTAAAAATCATAAATAATAACTGGTAGCATAGATGTGATCTACAAGGTTAAATCAAAGTCATGGTTAGGGCCTGCAGGAACATCGTTTGCAAATTGCCGTTGAGGAATGCTCTATTCAGCACCTCGTGATGCTTGGCCAGAAAGCCACGATACATACACACATACACACACACAGGCTTCTAGAACACTTCGACGACAGTGGAGCCCACATGATGGAAGTTCTTATATACGGAAAGAAAGAGGAAAAATCAAAAGGAATTAAGAGACTGGAGATGAGAAACAGCGAGAAGGGGTCTAGGTAGAGAGGCTGCGAGACGTTAGCTATCACAAACGCTCTTGTTCTTACCTAATTGTTCTTACCTAATTGTATCTTTACAGGAATGAGTCAAGCTCGTACTGTCCCGTGTCTTAGACCATATTTATCGTACATATCCTTAAATTTGTGAATTGTTTTGGCACACACTATTTCATTTGGTAGTGCATTCCATTGATCAATTGCTCTGTTTGGGAAACTGAATTTCCTTACATCTTTATCACCTCTCCTTATGCAGTTTTTTGCAGGGTCCTCTTGCTGATGCTTCTCCATATGTTAAGTAATCATTTATATCTATTTTCTCCTTCCCCGATATGCACTTATATAGCATTATCATGTCACCTCTTTTCCTTCTCTCCTGTAGTGTTGGTAGATTCAGTTTATTTTAGTCTTTCTTCGTAGCTTAGGTCCCTTAAGCTTGGTATCCATCTTGTAGCGGCCCTTTGAACTTTTTCAATCTTGTCTATGTGCTTTTTGAGATGAGGACTCCAGACTACTGATGCATATTCCAGGGTTGGTCTAATGAATGATGTTATTATCCTTCTTAGCATGTCTTCATTTATGTATGTGAATGCTATTCTCATATTTGCAAGCAGTATATACATGTTCCGTACCTTCTCGCTGATGTGGTCAGCCGGAGATAGTTTGTTATTGATAATCACACCTAGATCTTTCTCTCTTTCTGATGTGTATAGGGTTTTATTTCCTAACTTATAATTCCAATCAGGTCTTTTTCCACTTTTACCAAACTTGATTACATGACACTTGTCCACATTGAATTCCATTTGCCATGTACCACTCCATTCATGAAGTTTATTTAATTCTTCTTGTAGCTCTTTACGAGAGTCTGTGTTAGTAATTCTCCTTTGTATTTTTGCATCATCTGCAAACATATTCAGATAGCTCTCATTTCCAGTGTTACTGTTTATATCATTTATATACACTAAAAACATGATTGGTGCCAGCACTGAACCCTGTGGTACTCCACTAGTCACTTCTTTCCATGATGAGTAGTTTCCTTTTAGTACGGTTCTCATTTCTCTTTTTATGAGAAAGTCTTGCATCCAACAAAACAGTTTGCCTCGAATTCCTCCTTGATGGTACAGTTTCCATAAAAGTCTTTGGTGTGGTACTGTGTCAAAAGCTTTCTTGAAATCTAAATAGATACTGTCCACCCATCCTTCCCTTTCCTGTATTGTGTTTGTTACTCTGTCATAATAGCTCAACAGATTAGTAACACATGATTTTTCTTTTCTGAAACCAAACTGTCTTTCTGTTTTCATACTGTGTTCTTCTAGATGATTTACCCTAGCTTTTCTTATAAGCTTTTCTAATACCTTGCTTACAACACTGGTCAGTGATACTGGTCTGTAGTTGAGTGGATTTTGTCTATTTCCTTTCTTGAATAAGGGGACTATATTTGCTTTTTTCCAAATATCAGGTAGTTTACCTTGACTCAAGGATTTCTTGAATATTAAAAATAATGGTTTACTTAACTCCTTTGCACATTCTCGTAGTACCCAACATGAAATTTCATCAGGACCACTTGCTTTTCCTCTGTCTAATCTACTTAACTCCTCCTGTATTACTTTTTCTGCTATTTGTATATCTGGTAGTATGTGTGGGCATGCATGTTCCACATAGTCCCTCTCAATTTTTTTTTTCTTCTGTAAAAACTAATTGGAAATTCTTATTTAGTGCTTCACAAATATCTTTTTCTTGTGTATAAGTGATTCCCTCGTCCGTAATGGATTGTATTATATCTTTTACATTGGTTTTGCTTTTGATATAGCTGTAAAACAGCTTTGGTTGATCACTACTTTTATTTATTATATCTTCCTCAAATTGTTTTTGGGCTTCCCTCCTTATTCTTGTATAATCGTTTCTTGCCTGTTTGTAATTATTATACGCCCATTCACTATTATGTCTTCTGTATCTATTCCACAACAAATCTCTTTCTTTTGATTTTTTACATTCTGTATTGAACCATTTCTTTATTTTCTTATCTGCTTCTTTGTGCTGTGGGATGTACTTCTGGACTCCTGTTTCATAAAATTCACAGAATTTTTTATATACAGCATTTAAATCTTGTCCTCTAAGCTCATTTTCCCCATCAACTTCTAAGAAATACTTCTTTAAGTCTTGATAATTTCCCTTTTTATAGTTTAGGCTCTTTTTGTAACTGTCATTGCTGTTTACTATGTCATATGCTATCCTGAAATTATAAATTAGTACTGCATGATCGCTTTTGCCGAGTGGAGGGTGATATATTAAACTGTCAATATCATTTTCTTGCCTAGTAAATATTAGATCTAGCACTGAAGGAACATCAAGTCCTCTTTTTCTGGTGGTTTCCCTCACATGTTGCGTTAGGAAGAACTCTTGTACGAGATCCAGGAGCTTTTGGTCCCAACAGCTTTCTTGGCTAATTATATCTAGAGTATTCCAATTTATATTTGTATTGAAATCCCCAGTTAGTATAATTCTTTCTGATTTCTCTTCCATTTTATGTAGTAATGATCTTAAACTCTGAATTGTACTCTCTGCCAGGTCCTCATATTTATCTCTTTCCCATGTGTTTGATCTGGGTGGCATGTACAAATTGGCTACAATTACTCTACCTTCAGATGTGTTGATCTCTACTGCAATCAGTTCTACTTGTGATGGTATATCTAGTTTTATTTCCTTGACTTTTAGATTTTTCTTAGTTAATATTATAATTCCTCCTCCTTTTTTTACATTTCTGTCTCTTCTCCATATATTGTATTCCTCTAAGTTTAGTATGTCATTGGATATCCTTGGTGTTAATTTTGTTTCAGTTAGGCATATTATTTGTGGTTCATTTTCTCTGACATACCGGTAATCATTCATCTCTAGTAATTTAGATACCATTCCATCCACATTTGAGTACATCAACTTTATCATCTTGTTTATATACTTGTCATGATATGGTTCTACTACGTTCCTCCTTTTTATTCCATCCTGTTTGTGTACCACTTTCGTACCTGCAATCCTATACACGCAGTGTTCATCTTGAGCTTTCCCTTTTGAAGACAATAAAACTACAATCAATCCCTAGTATTCATCTTTATCTTCTCATGTCATCAACTACAAGTGAACTGGGGTTATTTCCTCACATAATTATTCACTATTACCTACAAGCAGTGGTGGGCATTAACGTCGTAATCGTTAATCCGTTATTAACGAAGCCAATGTTTTTGTTAACGAGTTAAAGTGTTAATTTGTTTTTGAAATTAATGTATTAGCGTTAATTTCAGTTAACATTTCCGTTGATCCGTTAATCCGTTAATTATCTATTCTATTCTATATTCCTAGACTGCTTCCCCCAAGGAAAGGGAGGTAGCCGAGACAGGACGACACACTCCCCATTTACTCATCCATTCAAACACATTCATTCGCATCTTAGCCCGAAAGGGGAGAACAGACAGATCCTCACCACACCACACTGCACAAGGGTCAACTGCACAATGCAATCAGTGACATCCGCAGGAGGGCCTGACAGCAGAGCTGGTTTACCCCTGCCACATCATAACAGACTCATCCACTTACCTGCACCTGACCTGAAATAGCTGATCAGACCAAATGCGGGAGAATATCCCCTCAGGGCTGCGTCATCATTTATTCATTCACAATTTCTCTCCACCCATTTCTGTCACGCACAGCCACTCTTCCTTGCTCAACAGACATCCCTCTTGCATCCAGCGCTCTCTTCACACTGTCCATCCATCCTATTCGTGGTCTTCCTCTCAGCCTTACACCTCTCACATCAGATCTAGTTATCTTTTTCACCAATCGCTCATTACCCATTCTCTCCATATGCCCAAACCATCGCAACACCCTCTGCTCAACTCTACCAGCCATCTCCCGAACAACTCCAGTTCTCCTTTGCACTTCATCATTCCGCACTCGATCCATATGCGTCACTCCACACACACTCCTCAGACACCTCATCTCCATTACATTCAAACTTTTCCTCTCTGCTACACCCATATTCCATGTTTCAGCCCCATACAATGCAGTCGGTACCACAACACCCTCATATAGCCTTCTCTTTACATCCATTCTAAGCGAACAACATCTAAACACTTTTTTCATTCCTCCCAGCACTTTTCCTACTTCATTTATTCTAAACTTCACTTCTGCATCTATTCTTCCATCCACAGCAACATGTGACCCTAGATATTTAAAACACTCTACCTCTTCAAGCAACTAGCCATTCAAAACTATATTCATCCCCCTACCATCTACCAACCTCGTACACTTCATCACTTTACTCTTATTCTCATTTACTTTCAATTTCCTCCTTTCACACACCCTTCCAAACTCCTCTACCAACTGTCTCAATCTCTCCTCTGAATCAGCCATCAGTGCAGTATCATCTGCAAACAGCAGCTGCTTCAGATTCCACTGTCCACCATCAACATTCACCAGACTCAGACCTTCACCTAAAACTCTTGCATTCACCTCCCTTACAACACCATCCATGTAAATATTAAACAACCAAGACGACATCACACATCCCTGTCGCAGCCCCACTCTCACAGGAAACCAATCACTCACAGCATTTCCCACTCTTACACACGCTCTTCTATTTACATAAAAACTTTTCACCCCTTTTAATAACCTACCATCAAGTCCATACAATCTTAAAACAGTCCACAAAGCCTCCCTATCAATTCTATCATACACTTTCTCTAAATCCATAAATGCCCAAAACACATCCTTGCCTTTCGCTAAATACTTTTCACACACTTGTCTCACCGCAAACACCTGATCCACGCATCCCCTCCCTCTCCTAAAGCCACACTGCTCATCACCAATCACTCCCTCTGTACCCTCTCTAACTCTCATAATTAACACTACCATACACCTTACCTACAACACTCAACAGACTTATACCCCTAAAGCTAGTACATTCATACTTATCACCCTTGCCTTTATACAACAGGACCACACAAGCACTTGCCCAGTCAACTGGCACCATACCTTTCACAAAGCACACATTCAACAATCTTACTAACCAGTCAACAATAGTCACTCCACCACCCTTCAGGCATTCCACAGCACACCCATCCATACCTGCAGCTTTCCCTGTTTTCATCTCCTTTACTGCCTTCTGCACTTCCTCCTTCGTGATCAAAGAATCATTCAACTCTCCCAACACATTTATTCCTTGCACCCTTCCATCCGCCACAAGCTCAGCCACCCTTTCCTCCTCTACATTTAACAATCTTTCAAAATACTCTGCCCATCTCTTCCTTACTGCATCCATCTCAATTAACATCCTTCCATCCTCTGCTTTTACTCGTTCTTCCTTCCCAGACTCTCCCTTTCGCACCCTTTTCACCTCCTTCCAAAACATTTTCTTATTCTGTTGAAAATTCTCTGTCAGCCGCCTACCCCACCTCTCATCTGCTGCCACTTTAGCATCACGCACAGCCCTTCTCGCCTTATTCCTCTTTTCCTTATACCTCTCATATGACATCTCATCCTTCCTCTGCAGCCACACTTCATATGCACGTCTCTTCTCAGCCACAGCCATACTTACTTCCTCGCACCACCATTCACTTCCTTTTCTTACACCACCACCCACACGTCTCACACCACACACCTCTTCTGCCTGCCCCACCACAGCACTCTTAAATAACTGCCATTCCTCCTCCACACTGCCATTTTCCCGATCTTTCACTGCGTTCCACTCATCTTTCAATTTCTCCTGATACTCTATCTTTTTCTCTCTTTTATCCAACTCACTCACTTTCAAAACATCCCTGCCACACCTAACTCTCCTAGCTCTCACCCATCTCTTACCTACTCTTAACTTTCCCTCCACCAGGTAGTGGTCAGACATACCTCCACCCTCCCCTCTCAGAACTCTCACATCCAACAATCTTCCTATTACATTCCTAGACACAACCACATAGCCCATCAAAGCTTTATCAACAACCCTTCCACGCTCCTGTCTCACCCATGTATACTTATAAATATCTTTCTTCTCAAACAGCGTATTTCCAATCACCATCTCTCGCTCAACACACATCGCTATCATTCGCTCCCCATTTTCATTTCTTCCAGGCACACCATGCATACCAACTACACCTTCAACTGCTGCATTTCCCACTCTAGCATTCAGATCACCCATCATTACCACATTCACATTCGCTCCAAAACTCTGCAGGCACTCATCAACATCATTCCAGAAAGACTCCCTCTCTTCTTCATCCCTTTCACTACCAGGCCCATATGCACTCACAAACACCCACAGCTCACTTTCAAATTTCGTTTTCACCCACATCAGTCTCGATGACACCTCCTTCCATTCAATCACACACTGCTGTACTTCCGGACTCACTAACAAGGCCACACCTTCTCTTGCCCTTCCTCTATCAACACCTGACAATCTTCCATTCACACTTCCAAACATAGACTCACCCTTCCCTTTCATCTTCGTTTCACTCAAAGCTAACACATCCAACTTTCTTCTCAAAAACATTCTCCCAATCTCCTCCCTTTTAGCCTCAATCGTACTACATCCACGCACATTCATAGACCCAATCTTCAGGGTACGGGGATAACTCCATCCCCCATCCCTTTCTCTGGCCTGTCTCTTTTTAGGAACTAAAAAACAGAGGAGGGGGTCCCTAGTCCCCTCACCCTGCCCTTTTTAGTCGCCTTTTACGACACGCAGGGAATACGGTGGCAGTATTCTTCCTAACACAACCTGGCCGCAGAGTAGTAGTACCACCCCATAGTGCGGCCAGATTGTGTCCCCCCCCGCCACAGGGGGGGACACAATATTTATAGCAGAAAATATTTCACTTTAGGTCAGAAAAGTTTCGAATCGACATTTAAATCGTCAAAATGATAGTGTCAAAGTTAGTGGTGAGTGACACCTTGATTCAGATATCGATACGAATTGTGTGTATGTGTGTGTGTGTGTGTGTGTGTGTGTGATCTAAGTTCATATAAGTTATATGAACTTAGATCTGAAGTTGTGAACCATCTGTTATATGATATAACAGATGGTTCTCAACTTCACACAGGTTTCATAACGGTATACTTCGACCATGTTGTTGGAGAGAAAAAAATAGCAGCTCATAAAACGGTGAAAAGTCAAATAAATTCCCATAATGAATATTTCTACTACTGTCATATCACTCACAATCCGAAAATTCCATATATACCATGCATGTACTGACATGGTACTCATTTATACCCGATACTCGAACATGGTATCGATACTGTGGGGTTTAAGCATAGTGGTGGTAGTATCGACCCTAAGCCAACAGAATATTGGAGTTTGGACTGTGGAGGGATCATACTCAGAGATTCAGTTTCATAGTTGTGGTGTCTCAGTCCAGTACGTCTCAGTAGTCTGTAGTCGGCCAGGACAGAATGAATAGATAGGAAAGTGAGGAAACTGTTGTGATGGTTTCATAATTATGTAAAACTAACGGATTAACGGTTAACTTCTGTTAATTTTGACAGAATTAAGCCAAATTAACTGATTAACGAAGCTAATTATCTGGTTAACGGATTAACAGTTAACGAAGCTAACGTTTTTCAATAACTTGTCCACCACTGCCTACAAGTACAGCTCGGCTACGACTACTATAGAGTCTATTACAAGACTGATATATTATTTTGGTGGCGTGAACGTACGAACCAACGCCTACAAGCGTACAAGCCAACAAGCCTACAAATCAATAAGTCAATGAACCATCGAATCTACGAGTCTACATTATCAAGAAACTGCAATTCTACTATCAAGTAACCACAAGCGAGTACACAGTAAGAGGAACTATTTCCGAGTGAGGAAAAACAAGCTCTACGATTAACTACAAGTAACAAATCTATGAGACGTCTCTATAATCTTCTACACGCACCTAGAAGTAGCGGCAGTTTTTATCCAATAACAAGCAAATCACAAGAGGAAAGGACCGAGAATAAATTGAGAAAGAATAACAAACAAAGCAAATGAACAGCGAGAGAAGACAACTACCCACAACCACAACAACAACCACCTGACCCCTCCCCTTTCTCCAACCACCCTCCACCTCTACCAACATCACCACGCTGACGCGGGAGTGACGAGGTCAAGATGACGGCAGCAAATACCAGAGCCCTCACTCACCACTCATCTTACTCATCGTTACTCAGCATTACTCATCGTTACTCATTTACTCACCACAGTTCCCAGAGTGAGATCTCATTGTGCTAGCATTTTGCTGAGATGCTGAGAACACCACCACAACACGTCAATCAACATGTGTCTGGCAACACTATCACCACCTGCACCATCACTAACACCATTCCCACCATGGTAAAAAAATTAGTGAGTTACATAGTTACTTCATTTATACAATACACAGTGATAGACAAAACATTCTGGACAACATAAAACGTGCTTTATATTTACAACTTGCATACAAATACCCATTTCATTTATCTACATTAACACATTCACTAAGTACTTACACAAACAATAACAATTATATACTGTGTATATCCATTCATTTATTATAGCATGCATTTATTCCCAACGAGTATTACCATTTATACATACATAAAATACATGTTTCATATGTTGAACTAAGCAACAATCCATCTGTAAAGTAATAAATAAAATATACTATCATATTAACCCAGTGAGCGATTAAAAGAACTACAACAAACAGGTATTAATTACAGCTGCCTAGTGGTACCAGACAAATTAAGGAACAAGGAAAGCTAGGAAAAGAGAGAGAGAAAAAAAAAAAAGTGTCCAACCCAAATGACGTTAGTAAGAATGAACATCTTCCACACAATCGTGAAGACAAAGATTTGCACACAGTGCTGACACAACATTGGCCACGATAGGTACAAACTATCAAGTGAGTGTATAGTAAATGTTGTATATAGTGAATACATATTTTTGTATAAAAAAACAAACTATGGAGTTATATAATATCTATCTATCTATCTATCTATCGCCAGACGCCATAATCCTGTAAGGGGTGGCCATTTGACTTTGAGTTATTTGTTTTGCGGGGAGGGGCACTAACCCTCCACCAACCCACTTGTTGACATGTAGGGATCACGTATGGTTTGGTTATATGGTTTCCACCCAGCGTTGTAAATGGTTTCTTGGCTTACAGGAAACCATTTGGCTTGTCACTCAATGTAAAGCCACCTGTAAAGGAAAGAAAATAAGAAGTGACAGGAAAGATGGAAGAAATAGAAAGAGAGGAGGGCAGGCACAGAAAAGGAAAGATAAAGGCTAAGGAAGAAGTAGGCAGCACTACATTTTCAATAATAACTGCAATATAAACTATGCCTTAAAAAGGGTCCCAAGGATTAACCAGTAATTATGCAACCTCGGACACCACCAAAAGCGAACAACAAAGATTAAAACAAAATAGAGAAAATCTAAACATATAATAATTATTTAAGATGGCATAAGAATCAAACAAAAATAACTGCAACTGATGCTACAAATGCCACAATACAGCATAAACTCGATCTACAAGTGAAAAAAAGAGAAAGTTATTGTTCTCCATGAGCCAGTGGTAACACACATCTTCACTATCATCGACCGCAGCATGTCTGGATTAGCTACTTACATGACTCACAGTAGAATTAATTGCTGCTATTGTTACTATTGTGTTATTATATGCTTGTGCACACAATAATTTCGCAACTTACAATGTAACAGTGTAACTATACAATATTACTACAGCTACTACAAATACCTACGATACTACTACAGCTACTACAAATACCTACGATACTACTCCAGCTACTACAATACTACTGCAATTACTACAGTTATGTAACTACAAACGATTGCATTACTGCAATTATGTTACAGTTGCTACAATTATGTAACTACAGACGATATATAACAATTACAATGCAATACAATTATGCACAGTACAATGCAATTATGTAACAATACAATTATGTAACAATTAGATTCACACAACGTAACTACGATTCTTTATTACCAGAATCATCATAAAAGTTAAGTGTAATATTAGGCATTACTATAGGCATAACTCCATATGTAATGTAATGACCTAGCAGTATTACCACTGCACAATTAAACTGTGCGCGTCTGTTGTACAGACACATTTGTGCTACTGTATCACTACAATGTGTTATGCAATATTCTATAATGAACTTAACTACAATTTTACATACAATGTATTACTACAATATGGTATGTATTTACTCCATACAATTTATTGCTACAATATGTTATGTTTCTACAATACCTGGTATTTCTATGTCTGTACAACATTATCATAAATATTATATCTCTACTACATGCAGTCGTAGGTCGCCAGCAGGGCGTGACCGAGTGATGTCAGGATTTTAAACATCATAAATAATAACTGGTAGCATAGATGTAATCTACAAGGTTAAATCAAAGTCATGGTTAGGGCCTGCAGGAACATCGTTTGCAAATTGCCGCTGAGGAATGCTGTATTCAGCACCTCGTGACGCATGGCTGGAATGCCACGATACATACACACATACACACACAGGCTTCTAGAACATTTCGACGACGGTGGAGCCCATGTGATGGAAGTTCTTATATACGGAAAGAAAAAGGAGAAGTCAGAAGGAATTAAGAGGCTGGAGAAGAGAGACAGCGAGAAGGGGTCTAGCGAGAGAGACTGCGAGATGCTAGTTATCAAAAACGCTCCTGTGTAATACACACAGTGTTCATCTTGAGCTTTCCCTTTTGAAGACAATAAAACTTCAGTCAAACCCCAGTATTCATCTTTATCTTCTGTCATCGACTGTAAGTGAACTGATGTTATTTCCTCACATATTTACTCACTATTACCTACAAGTACAGCTCGGCCACGACTACTATATAATCTATTACTTGACTGATAACGTTTTACCAATGTTCTAATAAAACGTTTGGCTTATGGGTTTGCTGATGCTCAGCCGTACCGCCGAGGTTGGTGAACATCGTATAAAACAATGTTATTCTCTCTCTCTCTCTCTCTCTCTCTCTCTCTCTCTCTTACACACACACACACACACACACACACACACACACACACACACACACACACACACACACACACACACACACACACACACACACACACACACACGAACGCTGATCAAAACAACACCCGCTCTCTCTTCTGAAATGGGAGTGTAAAAAGAAATAAAAGAGAGACTAAAAATACCAGGAGAGAATAAAGGGGAGGAAAATAGGGAAAGCATGTGTTAAAGGCGAAGAGGATGGAGTAGAATAACTTGAGAGCTCACCTGAATATACCAGTTTACCCAACTAGCCTATATGACCCTCGTCCCCCACACCACTGTTATTGTTATTGTTATGACCACCCCATCTCCACCTCCTCACTACCTCCCTCACCTCTACCTCTCCCCTCCTACACCCCGCTCCCACGTGTTCACTACCACCCTTTCCTCTAATTCATCCACCCGTCCCCACCCCCTCACTCCCATCCACCTCCACACCCATTGGAGGTGAGAGAGGATATAGGAGGTGGGGTGGGATGAATGTCATGCTAGAGAGACTTATGAGTGTTCTGCTAAAGTTAAGTTGCCTGGCTAATTTTGTAGAACAATGACAGACGTATATTGCTGATGATTTTAAAATATCAATACAGCAAGGGTAGGGAGATAATTAACAAAGATGCAGTGTAGAAGAGGGATTAACCTGCCATTGTTGCTTGTTGATACTCGTATATCCAAAATTGAAGGAAAGGGTTACTGGTTTGTCTGCTTTAATTAACAAGTTCATTATTGGGTATCATGGAATGAACACGTTGCCTCAGTGAGCTTAGTTTGTGAGTATATATGCATGTGGGTGTTAGTCTGAGTGGTACTGAAGCGAGTGCAGTTTTCTCTGTGGTGAAAAAGTCCACGGTAGATTGTTCAGCTTCTAGGCACAACTTCTGAGTCAAGACAGTAGTGGGAGATAGCCCCAGCTACTACATTCAGGTAACCAGGCATCATAAGGCAGGCAGTGGGAGATGGCCCCAACAACAGACTAAAGGTGACAGGGCATTGAGGGCCAGGTATTGGGAGATGGCCAAAACTACTAACTTTAGGTGATGAAGCATCTGGGGTCAGACAGTGGTAGATGGCCCAATTTACTGACGAAGTGATGAATCTTTCTGGCTCAGGCAGTGGGAGATGGCCCAAATTACCGACGATGCATCAGGGGTCGAGGAAATGGGAGATGACCCAAACTACTGACGATGCATCAAGGGTCAAGGAAGTGGGAAATGGACCCAACTACTAACATAAAGTGACGAGACATCAAGGGAGGACCTCTACTGCTGTGAAGGATGGTGAACTGGGAATAGAGTACTCTTGAGATGAGACTGTTAGTGTTATCCTCTGGTACCCAGGAAGTGACTTTTAAGCAGGCCATGCACGCACAGGCGAGCCCGTCCGGTGGCCTGTAGAGGCCGGCCTCAACGAACAATTCTGTGCCCACACATGATTCAGTCAGCCTCACGTCTCGGCTCAGTTGCAAGCGAAACGCTGTGGCGTGAGGATGGCCAGGATGCTCCACTGCCCACAGATAACCTGGGGCTGTATGCTATTGGGGCTGTTGCCGTGGCCTATATTGGAAATAATAGAAAGAGGAGGAAAAAACGGACCAAATGGGCAAAAGACTGCTTGATGAGGAGTAAATTGTCCCATCTGACTCTGTTGAAAGAATTGCGGTGCGAGAAAAATGACTTGTTTAATTACTTGAGGATGGACGAGAATTTCTACCTGGAGCTGTTGTCACTGGTTTCCCCAATAATAAAGAAGAGGGATACCTGTATGAGGTATGCTGTTTCGCCGCATGAAAGACTGACAGCCACACTGAAGTTTTTGCCACGGGTTGCTCGTACGAGGATTTAAAAATTCTCCTGCACAACTGACACAAGAGTGATGCCTGACGGCGGGCGGCACCCTCCACATGCTCAGTTTGCTTGAACCTGACTGGAGCCTGACCACGAAAATCTGTCCGCGACAGATCCCGGGATGACCGTTGAGGCCGCCTGCCAAGGCGCCTGTTCCCTACCCACACACGCCCAGGTCTGCCTGAATGGGCCGGCCTCTTCAGGCCACAGGACGGGCCCGCTTTAGATGACCCGAAGGATCTGACCGACTGCTGTGAGAAGAGTAATGACTCTTGGGATAAGCCAGGACAAGAAGCTGCTCTCTTTCGAAAGTCCTATAGTGAATCTCAAATGACTTGGTTTGACCTAAGAAGGGCTTCACAACCAAATTAGAGAGAATAACAACCGTTGCAGCAAGTTTGAGGCACTGCCAACCTGGGCTTCACAAGCGATCTGTCCGCCAGTCTATCTACCGACATTTTTGTTTTTTTAATGAAAAGAAGAACCAAAGGCTTGAAGTCCACAAGATTGTTTTCGCCGAGAAAAAATAAAAAACAAGATGAAAGAGAGCCAAATTCAAGATCCGTTCATACTGAGATGACCGGACACAATAATGAAAAGAGTGGAGGTCATAGGGGGTAGGAAATAAAGATAGAGGAAGACAGTTCCAGAGATGGCTTGTTGCATACGTGATGGCCTGGGAGTAACAGTTAACTCTTTCATTAGAGAGTTGGACAGCGAAAGGATGAGAGTTTGCTGCTTGAAGGGTGCTACACACCTGCCATAGTGGTGGAGGGATGCAAGCAGGCAGGTCATAGAAGCAATGACCATTGAAGTAGCAATAGAAAAGAGATAGAGATACAACAGTGCAGCAAAGAGATAGGGGTTGAAGGGAACGAGTAAGAGGAGAAGAGTTAATGAGACGAAAAGCCTTTGACACCACCATGTTGAGCAGAATTGTATGTGGGGAGCCTTCTCACACATGATAGTTGTTCTCTTGATGGGCGAATAAAGCCCGTGTATAAAATCAACAACCGTGCAGGGGTAAAGGAGACACGGGGTCGGCTTAGCCCACGTAATCTCTAGGGAGCAGATTTGCTGATTTTACAAGAGAGATGATATGATCTTTTCAAGATAAATCCCGAGAGAATGAAACCCCAAGTATGTTCAGAGATGATGCAGGATTGAAATGGGTATTGCCAAAAATCAAAGGATATTCCTGTGGTAGATTCTGAAGGGTCAAATGATGTAAGAACAGAGTTTTTTATGCATTAAAAACAATAAGATTACTTTTACCCCAGCCAGAGATATGAACCAAGTCAGACACTAAGTGTCCTATAGCCTCTTCCCTGTCTGTTGATTACACCAGAGGTAATGTGTACCGGTATGTAATATTATTAGGAACGATTTCTAGTAAACTGAAGCAAAACATTATTTCTTCAAAAGGACTGTAAACAAATGGAAGAGTTTGCCTAAGACTACGGTAGACTGCAGTACAATGATAACAGTTAAGTCACTTAGACAAGTATCTAGCTTTAAATCCCCAACTTAGTACATTCATGACAGAATATTAAAGAGACTGAAAGTTGTTGTCCTGGCTGTGTGATTTAATGTTACTTCTTCCTTACAGATAAAGATAGTGTGAAATATAGTTTTACCTTTCAGTCATTCCTTTGAAATTTCCGTGGCATTTTTCCTGTGCTGCATGGAGGTCCTTCTCACATTTCCATGCCTGCTTCGGCTGGAGGGTTTGGTGGGCGGGGGGAAAGGGACTCCCCTTGCTTTTCAATTCTTATCTTCTGCCCACAGAATTAAACATACTTGTAGCCATAGCATTCACTCTAACAAACAGCCTTGGCATGACCACGAAGACTGTTGCTCTTTGTACGTTTTTGGACTACTTTGTATTGTATTTCCTTCCTACCTGTCTTTCCTATGTCCCCCACCCTCCATGATCTCAAAATACTGCAAATTTATGAAATTCACCACATTCCCATCCATCATTTTTGCTAGTCATTTTTTTTCCTTCATTTTCCATTCCCCCTCTTTCTTTTTCTTCGTCTTCTTAATTTTCTTCTTCCTCTTCCTCTTCTTCTTCCTCCTCGACTTCGCCTTCGCCTTTTTCGTCTTCTTCTTCTTCTTCTTCTTCTTCCTCCTCCTCCTCCTCCTCCTCCTTCTGCCTGTGTATATTCTTCTGTCGTTTTTTTTTTTTACTATCCTTATTTTCCTCATTTCTCCTCCTCTCATGATATCCCTATTCCCCCTTGATATTTTGTTTATTTAATGTTAATTTTTTTCTACTTTTTTTTTCTTGTTTTCTCTTTATTTTCATATTTTCTCATGTTTCTCCTCTTTCTTTACATACCTTTCCCAGCTTTACAGTATTCCATTACTCTTATCTTTATCTCTCTGCATTCTCCTTTCTTCGTCTCATTGTCTTTCCTCACCTTGTTTGTGTGTTTCCTGCTCTTCTTTTTAATTATATGCACTGCTTTCTCTTCATCCTTCCCCGTGTTCCATTTTTCTTTCTCCAGTTTCCCTGTCTCCCCCGTCCTGTACATCGGTTTATTATCAAATTTCCTGAGCATTTATTGTGTTTCATTTTCTTCCCATTTCATTTATCTTCCTTTATGTTTTCCTGTCTTTTACAGCATTATGTGGTCTTTATCTTCTTTCTCTCCTTCGTCCTTTTTTTCTGTCAAGTCCATCTCCTCTTTCTAGATGATGACAAGTATTTCAACATCTTACTTTGTTACTGTCTGTGTAAGTAACTGAGCTACAAGTAAGTAAGGGACTGGGTTGTAATGTTCTGTTATTCTCAAACATACTCTTTTTATTAACACTTTTCCCTCCTTCTCCTCATTTTTACCTCTCATATTCTTCATCCACTTCACCACGTTATTTTCTGAGCATTATCATATTTTTTAAAATTTATTTCCTATGTTTTGCTGTTCCTCTTTTCTTCTCTTTGTTTCTGTGCATCATCATATTCTTAATAACATTCTGCATAATTCTTCTGTACCTTACATTTTTTCCCTCCCTCTTGTTTCACCCTTTGTCAGTATATCAACCTGTTTTCCCAGATCTCGTTCGTTTCAGTTAATTCTTCCACCTACCCTCCCTCTTACATGTATTCTGTCTTTAAATCATTTTCTTTTCTATTATTCTGCCATCATTGTTTTCCTTCTTTCACCTCTTCCTATTTTTTTCCCTCTTCCCTGTCCCATTTTCTGTACAGTACGCATTTTTTTTTTTTTTCATTTTCTGTTGATTTCCTCTGCTTGCTGCCATTCTACTTTTCTCTCCATCCCTCTCCTCTTTTATGTAAATCATCCTATTCTATTACACTCTTCATCATTCCTTCCTCCCTTTTCTCCCCATCCTCACTTCTGCACCCTTTTCATCCTCCCATTTTTTTATATGGCCCACTTTTCTTTTCTTTTTGTTATATCCCATTTCAGTGTTACCTCCGTTTCATTCGTTTTCTTCTTTCTCTTTAGTTTCAGCCTTGTTATTCGATTCAGTTTTCTCTTCTTCACTCTCATACCTCCATAATACTGTTTTTCCTCAGTCCTTGCACCTTCCCCCCTTCTGTCTGTCTGTCTGTCTGTCTCTGTCTCTCTCTCTCTCTCTCTCTCTCTCTTCCTTAATTCTTTCTTGTTTCCCTTTCCTTGCACTGTTCTTCCCTCCACCCTCCGTCTCCACTCTCTCATCCCTCCCCTTCTTTCTTTTTTAGCTTCCATTCGTTTTCTCCTAACCAATCTATTCTCCTATCTTGCTTTTTCTCTTTAACCGTGTCCCCTCTCCTTTCCTTCCCTTCCCTCGCCCAACTTCTCCTTCCATTCCCCCTCTCCATTCCTTGTCCTCTTCCCTTCTTATCACAATCCCACCTCCCTCTTCCACTTTCCTTTCCCCCACCATTTCCTTCTCTCTCTCTCTCTCTCTCTCTCTCTCTCTCTCTCTCTCTCTCTCTCTCTCTCTCTCTCTCTCTCTCACGTTTCCACTCCCTCTCCTCTTTGTCTCATCTCTCCAGATCTCTCCCTTTCATTTGGGTGTAAATAACCTGGAAATGAGACGAGAACGACAATCTGACCCCTACCAGAGAGAGAGAGAGAGAGAGAGAGAGAGAGAGTGTATATAATAACATGAAAATGTGTGTGTGTGTGTGTGTGTGTGTGTGTGTGTGTGTGTGTGTGTGTGTGTGTGTGTGTGCAAATACTCTCATTGTTTCTTTTGTTGGTCAGATCGCCAGAATACTTTACCTAATCTGTAACTGCACATTACTAAAAACTATTCACTCTTACGTACCCCTTCCATCCTCCCTCAAACACATCCATCAGCTGGAATGATTATACCTATATATAGAAACTGTCTTTACTGAAACGCACAACAGTTTCCGTCCGACTTTGACCCTATTGCTGTGATTTCATTAGTCGAATTCTGTTACCCACGATATATATATATATATATATATATATATATATATATATATATATATATATATATATATATATATATATATATATATATATATATATATATATATATATATATATATATATATATATATATATATATATATATATATATATATATATATATATATATACACACACACAGGGTGTAACGCGATGTATGACAAAAACTTACACCAATGATGTATCATGTAATTTTGAGTATATTTTGTTCTATAAACATATGCTCTCTGCGACCCCATATCAGTATCCAGCATTCGACTGTTTTGTAGAAAAACTTCCGTCTCTTGCATGTGCCATTGGGTGAGGCTTGGCAGGGCGACAGGAGACGAGTATTATTAGCTTATACTATACTGTACATGAAAATCCCATATCCTATCAGTACACACGAGTTTTAAGAAGAAACTTTACGTAGTCTATTGATTCTTTAACATCGTCATGCATTCATGCAATTCTTTTGCACAAACCGACTGTAATTAAGGATTAAATTCAAAATTTTATGGCTTGCCAGGGAGTAAGAAGGGAGGGAGGACAGGCTGGTGTGTTGTTGCCAGTTGTATAATATTTGGTTTGTAGGATGTCGCTAGTAGCATTATCATAACACCCACAGCTCACTCAATGAAAGAACATTACTGTACTGAGTGACTAGCATCACTTTAAGTCAAGAGTTATATTATTACTCATTACAATTTTTCTGCTGCACGTAAACGTGGCACCATTTTTTTCATACGCTGTTGACGTGAGAACAGTGACACAGGATTGCCAATGTAACGGCTATGCAGCCGTTACATTGCTTCTACTTGCGGCACTAACATCTGGCAACATGATATCTAGCTTCATTCTGGATATTTTTGCCCTTTTTAGGTGATATTCTAGAGATTATATCGTTTATTCTAGCGATGCTTTGCAGTGTTTATTATCTAGCGACATTCTAGCAAGTTTTCAGGACTAAACTAGCGAGATTGATGATAAGGACTTGGCAACCGTGCGTCCACTGTCATTTGAACGGGAACATTTGCAGGGGAGGCAAATACTGTTCTCCTTGTTCTGTTGTTCACCGGGTTCAGCTTCACATGTTCATAAAACAGCATGTCACGTACGTACAGGAATGAAGAATATGGAGATATCGACTATTTTTTTACGGATTCCGCGATGGTAATGCCAGTCTGCAGAGAGGAACACAGGTGGATACCCAGTGGCGCCACGTTTACTTGCAGCAGAAAAATTGTGATAAATAAAATTCTTCCTGACGAGGTGAGGCTAATCTTCCTTTAGAATAACGTTTTTTCACTGAATGAGCTGTTGGTGTTATGATAATGCTGGTAGCAACATCCTACAAACCAAATATTACATAACCGGCAACAGCACACCAGCCTGTCCTCCCTCCCTACTCCCTTGCAGGCCATAAAATTTTGAATTTCATCCTTAATTACAGTCGATTTGTGCAAAAGAATTGCATGAATGCATGACTTGATGTTAAAGAATCAATAGACTACGTAAAGTTTCTTCTTAAAACTCGTGTGTACTGATAGGATACGGGATTTTCATGTACAGTGCAGTATAAGCTAATAATACTCGTCTCCCGTCGCGTCGCCCTGCCAAGCTCTCACCCAATGGCACATGCAAGAGACGAAGCTTTTCTACAAAACAGTCGAATGCTGGGTACTGATATGGGGTCGCAGAGAGCATATGTTTATAGAACAAAATATACTCAAAATTACATGATACATCATTGGTGTAAGTTTTTGTCATATGTCGCGTTACACCCTGTAGGCTATATATATATATATATATACACACACGAGGTGCAACCCAAAAGTTCCAGTAATTTGAATATTGTTGGAAAATAAGTTAACTTACCTCCTAGTTCTCACAGTCTCCTTCAAAGTAGTCCCCTGGGGCATGTATACAGTAGTCCCAGCATTATTTCCACGAGTCCATGCATCCCTGGAAGGCTTCTGGCGTTATGATCTTGAACACCACCTGCGATTCTGTCTGGATCTCCCAAATCGATTCAATCGAGTCAAACTTACCCCCTATATGTCATAATTTCAGCTTGGGAATCAGGAATATGTCGCAGGGGGCAAGGTCAGGCTAATAGGGTGGGAGGGAAAGCCAGGAATTGCTTAAAGAACAATTGATGTGTGGGCAGGGGCATTGTCATGATGCAGGACCCAGTCCTTGTTCTTCCACCATTCTGGACGTTTGTGGTGGATGTTCTCCTCCAGACGCTACAAAACTTCACAGTAAAACTTTCCGCAGGCAGACTGACCAGGTGGGACGAATTCCTTGTGAACAGTCCCTTGTATATCGAAGAATATGATCATCATTGATTTGACACTGCTGCAAACTTGATGCACTTTTTTTTGGCCTTCGAGAATTGGGAGACTTCCTTTGCGATGACTGCTGCTTTGTCTCCGGGTCATAACCATAAACTCATGATTCATCACCAGTTATGACCTTGGAGATGAAGGTGGCATCATCTCTGACCAGATTCCTTAGCTCCCTGCAAACTGCAACGTGATGTGCCTTCTGTTCGTCACTCAGCAGTCTTAGCACAAATTTTCCAGCGTTGCGTCTCATGCCAAACACGTCCGACAGAATACGTTGCACGCTCCTGTACGACAGTCCAACGACATCACAGACATCATGGATTCGTAGTTCATCTTTGATCTGCAAGGATATCCTGATGAACATTTCCGATGTTTTCTGGTGCTGTTGCCATTGATGGTTGTCAAGAACGGTCATTGTGTTTGACAGACGTTCGTCCTTCCTTGAACCACTTGTACCAAAAAAATGTTCTGCGTTGGAACATGGCATTGTCACCAAAGGCTTGCTGAAGCAACTGGTGAGTTTCTGCAGCCGTCTTGTTTATCTTGGAGCAGAAATTGATGCAAGTCCTTTGTTCCATGTGGTCTGCCATTGCAAAACCGCCAAACCACCTACACATCACGTTACAATAGTAAGCATAGCTGAACAACACGTCTGTTCATAGACACGGCCGGGGCCACACTGACGCACAAGGGGTGCTGCTGATTCCTCCTAGCAGCAAAGGGTAAAACTGCAAACGGTTGGCTCCCTCTGTTCAAATTACTGGAACTTTTTGGTAGCTCCTCGTATGTGTATACATAATTACATATTTACACAAATAATACAGAGAGAGAGAGAGAGAGAGAGAGAGAGAGAGAGACAGACAGACAGACAGAGACAGCCAGCCAGACAGACAGACAGAGACAGAGACAGAGAGACAGCCAGACAGAGACAGAGAGAGAGAGAATGGTGACCCTGAAAGGGAAGAGACAACCCTCACACAATTGGGCAAGTAAAAGCTTTTAACCCTCAAAGTCCTGGCGTGTTCACACAGCACACCCCTCTCCCTCACTGGCGATTTTACAAAAAATAGCTTATTTTAACTCACTTATACCTCAGCAACCACAAAACATCTATCATTGAAATACAGCTTATATTACTCAACAATCCTTCTTCTTTCCAAAGCAAGCGTCCCCAGGTCGCTAGATCGTGGCATTATAGAAGTATGACTATGTGAAGAGAAGTAACTTTTGAAGTCTGACAGATCTACATTCGAATGTGCACTCATGGCCATGTCCTCAGTATGTGCATGGGCTGTCTTGGGAAAACCAGTCCCCTTACCTCAGCGTCCTCCTCTGTCTCCTCTCTTTCCCTGCCTCTAGACTGTCTGTTTTTGCTGCTGATTGGGGACATGATTCATCAAACATGCCGTAGGCTTATCTATACTCCGAATTTCCACCCATTCCAGAATGGCACTGTGCCCAAGGATATGTGTGGATTCACAGGAAGTGCACATTTACTTATAAATATATTCTTTAAAATGTCTAGTGGGCTACTCATATTTTCTGTAATCATCAGAGTTTTCTACCTTACAACTGTATGATTCGAGAGTATGCCAAAATAAATTTCAAACTTAATTACAGAGGGCTAAGAGAGAGCATTCTGCCGCCAGTGCAAGTGCCATTAAAAAGGATCCGGATCTGGATCTAGACCCACCACAAAATATAATCAGTGCTTTCTTGGTCCATGGCCCACCTTTTAATGAAATTTCATTGAAAACGAGAACTTTGGAGATATTGTGCAAGATGCTCCGGGTCCGTATCTGTATCCGGATTTGTCTCCAAGTTTAATCATTTCTTCCTTAGCCCATGGCCCACCCTTCCACAAAATTTCATTAAAATCCGTTCATGACTTATTGAGTAATCCAGCTAACAGAGAGACAGACAAGCAAATGAATGCCGGCCAAAACATAACCTCTTTGGTAAAGGTAATAAACCCATATTTCACTGCTTTTCAATTAAGATTACTTCACTTTTTACTATTGTAATATATATTAACCTGTCCTATCACTCCGGTACGGCCTGTGGACCCTCCAGGGAAACGTCGTCTGTGGCATTTTGGAGCCGCGGACTGGGAGGCCCTCAGGCAGTACTTCTTTGATTTTCCCTGGAATGATTATTGCTTCCATGGCCGGGAGCCATCTGAGTGTGCCTTGCGCATTACGGAGATTATTCTCTCGGGCTTGGAAGCATACATTCCTTTCTCATATCCTTTGACTAACGCAAGAAAGCCTTGGTTTAATCACGCCTGTTCTAATGCTGTCCGCAACAAGGAGAGGGCCTACAAAAGGTACCGGAGTCAACCCACCCCTGAATCACATCATCTTTACGTTTCTGCCCAGAATCGTGCTAAGTCTGTTCTTCGCTCTACTAAAAATAATTTCATCCATACTAAACGCTCTTAACTCTCCAACTCGAATTCTTCCCGCTCCTTCTGGCACCTTGCCAAAAATCTTTCTAACAACTTTACCTCATCATCCTTCCCTCCTCTTTTCTACTCTGATGGTTCTGTAGCTATTTCTTCTACTGATAAAACAGATCTCTTTGCACAGACTTTTTCCTCCAATTCCATCTTAGACGATTTCGGTGCTGTTCCTCCATCACTTCCCCCCTCTGACTTCCTCATGGCTGCCATTAAAACTTCTTCAGTTGATGTATTTTCTGCCATCACTGGCCTCAGTACTAACAAGGCATATGGGCCTGATGGGGTCACTCCTGTTGTTCTCAAGAACTGCGCTTCTGTGCTTACACCCTGCCTAGGCAAACTCTTTTGCCTTTGTCTGTCAACTTGTACTTTTCCTTCTTGCTGGAAGTTTGCTCTCATTCAGCCAGTCCCAAAGAAGGGTGACCACTCCCAACCCTCCAACTATTGTCCAATTGCTTTAACGTCCTGTGTTTCAAAAGTTTTCGAGTCAATTCTCAATAGAAAAATTTTAAGGCATCTTTCCTATCACAACCTTCTTTCCGATCGTCAGTACGGGTTCCGTCAGGGACGCTCCACTGGTGATCTTCTCACCTATCTTTCAGACTGCTGGTCATCCTCCTTTCGGGACTTTGGCGAAAGCTTTGCCATTGCACTTGACATCTCAAAGGCTTTCGATCGAGTCTGGCATAAATCTTTAATTTCCAAACTGCCCTCCTACAGTTTCTATCCTTCTATCTGTGCCTTCATCGCTAGCTTCCTTTCTGGTCGTTCTATAGCCGCTGTTGTAGACGGCCATCGTTCTTCTCCTAGATCTATCAACAGTGGTGTTCCTCAGGGCTCTGTCCTATCACCAACTCTCTTCCTTTTATTCATCAGTGATCTTCTAAGCTGTACATCTAACCCTATCCACTCATACGCTGATGACTCCACCCTTCACCTTTCCATTCGGTTCCCGCAACGCCCATCTCATCAGTTACTTCAACAAACAAGGGATGAGGTGATGGCACACCTAATGTCTGACTTGGCTCGTATCTCTGACTGGGGTAAAAATAATATGGTTGTTTTTAATGCATCTAAGACTCAGTTCTTACACCTATCAACCCGACAAAATCTTCCACAGGTATACCCACTAATGTTTAATAATATTCAGCTTAATCCTGCATCATCCTTGAACATGCTTGGGGTTTCATTTACTCGGGACTTATCTTGGAAAGATCATATTACATCTCTTGTAAAATCTGCTTCCAAGAGATTGGCTGTGCTAAGCCGACTCCGCTCTTTCTTTACCCCTGCACAATTGTTGACTCTATACAGGGGTTTTATCCGCCCCTGTGTGGAGTACAACTCTCATGTGTGGGGAGGCTCCCCACATACAGCTCTTCTCAATAGGGTGGAGTCAAAGGCTTTTCGTCTCATTAACTCTCCTCCTCTTACTGACTCCCTTCAACCTCTGTCTCTTTCGCCGCACTGTTGCATCTTTATCTCTTTTCTATCGCTACTTTAATGGTCACTGCTCCTCTGAACTGTCTGAATGCATTCCTCCACCTCTACGACGGGCGCGTAGCACCCGTCTGGCAGGAAACTCTCATCCCTTTTCTGTCCAAATCTCTAATGCAAGAGTTAACCGTTACTCCCAGTCTTTCATTTATGCAACATGTCAGCTCTGGAACTGTCTCCTTCTATCTGTATTTCCTGCTGCCTATGATCTCCAGTCTTGCAGTGTGTCCAGGCATCTCAAAATGATCGGACCTTGAATTTGGCTCTCTATTGTATTTTGTTTTTCTCTTGGAGGGAACTGTTACTGCGGTCTCATGGCCTTTGGTTCCTTCTTCTTCTCATAAAATATATATATATATATATATATATATATATATATATATATATATATATATATACTTTAACAGGATATTTACAAGTGCCATGCACAAACGTCACTCTCATAAGATTTCTGAAGGTATCACTGCCACTGTATCACATGTCACAACCACTTCATATATAGGAATATTACGATGGCTTTCATGCCACATAATTACATCACTGTTTGTACGTATTCTTAATGGTATCTTACATATACTGTTTACAGCTGCTATGAAGAAACGCCACCGTCATATGAATTCTGAGGGCATCACTTCCGCAAGTGATTTCCCCGTCAGAATCGGAATATGTGTGGAGATTTCACTTTCTACATATTTACTGAAGGCGTCACTCCCACACGTGTTTCCACTGTCAATATTGGCATATTTGCAGAGCTGTCACAATATAACTATTTACCGAAGTTGTAGCCAGCAGAGTATTTTACAGGATTTGCATAACACTTACATGTACACACCAAAACGCAAATACAGCAGCACACATCCTCCAACCTTACTTCGACACACTACACGAATGGTTCACCTTAAACAGGCTCAAAAGAGCCCCAGCCAAATCTATAGTGACTTTCCTCTCAAACTGGACAACAGAACACAGTCACATTCCACACCTCATCATAAACAAAACTCCCCTAACACACACACACACACATACACACACACACACACAAAATCCTTGATGTAACATACAATACATCAATGTCATTTAGACAACACATCACAAACATTAAAGATAAATTAACACCAAGACTGAATGCCTTGAGGTCACTTGCCCATACAATATTTGGACACAACAAAGAAACCACCAACACAGTATACAAACAATACATACGTTCAGTAATGAATTATGCAAGCCCTTTTTGGGCTCCAAACCTCACTAAAACACACTACAACACTCTACAGACCACATAGAACAAGGCCCTAAAAATAATCACAGACTGTACAGGTACAACACCCTCAGACCACCTACATCAAGAAACCAAAGTCCTCAAAGTCAAGGATCATCTAGACATGAGAGGCACCCAAATTCTCGCTGCAGCCTCCACAACATCCACTACTCTACATGGCAGCACATCCACACAAACCAAGGAACATCAAAACAACACCCAGCACATGATATCATAAACAAATACTGTCATCTCACCCCCCTGGCCTGCCTTAGACCAGCTTCCCGAAGCATATCCATACTCATCACTCACCGTTCCATTCAGTCACTTAAAAACAACACATAGCTGCATGCACGGCCTCTCGTTATCCACCCTTCTGAAACCTATCTCCCTCGTGATGACAGGGTCCACCTGGCCAGACTGACATGTGGGCATCATCCAGCCCTCTTAAGTTATCAGAAGAGGCCGGGTGACTCCGTCGCTGATGCCTGTCCATGATGAAGTACAGCATCCCATACTATTTAGCACATTATGGAGGACATCATTACACACAATCACCTATGCCAACAACACAACATACACTTCATGAGAACTCTGTGGGAAAGCCTGGTCTCGACCGTGGCCTTCCTCAGGGACTTGAGGCTATTCGGCCAGACTGCCTAGGGAAAAACTACAACTACTACAAGATTTGCACGATATATCACATGTAAAACTTTACCTTTAGTGAAAACACGTCATTCGTCAATAAAGTAAATAATTTCTAGATTATTTACCATAATTTAGCCCCTCCCCCCCTGGCAGGGCACATGAGTGGACAATGCTATGGTGGGTGTGAAGTTGGCCTGCCCTGGACACACGGGTGAGGAATTAGATGAAGCAGAATGCAACTCCATCACAACAAATCACTGTGATGGCATGACAGTGACTAAATGGTTCAAGTCACACATTGAACTGAGTCACCTGACCAATGTAGTGGAAAGGCTGGGGGAAAACCCTGGCAGACCGTTGAAATAAAGGCAAGAGAGCAGTCGCATGTCCCCTTGATGCCTCGCCCCACCCCATGTATGAACGGGGTCTGGACTTTAGGGATTAATCATATCCAAAGCCCATCCAGTAAGTAGGTATGATGAAAGGAATATGTAAAAATATAAGGGGTTGCCTTCCCTTTCACGCCCCGAGTGGGGGGCGAGGATACCTTGGTTACAAGTATGTGGCCATGTGAGGCAACTTTTATCTGATCGTAGTACTCAGCAAAGCTGCCTGGCTCTTGTCTAAGAATCCCAAGTTTCGTTAGTTGATTTTTCTTGTGTTAGTACTTGTTCCTTTTATCATAAAATCGTCTGCCATAATTTTTCTTCGCATTAAAATTTTGGAGGAAAAATGTGAATTAATGCAGAAGCTTGAACAACTGAACTGAATAGCATAAGTAGACAAAGGTGCTAATAGGTTCAGAAAAGACTGTGTCAAAGGAAATGGGTTTAGAAAAGTGGGTAAGTGTGTGGAAAAGGGTGAGCAAGTCCTGAAAAAAAGTGAGAAAAGTACAAGGAAGTGTCAGTATGTGACGAAAATAGTGAATAATATCACATTTGGGCAAAAGTATGAATAAGTGAACAGAATGGAAAAAGTTGCAGAAAAGTAGTTTCGGCGAGAGCAAGAAAGTGTTGATAATGTGAATGTTTTGAAAAATTGTGTGGAAGACAGTGAGTACTTACAGAAATCTTTGTAAATGTTGATGAGCATAGAAAAATGTAAGTGCAGTGACGTTTCATCATGTGCATACAATTAAAAAAAATGTATAAATATTTGTGCAAAAGTGTGGGAGGTGAGCTTGCAAATATGAATAAATGCAAATAAGGAATCCTCTTGTGCAACTATGAAAGCATGGAATCTCTGCCATCTTGGTCGTTGGAGAGAATGTGTGGACATAGTATACATTGCCATATTGCACACTGGTGGCAGCAGCAACAACAACAGCAGCAGCAGCTGCTGCTACTGCTTCTCCACTCTCATTTTGACCTGGAAGCAGAATCTCGATGAGTAGTAATAAGGTAAAAGGGAAGCACCAAGATTATTTGTGTGTGTGTGTGTGTGTGTGTGTGTGTGTGTGTGTGGTCAGATCTAGTGAATGTTATAGTACTTTGTTGCTTGGTGTTCACTGAAAATCTGTTTCATATTGCATTTTCTGATTACTCTGACATTTTGTTTTCTCTTTTCTACTTGTTCCTCATTGGAATTTCCTCCTCCTTTTTTCTTCTTACCCATTTTTGACTACTGTTTCTGTGTAGTAGTTTGATTATTTAACTGTACTCTTTCAAGAGTGTACCTGTCATCCGAGGATGAGATGGGGTGATGGAGTAGAGAGGTATTTGAGAGAGTGGGTGTGAGCTGGGAGCAAGGCAGTGAAATGGCGTTGGACAGGGCGACATGGAGGCGATTTGTTTGTGACCACCCCTTACGGGATTGAGGCGTCTGGCAATAGATAGATGGATAGCTAAACCTTTCAACCGGCACTGCAGCCCAGCATCCTCCTTGAGGATGGCTCACTGAAATAGTTGTCCTGAACCGATACCTGTATCTTTCCTGTTGGGTTGGACGCTAAATCCTGACGAGTTACACATCCGGTCTCCTAGATGTCACCACGGGGAGTCACTCATCGGCTTCAAGAAGTGAAAATTCATCTAATCAAGGATTATGTGGATATGAGAGGCACATCTATCTATCTATCAATAGCCCGACGCCCTAATCCCGCAAAGGGTGGCCGCAGACAAAACGCCTCCAAGTCAATCTGTCACCCACCATTTGACTCCCTCCCCCAACTCACCCCCCTCCCTCATATACCTCTCAACTCCATCCCTCCACCTCATCCTCGGTCTACCCCTCCCTCTCCCTCCCTCCACCTCACCTACATACACCTTCTTAGTCAGTCTTTCGTTCTCCATCCTCTCCACATGTCCAAACCACCTCAGTGTATTTCTCCTAATCTTTTCACACATGGCACTGCTTATTCTCAGGACACAACTTAGCATGTAACTTCATGTTGCATCACTGCCATTTTTATGGGAAAGAATTCATATTTGTTGGTGCCACCCTTCCACAATATTCTTTCTCTCCGTTAACACTCTCAGTCAGATTATAATTTATATATATTTATACATTTTGAGAAAGATTTCATATCAGTTAATGTGTTCCACTCTTCGCCTATATCCACCCTCTCTTTCAGAGAGAGAGAGAGACAGAGAGAGAGAGAGAGAGAGAAGGGGAGAGAGAGAAAAAAAGAGAGATAGATAGAAAGAGAGAGAGTCCTGTCAGCAAACGTAGAATCCATGACACTGGATTAGATTTGTGTTTTCATGTTTTGTTAGTTCAGAGTACTGGTAACTAAAAACTGTCCAATTCTGACTAACAAGACAAAGGACGTCTTTGATAGCCGTGCCCCACACCTGTAATATTGTAAAGGGTTAGAGAAACTATTAACAGGGGAGGTGAAGGGGTGAACCCCGGGGTGTCCACCCTCAACAAGCTCTGGTAAGGTTGAAGGTCTGCTACTGTGCAAAATTCAGCTTGCTTAAAGCACATAAAACTGTGATGTTCTTCCACCTGCGGATTGTCCCCCACACTAGTGGATGGCCATCGGGGGTCCCACCTTGTTTAAAACATGTTCGTGGTGAATATCTACAGGTTTTGCAAAACTTCTACTTCCTACTGTAGTTTGTATACATCATACGTTCCAAGCTTAAAACATGGTCAAGAGTAACGAGGGGTCTCCTTACGTAGGGGGTGGCCTTTGGGGTCTCAACTTTCCTAATACGCTGCAAAATTTCCCATTCTTCGTTTAAAAAAAAATAGGGTAATGTCCCCCCTGTCCGTGGGGGGTCGTCATCGGTGATCCCACCCTGCCTAAAACTTAGCCAGAGTAAACTGCTACTAATATACTTTTTTTTTTTTTCCTAGGTTAAAAACTCTGGCCATGCCTATTGACTTTTGCCAAGAGGCAAGGGGGCCATCCAATCCTGTTAGGGGTAACCCTCGATGGTCCCACTCTTCCCAAAATATAGCCAGGATGAACATCTATTAATCTGCAAAATTTATGTTCTTCAGTTAAAAAAATAAAAAAGGCGATGCATATCGACTTTGGCCGAGACCACAGTGGGCCACCCCCGAGGGGACGGTCTTGGGGGGTCCCACCATGTTTATAACCTGGGGCGAATGGAGCTCTACCATTGTGCAAAACTTCGTATTGCAAAGTAAAAATCTCGCCGTGCGTCATGGTTATGGATGGGATATATGGGGACCACCGACCTGGTGCGGAGTAGGCTTCTAGGGGCCTTCAGTGTGGCATGGGAAGGGTGGGAGAGCTCTACCTTTGTGCAGAATTTCATTTTCTTAACAATCCCCCCATATGTCTTAAACCTCAGTCTAAAATACAGTGACGCAGTGACTGAATAAGTGGGTGAACAAGGGGATGGAGGGCGCGACGTAGCAAGGGAAAATCAATATATATGGCTGCCCTTGTGACTACGGAAAAAATTGGATTTAATGTAGCTATAAATTAGACGATTAACTGATCAATTATAATCCAACTTGTAATTGAATCTGGGCGATATTACTTCATTCGTTTTCGCCTGTTTGTGTGTTTTGGGTACTAGTAACTAAAAATTGGATGCAATGTAATTAAACACTGAATCTGAAATACACGCTTCCATAAGTTTCCGTGTTTATGTTTTTAATGAATTTTGCTAACCTAACACCGGACCTGGAATATATATATATATATATATATATATATATATATATATATATATATATATATATATATATATATATATATATATATATATATATATATATATATATATATATATATATATATATATATATATATATATATATATATATATTATTGTGCTCGATAAACCTAAATTACGAACTAAATATTGGACCATCTTAACTGAACCTTAGCGATTCTTTTCCAATTATTTCGGTGTTTGATAACTCTGGGTTACAGACTAATAAAATAGGTTTCATCCCACATTACCATATTTGAATGACAAAACAGAAAACAGGAAATGGTTATCGATGTGGAATTTACAGTACAATTCTTCAAAAATATATGTTTTGTATTTTGAAATGTTAAAGCAGATGAAATAATGGCATTTTTTCTCACTATGGAGGCAGATACAATAGGAAGACAGGAAGCGGAAGTAAATGAAAAATTAGTGACTAGGGAAATATGGGGATTTATGGGTTTGTAGAGGGGGAGGGTGGTGAAGGGAGAGAAGAGGGAAAGGGAATGGACAGGAGTACATAGGGGAAAGATACGGTAGAAGAGAGGAAGCGAGGATGTGAGAAGAGGAAGAGAAGGACGGGTGATAAAGGAAAGATGAAGAGGTGGGTAGTGAAGGAAGGACTAGAAGGATTGATAGTAGGGGACAGATGAGGGCCGGATAAGGGAGGGAAGGAAAGGTGATGGAGGCGAGAGAGGGGACGCAAGGCTGAGAGAATGTAGTGGTGGTGAAAGGGAGGAAGACAGGCGTGATGAAAGACAGGGTGGGAGGAAGGGAGGGAGGTAGGCGTGGTGAAAGAGAGGGTGGAGGGAGGGAGGCGTGATGAAGGGAGGAGGGAAAAGAGTGGCGATGGGGAGGGAGGAAGGGATAGTGTAAATGTAGGAGGGAGGGAGGGAGAGAGGAGAAGTGTAATAATGTGACGGAGAGAGAAAGAGAGAGAGAGAGAGAGAGAGAGAGAGAGAGAGAGAGAGAGAGAGAGAGAGAGAGAGAGAGAGAGAGAGAGAGGTGGTGAAATGGAGGGAGGGAGTGAGGGATGCTGGAGGGGAGACAGTACGAGTACTGATGAAGAGTATAGACGGTGTGAGAAGAGAGAGAGAGAGAGAGAGAGAGAGAGAGAGAGAGATGGGGGGAAGGTGCAGATAAGGGAAGGCAAGATGAAAAGGAAAAGATGGAAAATGTTATATTCATACTTGGTTATCATATTCTATCTATCTATTGCCAGACACCTCAATCCCGTTTGGGGTGGCCACAAACAAATCGCCTCCAAGTCGCCCTTCCCCCGCCATTTCACTGCCCTGCTCCCAACTCACACCCCCCTCTCTCACATACCTCTCCACCCCGTCCCTCCATCTCATATTAATGGCCATAATTTAGTATCATGATAATACTATTGCAAATAACTATACTAATATATATTTCGCAGGCCTTCATAATTCTTTGCTGCATTATCAGCTTTGTATAATATGCTACTGACTAGTTCATGAAGAGCATAAATTCACCTTGCTGTTAGCTAACTATTAAATGAAACTTTTTAGCGTTTATTACAAGAGGTCTTTCCTAAGCTGAATAACACCATCTACTCAACCCAAAATTTGCTAGAAAAGTCATGTTAAAAAATGTAACCGTATTATTTCGAGGACGCACTGTACTTTGTGTGTTATTCTGGCAAATTTCAGACAGCTTTACTCAGCTAAGGAGAAACTCTCTCGGGGTAAAGAGGTTAGAAACTATGTCAGATAAAATTGATCTTATTTAATGTAGGTAGATATTAGCGGCAAGACAAAGAATGCACACACACACACACACACACACACACACACACACACACACACACACACACACACACACACACACACACACACACACAGACGCGCGCGCGGGGTTATATTCATTATTAAGTATACGCAACTTACATTGTGTAGATATGATTATGTATAAGGATAATAATTCTGGGTGGCGGGTCATTTAGCTACATTTTATAATTTCATGGCCACTCTTCATTCAAAACAGCCGACAGTAACCATTGCCATTACCTGCCACTGTCCCCACGTGTCATAAGTATATATTATGGTAATGTGTGTGTGTGTGTGTGTGTGTGTGTGTGTGTGTGTGTGTGTGTGTGTGTGTGTGTGTGTGTGTGTGTGTGTGTGTGTGTGTGTGTGTGTGTGTGTGTGTGTGTGTGTGCGCCTCAGTGTTTGTATTGTTAAAGTATTTTTGATTTATGTGAAGCCTTTGTGAGGAATGTGTTGGATTGTTCTGGTAGTCGGTGATGGTGGCTGCAGTATTGAGAATTGTGGTTGTAAGGTCTGCTGATAGCCTTGGTACAATGGTGGTGATCGAGGCTGTTGTTTTGGTATTGGTGGTTGTTATGATAGTAGTGGTTTTGGTGATGGTGATTGCGTTGATGTTGGTGGCACTTATGGTGGTGATTGTCGTGGCTTTGGTTATGGTGCTGTAACTGTGTTTGTGGTAATGACGGTGATTCTAGTTGTGGTGATCGCTGTGGATGTGTTGTTAAAGGAGGTGGTTGTATTGTTAGTGGTGATGGTTATGATGGTGGTGATGGTTGTGGTTGTGATGGTGAGGAGTTATGTCAACGGTGGTAATGCTTGTGGTGCATATTATGAGGGCCAGATCCAGCATTTTGGAAAAGGGGTCAATTATTCCTAGCAGAATTACCACTGAATGCATTTTAGCAATATAAACATCGAGATGCACTTTTATTTTCGTTGTTTTAATCATAGGAGTAAAATAACACAGAACAATGCACGTGCAGTGAGATATTTAGAGCATATATTTCAATAAATAATATTGCACGATTCTTATAAACAATTTCAGTAGTGTGCTTATAATAAGGGGGGGGGGTACGCTCCCACGCCCTCCCCCCCATCCTTACCTGCTTGTGGTATTGGTTTTTGATTATGAAAAGAGTAATAGTCGTGGTTATGATGATGATTACTGAGGTTTTATTCGTGATAATAAATGTGGCTTTAATGATGGTATTAGCTGTGATTATGATGGTAGCGGTAGTTTTGATGTTGATGGTGAAAGGAGTTGTAGTTATAATGATGGTGGTAGCGATGGTAATGATGGAGATGATAGTCATGATCATGATGGTGAGACTTAGGGTAATAATAATGATTACTGAGTTGCTAGTGATACTGATTTTATGATAAATGTGCTGGAGATGATGATCGCTGTGATGTAGTTATTGATGAGTTTGTGCTTGTTATAACTGCTATGCTGGTAGGAGTGATGATAGTGGTTGACGTGGGGTTAACTCATCAGCTCTCAGAGTCCCTGTGCGAGGGATTATGCTGGAAAAGTACTAAGCGTATCGCCCTTCGCCTATCGGCTCATAGTCGTGAAGCTCATACATCCCTACCCTGGGGTTCCCTTCCTTATTAAATCTCTTCCTTTCCACTCATCCCCCTTCTTTCCACTTTTCCCTGCCTAGCTTAATATCTTACTCATATTTCTACTCCCTCTACTTATCTCTTTCCATCCCATTCACCTCCTTGCTGTCTCCTACCTTCTCCATTCTTTACTTTCCGCTCTCCTCCTTCTCCCCTCACACACACACACACACACACACACACACACACACACACACACACACACACACACACACACACACACAGGCTTTTCTTTACTTATCTACCTTTCTTCTCTTCTCTCCAGCCTCCTCTCATTTCCCTCCCTCCGTCATTCTTTTCCTTCATTTTCCATTCCCGTCTTTCTTCTTCTTCGTCTTCTTAATTTTCTTATTCGTTTTCCTCTTCCTCCTCGACTTCGCCCTCGCCTTGTTCGTCGTCTTCTTCCTCCTCCATCTCCTCCTCCTCCTCCTCCTCCTCCTTCTGCCTGTGTATAGTCTCCAGTAGTTTTTTTACTGTCTACCCCTATTTTCCCCATTTCTCCTCTCATGATATCCCTATTCCCCCTTGATACTTAGTGTATTTAATGTTTATTTTTTTCTACATTTTTCTTGTTTTCTCTTTATTTTCATATTTTCTCATGTTTCTCCTCCTTTCTTTACATACCTTTCCCACCTTTACAGTATTCCATTACTCTTATCTTTATCTCTCTGCATTCTCCTTTTTTCGTCTCATTGTCTTTCCTCACCTTGTTTGTGTGTTTCCTGCTCTTCTTTTTAATTATATGCACTGCTTTCTCTTCATCCTTCCCCGTGTTCCATTTTTCTTTCTCCAGTTTCCCTGTCTTCCCCGTCCTGTACATCGGTTTATTATCAAATTTCCTGGGCATTTATTGTGTTTCATTTTCTCCCCATTTCATTTATCTTCCTTTATGTTTTCCTGTCTTTTACAGCATTATGTGGTCTTTATCTTCTTTCTCTCCTTCCTCCTTTTTTTCTGTCCAGTCCATCTCCTCTTTCTAGATGATGACAAGTATTTCAACATCTTACTTTGTTACTGTCTGTGTAAGTAACTGAGCTACAAGTAAGTAAGTAAGGGACTGGGTTGTAATGTTCTGTTATTCTCAAACATACTCTTCTTATTAACACTTTTCCCTCCTGCTCCTCATTTTTACCTCTCATATTCTTCATCCACTTCACCACGTTATTTTCTGAGCATTATCATATTTTTTAAAATTTATTTCCTATGTTTTGCTGTTCCTCTTTTCTTCTCTTTGTTTCTGTGCATCATCATATTCTTAATAACATTCTGCATAATTCTTCTGTACCTTACATTTTTTCCCTCCCTCTTGTTTCACCCTTTGTCAGTATATCAACCTGTTTTCCCAGATCTCGTTCGTTTCATTTAATTCTTCCACCTACCCTCCCTCTTACATGTATTCTGTCTTTAAATCATTTTGTTTTCTATAATTCTGTCATCATTGTTTTCCTTCTCTCACCTCTTCCTATTTTCTTTTCCCTCTTCCCTGTCCCATTTTCTGTACAGTACGCATTTTTTTTTTCATTTTCTGTTGATTTCCTCTGCTTGCTGCCATTGTACTTTTCCATCTCCATCCCTCTCCTCTTTTATGTACATCATCCTATTCTATTACACTCTTCATCATTCCTACCTCCCTTTTCTCCCCATCCTCAGTTCTGCACCCTTTTCATCCTCCCATTTTTTTATATGGCCTACTTTTCTTTTCTTTTTGTTATATCCCATTTCAGTGTTATCTCCGTTTCATTCGTTTTCTTCTTTCTCTTTAGTTTCAGCCTTGTTATTCGATTCAGTTTTCTCTTCTTCACTCTCATACCTCCATCATACTATTTTTCCTCAGTCCTTGCACCGTCCCCGCTTCTCTCTCTCTCTCTCTCTCTCTCTCTCTCTCTCTCTCTTCCTTAATTCTTTCTTGTTTCCCTTTCCTTGCACTGTTCTTCCCTCCACCCTCCGTCTCCACTCTCTCATCCCTCCCCTTCTTTCTTTTTTAGCTTCCATTCGTTTTCTCCTAACCCATCTATTCTCCTATCTTGCTTGTTCTACTCTTTAACCCTGTCCCCTCTCCTTTCCTTCCCTTCCCTCGCCCAACTTCTCCTTCCATCCCCCCTCTACATTCCTTGTCCTCTTCCCTTCTTATCACAATCCCACCTCCCTCTTCCATTTTCCTTTCCCCCACCATTTCCTTCTCTCTCTCTCTCTCTCTCTCTCTCTCTCTCTCTCTCTCTCTCTCTCTCTCTCTCTCTCTCTCTCTCTCTCTCTCTCTCTCTCTCTCTCTCTCTCACGTTTCCACTCCCTCTCCTCTTTGTCTCATCTCTCCAGATCTCTCCCTTTCATTTGGGTGTAAATAACCTGGAAATGAGACGAGAACGACAATCTGACCCCTACCAGAGAGAGAGAGAGAGAGAGAGAGAGAGAGAGAGAGAGAGAGAGAGAGAGAGAGAGAGAGAGAGTGTATATAATAACATGAAAATGTGTGTGTGTGTGTGTGTGTGTGTGTGTGTGTGTGTGTGTGTGTGTGCAAATACTCTCATTGTTTCTTTTGTTGGTCAGATCGCCAGAGTACCTTACCTAATCTGTACTTGCACATTACTAAAAACTATTCACTCTTACGTATCCCTTCCATCCTCTCTCAAACACATCCATCAGCTGGAATGATTATACCTATATATAGAAACTGTCTTTATTGAAACGCACAACAGTTTCCGTCCTCCTCCTGTGATTTCCTTAGTCTAATTTTGTTACCAACTATATATATATATATATATATATATACAGTACACACACGAGGTGCTACCCAAAAGTTCCAGTAATTTGAATATTGTAGGAAAATAAGTTAACTTACCTCCTAGTTCTCACAGTCTCCTTCAGAGTAGTCCCCTGGGGCATGTATACAGTGGTCCCAGCATTATTTCCACGAGTCCATGCATCCCTGGAAGGCTTCTGGCGTTATGATCTTGAACACCACCTGCGATTCTGTCTGGATCTCCCAAATCGATTCAGTCGAGTCAAACTTACGCCCTATATGTCATAATTTCAGCTTGGGAATCAGGAATAAGTCGCAGGGGGCAAGGTCAGGCGAATAGGGTGGGAGGGAAAGCCAGGAATTGCTTAAAGAACAATTGATGTGTGGGCGGGGGCATTGTCATGATGCAGGACCCAGTCCTTGTTCTTCCACCATTCTGGACGTTTGTGGTGGATGTTCTCCTCCAGACGCTACAAAACTTCACAGTAAAACTTTCCGCAGGCAGACTGACCAGGTGGGACGAATTCCTTGTGAACAGTCCCTTGTATATCGAAGAATATGATCATCAATGGTTTGACACTGCTGCGAACTTGATGCACTTTTTTTTGGCCTTCGAGAATTGGGAGACTTCCTTTGCGATGACTGTTGCTTTGTCTCCGGGTCAAAACCATAAACTCATGGTTCATCACCAGTTATGACCTTGGAGATGAAGGTGGCATCATCTCTGACCAGATTCCTTAGCTCCCTGCAAACTGCAACGTGATGTGCCTTCTGCTCGTCACTCAGCAGTCTTAGCACAAATTTTCCAGCGCTGCGTCTCATGCCAAACACGTCCGACAAAATACGTTGCACGCTCCTGTACGACAGTCCAACGACATCACAAACATCATGGATAGTTCATCTTTGATCTGCAAGGATATCCTGATGAACATTTCCGATGTTTTCTGGTGCTGTTGCCATTGATGGTTGTCAAAAACGGTCATCGTGTTTGACAGAAGTTCGTCCTTCCTTGAACCACTTGTACCAAAAAAATGTTCTGCGTTGGAACATGGCATTGTCACCAAAGGCTTGCTGAAGCAACTGGTGAGTTTCTGCAGCCGTCTTGTTTATCTTGGAGCAGAACTTGATGCAAATCCTTTGTTCCATGTAGTCTGCCATTGCAAAACCGCCAAACCACCTACTGTACACATCACGTTACAATAGTAAGCATAGCTGAACAACACGTCTGTTCATAGACACGGCCGGGGCCACACTGACGCACAAGGGGTGCTGCTGATTCCTCCTAGCAGCAAAGGGTAAAACTGCAAATGGTTGGCTCCCTGTGTTCAAATTACTGGAACTTTTTGGTAGCTCCTCGCATGTGTATACATAATTACATATTTACACAAATAATACAGAGAGAGAGAGAGAGAGAGAGAGAGAGAGAGAGAGAGAGAGAGAGAGAGAGACAGACAGACAGACAGACAGACAGACAGAGACAGAGACAGAGAGACAGCCAGCCAGACAGACAGACAGAGACAGACACAGAGAGATAGCCAGCCAGCCAGACAGACAGAGACAGAGAGAGAAAGAATGGTGACCCTGAAAGAGAAGAGACAACCCTCACACAATTGGGCAAGTAAAAGCTTTTAACCCTCAAATTCCTGGCGTGTTCACACAGCACACCCCTCTCCCTCACTGGCGATTTTACAAAAAATAGCTTATTTTAACTCACTTATACCTCAGCAACCACAAAACATCTATCATTGAAATACAGCTTATATTACTCAACAATCCTTCTTCTTTCCAAAGTAAGCGTCCCCAGGTCGCTAGATGGTGGCATTATAGAAGTATGACTATGTGAAGAGAAGTAACTTTTGAAGTCTGACAGATCTACATTCGAATGTGCACTCATGGCCATGTCCTCAGTATGTGCATGGGCTGTCTTGGGAAAACCAGACCCCTTACCTCAGCGTCCTCCTCTGTCTCCTCTCTTTCCCTGCCTCAAGACTGTCTGTTTTTGCTGCTGATTGGGGGCATGTCTCATTAAACATGCCATAGGCTTATCTATACTCCTGATTTCCACCCATTCCAGAATGGCACTGTGCCCAAGGATATGTGTGGATTCACAGGAAGTGCACATTTACTTATAAATATATTCGTGAAAATGTCTAGTGGGCTACTCATATTTTCTGTAATCATCAGAGTTTCCTACCTTACAACTGTATGATTCGAGAGTATGCCAAAATAAATTTCAAACTTAATTACAGAGGGCTAAGAGAGAGCATTCTGCCGCCAATGCGAGTGCCATTAAAAAGGATCCGGATCTGGATCTAGACCCACCACAAAATATAATCAGTGCTTTCTTGGTCCATGGCCCACCTTTTAACGAAATTTCATTGAAAACAATTGAGAACCTTTGGAGATATTGTGCAAAATCTCCAAAGGGTCCGTATCCGTATCCAGTTTTCTCTCCAAGTTTAATCATTTCTTCCTTGGCCCATGGCCCACCCTTCCACATAATTTCATTAAAATCCGTTCATGACTTATTGAGTAATCCAGCTAACAGAGAGACAGACAAGCAAATGAATGCCAGCCAAAACATAACCTCTTTGGTAGAGGTAATAAACCCATATTTCACTGCTTTTCAATTAAGATTACTTCACTTTTTACTATTGTAATATATATTAACCTGTCCTATCACTCCAGTACGGCCTGTGGACCCTCCAGGGAAACGTCGTCTGTGGCATTATAGAGCCGCGGACTGGGAGGCCCTCAGGCAGTACTTCTTTGATTTTCCCTGGAATGATTATTGCTTCCATGGCCGGGAGCCATCTGAGTGTGCCTTGCGCATTACGGAGATTATTCTCTCGGGCATGGAAGCATACATTCCTTTCTCATATCCTTTGGCTAAAGCAAGAAAGCCTTGGTTTAATCACGCCTGTTCTAATGCTGTCCACAACAAGGAGAGGGCCCACGAAAGGTACCGGAGACAACTCACCCCTGAATCACATCATCTTTACGCTTCTGCCCGGAATCGTGCTAAGTCTGTTCTTCGCTCTACTAAAAATAATATCATCCATACTAAACGCTCTCAGCTCTCCAACTCGAATTCTTCCCGCTCCTTCTGGTACCTTGCCAAAAATCTTTCTAACAACTTTACCTCATCATCCTTCCCTCCTCTTTTCTACTCTGACGGTTCTGTAGCTATTTCTTCTACTGATAAAACAGATCTCTTCGCACAGACTTTCTCCTCCAATTCCATCTTAGACGATTCTGGTGCTGTTCCTCCATCACTTCCCCCCTCTGACTTCCTCATGGCTGACATTAAAATTTCTTCAGTTGATGTATTTTCTGCCATCACTGGCCTCAGTACTAACAAGGCATATGGGCCTGATGGGGTCCCTCCTGTTGTTCTCAAGAACTGTGCTTCTGTGCTTACACCCTGCCTAGGCAAACTCTTTCACTTTTGTCTGTCAACTTGTACCTTTCCTTCTTGCTGGAAGTTTGCTCTCATTCAGCCAGTCCCAAAGAAGTGTGACCACTCCCAACCCTCCAACTATTGGCAAATTGCTTTAACGTCCTGTGTTTCAAAAGTTTTCGAGTCAATTCTCTATAGAAAAATTTTAAGGCATCTTTCCTATCACAACCTTCTTTCCGATCGTCAGTACGGGTTCCGTCAGGGACGCTCCACTGTTGATCTTCTCACCTATCTTTCAGACTCCTGGTCATCCTCCTTTCGGGACTTTGGCGAAAGCTTTGCCATTGCACTTGACATCTCAAAGGCTTTCGATCGAGTCTGGCATAAATCTTTAATTTCCAAACTGCCCTCCTACAGTTTTTACCCTTCTATATGTGCCTTCATCGCTAGCTTCCTTTCTGGTCGTTCTATAGGCGCTGTTGTAGACGGCCATCACTCTTCTCCTAGATCTATCAACAGTGGTGTTCCTCAGGGCTCTGTCCTATCACCAACTCTCTTCCTTTTATTCATCAATGATCTTCTAAGCTGTACATCTAACCCTATCCACTCATACGCTGATGACTCCACCCTTCACCTTTCCATTCGGTTCCCGCAACGCCCATCTCAACAGTTACTTCAACAAACAAGGGATGAGGCTATGGCACACCTAATGTCTGACTTGGCTCGTATCTCTGACTGGGGTAAAAATAATATGGTTGTTTTTAATGCATCTAAGACTCAGTTCTTACGCCTATCAACCCGACAAAATCTTCCACAGGTATACCCACTAATGTTTAATAATATTCAGCTTAATCCTGCATCATCCTTGAACATGCGTGGGGTTTCATTTACTCAGGACTTATCTTGGAAAGATCATATTACATCTCTTGTAAAATCTGCTTCCAAGAGATTGGCTGTTCTAAGCCGACTCCGCTCTTTCTTTACCCCTGCACAATTGTTGACTCTATACAGGGGTTTTATCTGCCCCTGTGTGGAGTACAACTCTCATGTGTGGGGAGGCTCCCCACATACAACTCTTCTCAATAGGGTGGAGTCAAAGGCTTTTCGTCTCATTAACTCTCCTCCTCTTACTGACTCCCTTCAACCTCTGTCTCTTTTGCCGCACTGTTGCATCTTTATCTCTTTTCTATCGCTACTTTAATGGTCACTGCTCCCCTGAACTGTCTGCTTGCATTCCTCCACCTCTACGACGGGCGCGTAGCACCCGTCTGGCAGGAAACTCTCATCCCTTTTCTGTCCAAATCTCTAATGCAAGAGTTAACCGTTACTCCCAGTCTTTCATTTATGCAACAGGTCAGCTCTGGAACTGTCTCCTTCTGTCTGTATTTCCTGGTGCCTATGATTGCATTGCCCAGTTCACCCTTGTGCGGTGTGGTGCGGTGAGGATCTGTCCGTTCTCCCCTTTGGGGCTAAGATGCGAATGAATGTGTTTGAATGGATGAGTAAATGGAGAGTGAGTCGTCCTGTCTCGGCTACCTCCCTTTCCTTGGGGGAAGCAGCCTAGGTATATAGATAGATAGATAGATGATCTCCAGTCTTTCAAACTCAGTGTGTCCAGGCATCTCAAAATGATCGGACCTTGAATTTGGCTTCCTATTGTATTTTGTTTTTCTCTTGGAGGGAACTGTTACTGCAGGCTGATGGCCTTTGGTTCCTTCTTCTTCGCATAAAATATATATATATATATATATATATATATATATATATATATATATATATATATATATATATATATATATATATACTTTAACAGGATATTTACAAGTGCTATGCACAAACGTCACTCTCATAAGATTTCTGAAGGTATCACTGCCACTGTATCACACGTCACAACCACTTCATATATAGGAATATTACGATGGCTTTCATGCCACATAATTACATCACTGTTTGTACGTATTCTGTATAGTATCTTACATATACTGTTTACAGCTGCTATGAACAAACGCCACCGTCATATGAATTCTGAGGGCATCACTTCCGCAAGTGCTTTCCCCGTCAGAATCGGAATATGTATGGAGAAGTCACTTTCTACATATTTACTGAAGGCGTCACTCCCACCCTTGTTTCCACTGTCAATATTGGCATATTTGCAGAGCTGTCACAATATAACTATTTACCGAAGTTGTAGCCAGCAATTTTACAAGATTTGCATAACACTTACATGTACACACCAAAACGCAAATACAGCAGCACACATCCTCCAACCTTACCTCAACACACTACACGAATGGTTCACCATAAACAGGCTCAAAAGAGCCCCAGCCAAATCTATAGTGACTTTCCTCGCAAACTGGACAGCAGAACACAGTCACATTCCACACCTCACCATAAACAAACCTCCCCTAACACACACACACACACACACACACACACACACACACACACAAAATCCTTGATGTAACATACAATACATCAATGTCATTTAGACAACACATCACAAACATTAAAGATAAATTAACACCAAGACTGAATGCCTTGAGGTCACTTGCCCATACAATATTTGGACACAACAAAGAAACCACCAACACAGTATACAAACAATGCATACGTTCAGTGATGAATTATGCAAGCCTTTTTTGGGCTTCAGACCTCACTAAAACACACCACAACACTCTACAGACCACAAAGTACAAGGCCCTAAAAATAATCACAGACTGTACAGCTACTACCTCCACAGACCATCGCAGACCACCTACATCAAGAAACCAAAGTCCTCAAAGTCAAGGATCATCTAGACATGAGAGGCACCCAAATTCTCGCTGCAGCCTCCACAAATCCACAACATCCACTACTCTACATGGCAGCACATCCACACAAACCAAGGAACATCAAAACAACACCCAGCACACGATATCATACACAAATACTGTCATCTCACCCCCCTGGCCTGCCTTAGACCAGCTTCCCGAAGCATATCCATACTCATCACTCACCGTTCCATTCAGTCACTTAAAAACAACACATAGCTGCATGCACGGCCTCTTGTTATCCACCCTTCTGAAACCTATCTCCCTCGTGATGACAGGGTCCACCTGGCCAGACTGACATGTGGGCATCATCCAGCCCTCTTAAGTTATCAGAAGAGGCCGGATGACTCCGTCGCTGATGCCTGTCCAGGATGCAGTACAGCATCCCATACTATTTAGCACATTATGGAGGACTTCATTACACACAATCACCTATGCCAACAACACAACATACACTTCATGAGAACTCTGTAGGAAAGCCTGGTCTCGACCGCGGCCTTCCTCAGGGACTTGAGGCTGTTCGGCCAGACTGCCTAGGAAAAAACTATAACTACTACAAGATTTGCACAATATATCACATGTAAAACTTTACCTTTAGTGAAAAAACGTCACTCGTCACTAAAGTAAATAATTTCTAGATTATTTACCATAATTTAGCCCCTCCCCCCCTAGCAGGGCACATGAGTGGACAATGCTATGGTGGGTGTGATGTTGGCCTGCCCTGGACACACGGGTGAGGAATCAGATGAAGCAGAATGCAACTCCATCACAACAAATCACTGTGGTGGCATGACAGTGACTAAATGGTTCAAGTCACACATTGAACTGAGTCACCTGACCAATGTAGTGGAAAGGCTGGGGGAAAACCCTGGCAGGCCGTTCAAACAAAGGCAAAAGAGCAGTCGCATGTCCCCTTGATGCCTCGCCCTACCCCATGTTTGAACGGGGTCTGGACTTTAGGGATTAATCATAGCCAAAGCCCATCCAGTAAGTTGGTATGATGAAAGGAATATGTAAAAACATAACGGGTTGTCTTCCCTTTCACGCCCCGACTGGGGGGCGAGGATACCTTGGTTACAAGTATGTGGCCATGTGAGGCAACTTTTATCTGATCGTAGTACACAGCAAAGCTGCCTGGCTCTTGTCTAAGAATCCCAAGTTTCGTTAGTTGATTTTTCTTATGATAGTACTTGTTCCTTTTATCATAAAATCGTCTGCCATAATTTTTCTTTGCATTAAAATTTTGGAGGAAAAATGTGAATTAATGCAGAAGCTTGAACAACTGAACTGAATAGCGTAAGTAGACAAAGGTGCTAACAGGTTCAGAAAAGACTGTATCAAAGCAAATGGGTTCAGAAAAGTGGGTAAGTGTGTGGAAAAGGGTGAGCAAGTTCTGAGAAAAAGTGAGAAAAGTACAAGGAAGTGTCAGTATATGACGAAAATCATGAATAATATCACACTTGGGCAAAATTATGAATAAGTGTACAGAATGGAAAAAGTTGCAGAAAAGCAGTTTGGGCGAGAGCAAGAAAGTGCTCATAATGTGAATGTTTTGAAAAATTGTGTGGAAGACTGTGAGTACTTACAGAAATGTTTGTAAATGTTGATGAGCATAGAAAAATGTAAGTGCAGTGACGTTTCATGATGTGCATACAATTAAAAAAATATATAAATATTTGTGTGAAAGTGTGGGAGGTGAGCTTGCAAATGTGAATAAATGCAAATAAGGAATCGTCTTGTGCAACTATGAAAGCATGGAATCTCTGCCATCTTGGTCGTTGGAGAGAATGTGTGGACATAGTATACATTGCCATATTGCGCACTGGTGGCAGCAGCAACAACAACAGCAGCAGCAGCTGCTGCTACTGCTTCTCCACTCTCATTTTGACCTGGAAGCAGAATCTCGATGAATAGTAATAATGTAAAAAGGAAGCACCAAGATTTTGTGTGTGTGTGTGTGTGTGTGTGTGTGTGTGTGTGTGTGTGTGTGTGTGTGTGTGTGTGTGTGTGTGTGTGTGGTCAGATCTAGTTAGTGTTATAGTATTTTGCTGCTTGGTGTTCACTGAAGATCTGTTTCATATTGCATTTTCTGATTACTCTGACATTTTGTTTTCTCTTTTCTACTTATTCCTCATTGGAATTTCCTCCTCCTTTTTTCTTCTTACTCATTTTTGACTACTGTTTCTGTGTAGTAGTTTGGTTATTCAACTATACTATTTCAAGAGTGTACCTGTCATCCGAGGATCAGATGGGGTGATGGAGTGGAGAGGTATTTGAGAGAGTGGGTGTGAGCTGGGAGCAAGGCAGTGAAATGGCGTTGGACAGGGCGACATGGAGGCGATTTGTTTGTGACCACCCCTTACGGGATTGAGGCGTCTGGCAATAGATAGATGGATAGCTAAACCTTTCAACCGGCACTGCAGCCCAGCATCCTCCTTGAGGATGGCTCACTGAAATAGTTGTCCTGATCAGATTCCTGTATCTTTCGTGTTGGGTTGGACGCTTTAATCCTGACAAGTTACACATCCGGTCTCCTAGATGTCACCACGGGGAGTCAGTCATCGGCTTCAAGAAGTGAAAATTCATCTAATCAAGGATTATATGGATATGAGAGGCACATCTATCTATCTATCAATAGCCCGACGCCCTAATCCCGCAAAGGGTGGCCGCAGACAAAACGCCTCCAAGTCAATCTGTCACCCACCATTTGACTCCCCTCCCCCCAACTCACCCCCCCCTCCCTCATATACCTCTCAACTCCATCCCTCCACCTCATCCTCGGTCTACCCCTCCCTCTCCCTCCCTCCACCTCACCTACATACACCTTCTTAGTCAGTCTTTCGTTCTCCATCCTCTCCACATGTCCAAACCACCTCAGTGTATTTCTCCTAATCTTTTCACACATGGCACTGCTTATTCTCAGGACACAACTTAGCATGTAACTTCATGTTGCATCACTGCCATTTTTATGGGAAAGAATTCATATTTGTTGGTGCCACCCTTCCACAATATTCTTTCCCTCCGCTAACCCCCTCAGTCAGATTATAATTTTTATATATATATATATATATATATATATATATATATATATATATATATATATATATATATATATATATATATATATATATATATACATTTTGGGGAAGATTTCATATCAGTTAATGTGTTCCACTCTTCGCCTATATCCACCCTCTCTTTCATTGAAAGAGAGAGAGAGAGAGAGAGAGAGAGAGAGAGAGAGAAGGGAAGAGAGAGAAAAAAAGAGAGATAGATAGAAAGAGAGAGAGTCCTGTCAGCAAACGTAGAATCCATGACACTGGATTAAATTTGTGTTTTCATGTTTTTTTAGTTCAGAGTACTGGTAACTAAAAGCTGTCCTATTCTAACTAACAAGACAGAGGACGTCTTTGATAGCCGTGCCCCAACCTGTAATATTGTAAAGGGTAAGAGAAGCTATTAACAGGGGAGGTGAAGGGGTGAACCCCGGGGTATCCATCCTCAACAAGCTCTGGTAAGGTTGAAGGTCTGCTACTGCACAAAATTCAGCTTGCTTAAAGTACATAAAAACTATGATGTTCTTCCACCTGCGGATTGTCCCCCGCACTAGTGGATGGCCATCGGGGGTCCCACCTTGTTTAAAACATGTTCGTGGTGAATATCTACAGGTTATGCAAAACTTCTACTTCCTACTGTAGTTTGTATACATCATACGTTCCAAGCTTAAAACATGGCCAAGAGTAACAAGGGGTCTCCTTACGTGGGGGGTGGCCTTTGGGATCTCAACTTGCCTAAAACGCTGCAAAATTTCCCATTCTTAGTCAAAAAAAAAAAAAAAAAAAAAAGGGTAATGTCCTCCCTGTCCATGGGGAGTATTCATCGGTGATCCCACCCTGCCTAAAACTTAACCAGGGTAAACTGCTACTAATATACTTTTTTTTTTTTTCTAAGTTAAAAACTCTGGCCATGCCTATTGGCTTTTGCCAAGAGGCAAGGGGGCCATCCAATCCTGTTAGGGGTAACCCTCGATGGTCCCACTCTTCCCAAAACATAGCCAGGAGGAACATCTATTAGTCTGCAAAATTTATGTTCTTCAGTTAAAAAACTAAAAAAGGCCATGCATATCGACTTTGGCCGAGACCACAGTGGGCCACCCCCGAGGGGACGGTCTTGGGGGGTCCCACCATGTTTATAACCTGGGGCGAATGGAGCTCTACCATTGTGCAAAACTTCGTATTGCAAAGTAAAAATCTCGCCGTGCGCAATGGTTATGGATGGGATATATGGGGACCACCGACCTGGTGCGGAGTAGGCTTCTGGGGCACTTCAATGTGGCATGGGAAGGGTGGGAGAGCTCTACCTTTGTGCAGAATTTCATTTTCTTAACAATCCCCCCATAAGTCTTAAACCTCAGTCTAAAATACAGTGACGCAGTGAGTGAATAAGTGAGTGAGCAAGGGGATGGAGGGCGCGACGTGGTAAGGGAAAATCAATATATATGGCTGCCCTTGTGAGTGCGGAAAAAAATGGATTAAATGTAGCTATAAATTAGACGCTTAACTTATCAAATATAATCCAACTTGTAAGTGAATCTGGGCGATATTACTTCATTCGTTTTCGCCTGTTTGTGTGTTTTGGGTACTAGTAACTAAAAATTGGATGCAATGTAATTAAACACTGAATCTGAAATACACGCTTCCATAAGTTTCCGTGTTTATGTTTTTAATGAATATTGCTAACCGAACACTGGACCTGGAATATATATATATATATATATATATATATATATATATATATATATATATATATATATATATAATATAATATAATATTATATATATATATATATATATATATATATATATATATATATATATATATATATATATATATATATATATATATATATTAGTGTGCTCGATAAACCTAAATTACGAACTAAATATTGGACCATCTTAACTGAACCTTAGCGATTCTTTTCCAATTATTTCGGTGTTTGATAACTCTGGGTTACAGACTAATAAAATAGGTTTCATCCCACATTACCATATTTGAATGACAAAACAGAAAAAAGCAAATGGTTATCGATGTGGAATTTACAGTACAGTTTTTCAAAAACATATGTTTTGTGTTTTGAAATGTTAAAGTAGATGAAAATAATGGCATTTTTTCTCACTATGGAGACAGATACAATAGGAAGACAGGAAGCGGAAGTAAATGAAAAATTAGTGTCTAGGGGAATATGGGGATTTATGGGTTTGTAGAGGGGGAGGGTGGTGAAGGGAGGGAAGAGGGAAAGGGAAGGGACAGGAATACATAGGGGAAAGATACGGTAGAAGAGAGGAAGCGAGGATGTGAGAAGAGGAAGAGAAGGACGGGTGGTAAAGGAAAGATGAAGAGGTGGGTAGTGAAGGAATGAATAGAAGGATTGATAGTAGGGGACAGATGAGGGCCGGATAAGGGAGGGACGGAAATGTGATGGAGGCGAGAGAGGGGACGCAAGGCTGAGAGAGTGTAGTGGTGGTGAAAGGGAGGAAGACAGGCGTGATGAAAGACAGGGTGGGAGGAAGGGAGGGAGGTAGGCGTGGTGAAAGAGAGGGAGGAGGGAGGGAGGCGTGATGAAGGGAGGAAGGAAAACCATGGCAATGGGGAGGGAGGAAGGGATAGTGTAAATGTAGGAGGGAGGGAGGGAGAGAGGAGAAGTGTAATAATGTGACGGAGAGAGAGAGAGAGAGAGAGAGAGAGAGAGGTGGTGAAAAGGAGGGAGGGAGTGAGGGATGCTGGAGGGGAGACAGTACTGATGAAGAGTATAGACGGTGTGAGAAGAGAGAGAGAGAGAGAGATGGGGGAAGGTGAAGATGAGGGAAGGCAAGATGAGAAGGAAAAGATGGAAAATGTTGATATTCATACTTGGTTATCATATTCTATCTATCTATTGCCAGACGCCTCAATCCCGTTTGGGGTGGCCACAAACAAATCGCCTCCAAGTCGCCCTGTCCCCCGCCATTTCACTGTCCTGCTCCCAACTCACACCCCCCTCTCTCATATACCTCTCCACCCCATCCCTCCATCTCATATTAATGGCCATAATTTAGTATCATGATAATACTATTGCAAATAACTATACTAATATATATTTTACGGGCCTTCATAATTCTTTGCTGCATTATCAGCTTTGTATAATATGCTACTGACTAGTTCATGAAGAGCATAAATTCACCTTGCTGTTAGCTAACTATTAAATGAAACTTTTTAGCGTTTATTACAAGAGGTCTTTCCTAAGCTGAATAACACCATCTACTCAACCCAAAATTGGCTAGAAAAGTCATGTTAAAAAATGTAACCGTATTATTTCGAGGACGCACTGTACTTTGTGTGTTATTCTGGCAAATTTCAGACAGCTTTACTCAGCTAAGGAGAAACCCTCTCGGGGTAAAGAGGTTAGAAACTGTGTCAGATAAAATTGATCTTATTTAATGTAGGTAGATATTAGCGGCAAGACAAAGAATGCACACACACACACACACACACACACACACACACACACACACACACACACACACACACACACACACACACACACACACACACGCACGTACGCACGCACGCGCGGGTTTATATTCATTATTAAGTATACGCAACTTTCATTGTGTAGATATGATTATGTATAAGGATAATAATTCTGGGTGGCGGGTCATTTAGCTACATTTGATAATTTGATGGCCACTCTTCATTCAAAACAGCCGACAGTAACCATTGCCATTACCTGCCACTGTCCCCACGTGTCATAAGTATATATTATGGTAATGTGTGTGTGTGTGTGTGTGTGTGTGTGTGTGTGTGTGTGTGTGTGTGTGTGTGTGTGTGTGCGCGCGCCTCAGTGTTTGTACTGTTAAAGTATTTTTGATTTATGTGAAGCCTTTGTGAGGAATGTGGTGGATTGTCCTGGTAGTTGGTGATGGTGGCTGCAGTATTGAGAATTGTGGTTGTGAGGTCTGCTGATAGCCTTGGTACAATGGTGGTGGTCGAGGCTGTTGTTTTGGTATTGGTAGTTGTTATGACAGTAGTGGTTTTGGTGATGGTGATTGCGTTGATGTTGGTGGCACTTATGGTGGTGATTGTCGTGGCCTTGGTTATTGTGCTGAAACTGTGTTTGTGGTAATGACAGTGATTCTAGTTGTGGTGATCGCGGTGGATGTGTTGTTAACGGAGGTGATAGTTATGATGGTAATGGTTGTGGCTGTGAAGGTGAGGAGTTATGTCATCGGTGGTAATGCTTGTGGTGCATATTATGAGGGCCGCATCCAGCATTTTGGAAAAGGGGTCTGTTATTCCTAGCAGAATTACCACTGAACGCATTTTAGCAATATAAACATCGACATGCTCTTTTATTTTACTTGTTATAATCGTAGGAGTACAATAACATACAGAATTGCACGTGTAGTGAGAATTTTATAGCATATACTCGTATTTTATTAAGTAATAATGCAGTAGTCTGCTCATAATAGGAGGGTGTACGCGCCCCCCCAAATCCTTCCCTGATTGTGGTATTGGTTTTTGATACTGAAGAGTGATTATTATTTTTTTTTTTTAACAAGAAAGAAGGAACCAAAGGCCAGGAGCCCGCAAACCGTTCCTTCCAGGAAAGAAAACAATAACAATACAATAGAGAGCCAAATTCAAGATCCGTTCATTTCGCGATGCCTGGACACACTGCGTTTGAAAGACTGGAGATCATGGGAAGTAGGAAATACAGACAGAGGGAGACAGCTCCAGAGTTGACATGTTGCATAAATGAAGGACTGGGAGTACCGGTTAACTCTTGCATTACAGAGTTGGACAGAAAAGGGATGAGACTTTGTTACTAGATGGGTGCTACGCACCCGTCGTAGAGGTGGAGGGATGCAAGCAGACAGTTCAGAGAAGCAGCGACCATTGAAGTAGCGATAGAAAAGAGATAAAGGTGCAACAGTGCGGCGAAGAGACAGGTTGAAGGGAGACAGTAAGAGGAGGAGAGTTGATGAGGCGAAAAGCCTTTGACTCCACCCTACTGAGAAGAGCTGTACAGTATGTGGGGAGCCTCCCCACACATGAGAGTTGTACTCTAAACAGGGGCGAATAAAACCCGTGTAGTCAACAACTGTGCAGTGGTAAAGAAGGTTGGGAGTCGGCTTAGCACACCTAATCTCTTGGAAGCAGATTTTACTAGAGATGCAATATGATTTTTCCAAGTCCCCAGTGAATGAAACCCCAAGCTTGTTCAAAGATGATGCAGGATTGAGCTGGATATTATTAAACATTAGTGGGTACTCCTGTGGAAGATTTTGACGGGTTGATAGGTGTAAAAACTGAGTTTTTGAGGCATTAAAAATTATGAGATTATTTTTACCCCAGTCAGAGATACAAGAATAGGTAGATATTAGGTGTGCCATAGCCTCATCCCTTGTTCATTGAAGTAACTGCTGAGACAGACGTTGCGGAAACCGAATGGAAAGGTGAAAGGTGGAATCATCAGTGTACACATGGACAGGTTAGAAGGTCATTGATGAATAAGAGGAAGAGAGTTGGTGATAGGACAGAGCCCTGAGGAACTCCACTGGTGATTGATCTAGGAGAAGAACGATGGCCGTCTACAACAGCAGCTATAGAACGACCAGAAAGGAAGCTATCGATGAAGGCACAGGTAGAAGGATAGAAACCGTAAGAGGGCAGTTTGGAAATTAAAGACTTATGTCAGACTCAATCAAAAGCCTTTGAGATGTCAAGTGCGATGGCAAAGCTTTCAACAAAGTCCCGAAAGGAGGATGACCAGGAGTCTGAAAGGTAGGTGAGAAGATCGCCAGTAGAGCGCCCCTGATAGAACCCATACTGACACTCAGAAAGAAGGTTGTGATAGGAAAGATGCTTTTAAATTTTTCTGTTAAGAATTGACTCGAAAACTTTTGAAACACAGGATGTTAAAGCAATTGGACGATAGCTAGAGGGTTGGGAACGGTCACCCTTCTTTGAGACTGGCTGAATGAGAGCAAACTTCCAGCAAGAAGGAAAGGTACAAGTTGATAGACAAAGGCAAAATAGTTTACCTAGGCAGGGTGTAAGCACAGAAGCACAATTCTTGAGGACAACAGGAGGGACTCCATCAGGCCCATATGCCTTATTAGTATTGAGGCCAGTATGGCGGAAAATTCATCAGCTGAAGAAATTTTAATGTCAGCCATGAGGAAGTCTGAGGGGGGAAGTGATGGAGGAACAGCACCGGAATCGTCTTAGGTGGAATTGGAGGAGAAAGTCTGAGCGAAGAGATCTGCTTTATCAGTAGAAGAAATAGCTACAGAGCCATCAGAGTAGAAAAGAGGAGGAAAGGATGATGAGGTAAAGTTGTTAGAAAGATTTTTGGCAAGGTGCCAGAAGGAGTGGGAAGAATTCGAGTTGGAGAGTTGAGAGCACTTAGTACAGATGAAGTTATTTTTAGCAGTGTGAAGAACAGAATTAACATAATTCCAGGCAGAAATATAAACAAGATGTGATTCAGGGGTGGGTTGGCTTCGGTACCTTTTATAGGCCCTCTACTTGTTGCGGACAGCATTAGAAAAGGCGTGATTAAATCAAGGCTTTCTTGCATTAGTCAAAGGATATGAGAAAGGAATGTATGCTTCCATGCAGGTGAGAATAACCTCTGAAATGCGCATGGCAAACTCAGATGGCTCCTGGCCATGGAAGCAATAATCAGTCCGTGGAAAATCAAAGAAGTACTGTCTGAAAGCCTCCCAATCTGCAGCTCTGAAGTGCCATAGACGACGTTTCTTTGGAGGGTCCACAGGCCATAATGGAGCGATTGTACAGATTAAGGTGATAAGGTTGTGATCGGAGGAGCCCAACGGAGAGGAAAGATTAACAGTGTAAGCAGAAGGATTAGTTGTAAGGAAGAGGTCAAGTATGTTGGAGCTTGCTCCACGGCGGTCAGGGATACAGGTAGGTTGCTGTACAAGTTCCTCTAGGTCATTAAGGATAGAAAAGATGTAGGCTTGTTCACCAGGTGGATCAGTGAAAGGAGAGGAGAGCCAAAGGTGGTGGTGAACATTGAAATCTCCAAGAATGGAGATTTCAGAGAAAGGAGAAATGGATACAATGTGTTCCATCGTAGAAGTAAGATAGCCGAAAAATTTGTGATAGTCAGTAGAATTAGGGGATAAGAAAACGGCACAGATATAGTTAGTCAGAGAATGACAAGAAAGCCGAAGCCAGAGAGTAGAGAATTCAGAGGAATCAAGTTCAGGAACATGAAAGCAAGCCAAGTTGTTGCATACATATACACAACATCCACCTTTGGCTTTGAAACGAGTATAGAGAAAGTAGAAGAAAACAGAAAAGGGTTTGCTATCAGTTGCCTCAGACAGCTGAGTCACTGTCAGGAAGAGAAGGTGAGGTTTAGTGGAGGAGAGGTGGTGTTTGACAGAGAGAAAGTTAGAGGAAAGGCCGCGAATGGTGCAGAAATAAAGACGTGAGTCAGACAGTGGTTCCAGGCATCTCTCTGAGTCGTCACCGGGAGAGAGGCTGGGATTTTATGCCCCCCCCCCTTCCCGGGGACTCCGACGCCTGATTTTCTGATGCCGCCATTTTGCTTTTAATTTTGAAAAGGAAGTGTAGTGTGTACTGTGCATGTAGTTTGGTGTTGACAGTTAGAGAAAATTGTATTGGAGAGCATGCTGGCCTGCTCTCTGTGTTAATTAGACGCTGAAAAAATTCAGCAAAGAGGGATGGTTAGGAACTAGTCCCGAGGGCTGATGAAACGGGAGCTCCAGCACTCCCTGTCATCAGCTTGCCATCCACCTTGGAAGTACTGCCCTGCTCGACTGGTGCTACAGTCTACTCCTCATACGTGGATATGATGATTATTGTGGTGTTATTCGTGATAATGAAAATGGCTTTAATGATGGTGTTAGCTGTGATCATGATGGCAGTGGTAGTTTTGGTGTTGATGGTGAAAGTGATTGTGTTTAAGATGATGGTGGTACCAATGGCAATGATGGGGATGATAGTCATAATCATGATGATGAGAGTTAGGGTAATAATACTGATTACTGAATTGCTAGTGATACTGTGTTTGTGATGATAACTGTGCTGGAAATGATGATTGCTGTGATACAGTTGTTGATATGTTTGTGCTTGCTGTAACTGTTATGTTGGTAGGAGTGATGATAGTTGTTGACGTGGAGGTAACCCATCAGCTCCCAGAGTCCCTGTGCGAGGGATTTTGCTGGAGGGGTACTAAGCGAACCGCCCTCCGCCTATCGGCTCATAGTCGCGAAGCTCATAGGTCCCTACCCCGGGATTCCCTTCTTTATTAAATGTTGAAAATGCCCAGCTCCGTCCAATATTGAGGACACTGGCCGCAAATGGGTTAATGTGATTGCGATGCAGAGTTACCAAGTGTTACATTACCCCTTTTCTCTTTTCCCACCTCTCACATATCATTTTTCCCCTCATTTCTTCGCCTATTTACCCCTCTTTCCTCTCTCCCCTTATTCCTTTCCCGTCTCTTTATATTTCTCATCTCTTCTTCCTCTCCACTCATCCCCCTTCTTTCCCTCCTTCCCTGCCTCGCTTACTATCTTTCAAATATTTCTTTTCCCTCTTCAGTACTTATCTCCCTCTTTCCATCCCATTCACCTTCCTAAACTCTCCTCTTCCTTTCCCACTTCCTTGCTGTCTCCTGCCTTCTCCATTCTTTACTTTCCGCTCTCCTCCTTCTCCCTTCACACACACACACACACACACACACACACACACACACACACACACACACACACACACACACACACACACACACACACACACACACACACACACACACACACACACACACACACACACACTTTTCTTCACTTTTCTACCTTTCTTCTCTTCTCTCCATCCTCCTCTCATTTCCTTCCCTCCGTTTCTCTACTGTCTCTAATTTTTGTTCTCATTCTGTCCCCTACTCCCCCTCCTTTCTCCTTTCTTTTCCTCTCCATCCATCTTTCGCCCCCCCCATCTCTCTCTCTCTCTCTCTCTCTCTCTCTCTCTCTCTCTCTCTCTCCATTTGATGCTACTCCCGTACCGTGTCGTATGTCTTCATAAACTGTTATTTGATGCCACCTCCGTCACCCTTCTCACCCCTCACCCTTGTCCTTACCATTACCCCCATCCCCACCCAACCCCTTATCCTTTCACTCGCCTTACCCTCACCCTCACCTCATTCTCATCCTTACCACCATCCCCATCATTACTCTCACCTTACACTCTCACCCACACAGTTACACTAGCCTTCACCTGCGACCCCATACTCCACCTTTCACCCTCATCCTCGCTCTCCGTCTCATCATCAACTTCACCCTCACTATACCCCTCATCCTCGTCATTACCTCAGACTCACTTGCTGTCTGGTCCTGCAGTCATTTTCACCCTCACTTCCCATTCTCATCAGAATGTCACTCATAATCTGCTACCATTTGTCACCCTCACCTTCACTTTTAAAACATGCTACATTCACTGTCTGGTTCCATTGTCTTTCATACCTTCACCCTCACTCTTACCGATATTCACACTATCTGCCCCAATTTTCATGTTCATTCTCACTCTAATCAGCATCTCATACTCATTGTTTTAGCCATCTCTCTCTCTCTCTCTCTCTCTCTCTCTCTCTCTATCTCTCTCTGTATCTATATGTGTTTTATTGTATTCATACAATCATCGTCTCAAACACTCTGAGATACGGTTATTCACAACCTTTGCTCCGGCCAGCGCTATTAAATGTCGTATTCTCGTTTTATATTTCTACCTCCAGACTATATCATTCAAATTAGGAGACTTCTCTTGTCAAAGGTTTACTTGCGGCCGTCCCCGAACCACACCACCTAGAAGAAAACTTTACCCAGTCAAAATCACACTCTCCTGAGGTACCAAGAACAAAAAGTATTTAAAAAAAATCGTCTATCATATTAACTTAAATGTTTCATTGTTACTAATCGTGATTCGGCAGGGTCTCTTATGTTTGTTTTGGCTGGCGGTTTAATAATTTCTGGGCTGTGTTCTTTTTGTGGGTCTAGGCACACACACACACACACACACACACACACACACACACACACACACACACACACACACACACACACACACACACACACACACACACACACACACACACACTGCTGACATCCCGCATAGTTACTCACACTTATCTCACCAAGCCAGTGTTGGTGTAAAATTTCTTGGAAACCTCTGGTTGCCTGGAGAGAGAGAGAGAGAAATAGAGAGAGAGAGAGAGAGAGAGAGAGAGAGAGAGAGAGAGAGAGAGAGATTTATGCAAACATAAGATGCAAATAATAATGGATTGATAGATGAATAGACAGTTGCAGACAAAATTATGTATAAAGAATTGGGGGTGTTGTATAATGAACGTACTTCCATTGATAGATAAACAGACAGAGACCAGTATATCTGAAGACAGACAAACAGAGAGGCGGTGGCTGTACATAAGCTTACCCCATCTTGTTTACTCGATCCTCATCGGTCAAAGTCAGTCTATTCCAGACAGATAATCGTCGTGTCCCCTGCAGACCGTCTATTCCAGACAGATAATCGTCGTGTCCCCTGCAGACCGTCTATTCCAGACAGATAATCGTCGTGTCCCCTGCAGACCTCCCTTATGACAGAAGTCCACCAGTGCGTAGCTCCGGGTATCATCACTCTCAATACCTCTCATTCTCGCTTCTGCCACCATCATCAGTTATTACTTTCCAAGGCACCATTATCATCACCCTCATCCACTATCTCAGTCATTCCTATCGTTACCATCATCCTCAGCTATCATCTTTCATCATTATTACCCACTGCATCTCATCCTCATCTAACTATCATCAGCTATCACCATTTACTGACATCATCACCACCCGCCACTTCTATCAGTGTCACAGTCATCATTATTCACCATGTTTTGCAGCAATCCCCTCCTTATCATTATTGTATAATTCATGTTAAATATTTAATCACATCCCTCTTCCGTCTTTCTCTCACACTTCCTTTGGTCGCTGTTCCTCCCTTCAACATTCATTCCCTTTTCACAACCTTTTCACGTTTTTTATTACACAGTCCTCCATCTCTGAGGTTTTTTTTTCTCACTTCATTGGTCTTGTTGCCTTTACTGTTCTTTTCATTCTTCATGTGTTCACTGATAAATCTTAAATGCAGAAAATAAAGAATCCAAGATTTAAAGACTGCAATCATGCTGTTTCCAAAGAAAACTTAAAAAATGGAATCTAGAGTCGAGATTTGTCGACTAGAAAGGAATCTGTAGTTAAAATTTGATGATTCCAAGATTCCGGGATACATTGCATTGAAATGACTAGAAGATTGCCAGGGTTGACCAGTTGCCTACATGAAAGACCGAGAGTATGACTCGCATTAGAGACAGTCACTGCTTTTCCCTCTCTTATAATTTCTCTTCTTACATCATTTTTTCCCCTCACATTTCATTCTCCTCTTCGTTATCATACCCTTAATATCATCGTTCTCTTTATCACCTTCATTTTCATCCATACTGTGAAGGCCATCAATCCCCTTCACTCTCCTCGTTCATTCACTCTCCTTGCTCCACTACCCTTAATCTTCCATTCTCCATAGCCCCTTTCTCCTAAACACAATCCTCACCAATCTCAGTCCCTTTTCACTTTCCCTCACCCACCGTTGGCTTCACCACTATCAAATCTGCATCATCACTACGACCTCCATAAGTCTCCATCCTGTTCAGCTTTCCTATACTATTCTTTACCTTCATCACCAGTGTCCTCAATTATCTGTACACTTCATTGCAATTATTGCTTTTCATCTTCAGTACAATCTCAATTAACTCATTAACTACAGGTGACATGTAGAGGTGTATGATATGTAGGAGGACTACTGGGCCTTGGGAGCAGGCTGTGAAGCCTATGTCCAGAGCCGAGCACATTAAAAAAAAAAAAAAAGTGATGTTTTTTGGCAAGAGATGTACACTTACTGCTACCAGACGGCGTTATTCGGCACAGGAGAACCACCAGGTAGTGAAGGATCTAATGAAGGCTGTATCTAATCATCGTTCACCATTCCTGGCTTCACGCCCATCACACCTTCCTTGTCTGCAACCATCATCTCCATTCCCACCATTCCCTCCAACATTCTCCGTCTCCATCACGGTACTACACGCCACATCACCTTTGATTTCTACGACACCCTCCACTTCAACACCACAGACACTATCATTACGGCTTCCTCCATCATTCTCCCTTCCTGTTCTACGTACGAGTATATATATCTCTGTCTTTATCTGTATATATCTGTCTGTCTATCCGTCTGTCTGTCTAAGACTCTATATTATATATATATATATATATATATATATATATATATATATATATATATATATATATATATATATATATATATATATATATATATATATATATATCCCATTGGAGCCCGGTGTCCGGAATATTGGACAGAACTGGGATTTTTCAAGTCTTTATACTGTAGGGAACTCCCGGGTAGGGACCTATGAGCTTCGCGACTATGAGCCGATAGGCGGAGGGCGGTAAGCTCAGTACTCTCCCAGTGCCATGCCTCGCCCAGCACCCCTGGGATCCAATGGGTAAATATATATATATATATATATATATATATATATATATATATATATATATATATATATATATATATATATATATATATATATATATATATATATATATATATATATATATATATATATATATATATATATATCAATCAATCATTTCCTGTGGCACCCCACGGGATGCATAGGGCCTCAATGAACTCTCTCCACCAATATTTGTCTCTTGCCATCTCCTTCAGGTGCCACCAACACTCCTCTCCTGCTTCTTTTTTCACTGTCCTCAACCAGGTTTCCCTCGGCCTACCTCTACCTCTTCTTCCTCTAGCAGTCCACTCTGGCACATCCTGTATTAAACTACCTTCTTTTCTGTATATGTGCCCCAGCCACTTCCAGCGAGACAGTCTCACATATTCATTAACTGGTTCCACTCTCGTAATATCCCTTACTCTTGCATTTGTAACTCTGTCTTGCCACTTTACCCCAAGACTCCTTCTCAGTATTTTATTTTCAAATCCTAATACTTTCTGATCTGTTGCAATTGTACTGTACCATGACTCATGCCCTTAAATTAAAATTGGTCTAACCATGGACTTGTAAATTTTCACTTTAGTGTGTACCGAAAGCATATTATTATTCCAAACAGATTTTAACATTCCAACAGCTCGCCAAGCCTGTCTATTCCTTTCCTCAATTTCATTGTTTAATGATCCATTAGATGATACAATCGTTCCCAGATATTTAAAGTTTTCTACATTCTTCACCACATTATTCCCAATTACGCAATCGATTTGGTTCTCCACATTCATATTAATAATTTCAGTCTTTCCACAATTTATTACCAATCCCACTTTTTCTCCTTCCTCCACCGGACAATCAAGCACCCTCTGCATCTCGTAAATACTTCCGCAAATCAGTACAATATCATCAGCATAGGCCAAATCCATCAGCTTCTTATTTTCTTTCCAGTTAATTCCTGCACCTGTTCTCCTTACAACCTTTTTCATAACATAATCCATAACCAAAACAAACAACAATGGCGAAAGAACTCCTCCTTGAATCACTCCTGATCTAACTTGAAATGGATCACTCAAAGAACCACCCACCATTACCTTTCAAAAAGTACCTTCATGCAAGCTTTTAATAATATTTACAAACTTTTCTGGTATACCATAGAATCTCATAATTTTCAACATAGCTCCACGTGAAACACTATCAAACGCCTTTTCAAAATCCACAAAACACATACTAAGTGGCATTTTCATCTCAGTAGCTTGTTGCATTAGATGCCTTACATTAAAAATCTGATCATTACAACCTCGACCCTTTCTAAATCCCGCTTGTTCTTCTCTTAAAATTTTATCAATTACTGGCTCTATTCTGTTCAACAAGATTTTGGAAAAGACTTTTGCAACTACAGGTGTCAAAGTTATCCCCCTCCAATTGCCACACACACTTAAATCTCCCTTTTTTGGTATTTTTATAATCACTCCATTTTTCCACTCTTTTGGAATTCCACCATTATCCCAAGCTACATTAAAAAGTTTCAAAAGCGCATTCATCAACTCGTCATTTTCCACCTTAAGCATTTCAGGGAATATTCCATCCTCTCCAGGGGCCTTAAAATTCTTTAGCTCTTTTATAGATTTTGCTACCTCTTCCAAAGTTATATCCCCTGTTTCTATCTGCAAATCTCTCTCGGTTGGCAAAATGTCCTCTTCAGCTGGGATTGGTCTGTTTAGAACAGATTCAAAGGCTCTTTCCACCTTCCTTTTATATCCAGATATTTAGTCATCAAATTACTATTTCTATCTCGTACAGGTATTTCCTTCCTTCTCTTTTCAGTCCCAGTTAACTCCTTTATGGCCTGATACGCTGCTCTTGTGCTCTGACCGTCATTTTTACTTAATTTAATTTCTGTCTCTGTCGCCTTTTCATCATATAGTCTCCTCTTATCACGTCTAACGAGTCTTTTTACTTCAGAATGTAAACTCCAGTACTTTGCTCTAAGTACTTCAACTACCTGGCCATCAACATGTTGTTCTTCACTTCTTAACTTAGCCTCTTTCGTTTTCTGAATTGCATTCCATGTTTCATCTGACATCCACTTTTTCCTTCTCGCTTTTCCCTTTTTCTTAATAGTAACCTTAGCACTTTCATGCAAAACCTCTTTTACCTCTCTCCACATTTGATTAATATCATTGTCTTCAGATTCCATCAAAGTCTGCAGGACTAGAAACCTGTTCCTACATTCCCACCGAAACTTTTCCCTCGTGCTCTCATCACTTCTCAGCTCATCAAAATCATAATTATTACCTCCTGTACAATTACCATTAACGTTTCTCTTAAGTTTTATTTTAATCTTTGACACAACAAGTTGATGATCACTACCTATATCTGCCCCCCTCCTTACGCAAACATCTTGCAAATAACTCCTATGCCTTCTGCTAATTGCAATGTTACAATATTTACCACATATGTCTGGTTACAATATTTACCACATGGTGAAATCCAAGTAGTCTTATGTATTTTTCTATGCTCAAAGATAGTTCCACCAATTATAAGGTCATTTGCCAAACAAAAGCTTCCAAGTCGCACCCCATTTTCGTTCCTTATACCAACACCCTCCTTACCCATACAATCTTCAAAGCCATCCCTTCTACTGCCAACAATCGCATTAAAATCACCAATGCAAACTAACACATCATGTCTTGCCACTCTATTCACTACATCCTGCAGCTTCTCATAAAAGTCATCCTTCTTTTCATCAGCAGCCTCATTTGTCGGAGCGTACCCTACAACCATACTGATATTGCCATGGTCAGATTTAAAACGAGCATAAAGCAAGCGCTCATTAATTGGTTCAGACTCACATACTGCCTTACAAGCATCTCTACTCAGCAGTAAGCCTACTCCTTGGTAATGATTTCCATCACTCCTACCAGAAACCAACATAGTAATACCAACTTCCAGATTCATTTTATCAACTCCAAGCAACCTCGTTTCTGTAAGAGCACAAATATCCATCTTGTATTTTGAACACTGAAATAAGTTCTTCCATTTTACCAGCCTGATTGAGAGTTCGAACATCCCAGTTTCCTATTCTTAAGGTTCGTTTAGGATGTATGAACTTATTTTACACCGTGGGATTCTTAGCACCCCCTGCCCACTTAAGGGCTGCACGGAACTGAAGGCCATTGCTTCGTAACCAGAGTTCATCAAGATTTCTTAGGCAAAAAAATATTTTACCCTGGAGCCAATGCCAGTGACTCACAGGAACCAGACAGGGTAGAGAGGAAATTAACTAAATGAAAGTAAAATGCAGAGGGTTTGGACAGACAAAGTACAAGGGAAAGAAAGAGAGCAAAGAGAATATATATATATATATATATATATATATATATATATATATATAACTATATATATATATATATATATATATATATATATATATATATATATATATATATGTATATATATATATATATATATATATATATATATATATATATATATATATATATATATATATATATATATATATATATATATATATATAGATCCGTATTGTCCTTACCTTCATCCTCAAACTTTCATATCCCTAGCACTATCCCCCATTTCCACCACTCCCTCCTTCCATCATTCTCCATCTCCTACTCTTGGCTCTTCACGTCCCATCACCCTCGATCTTCACTCGACACTCCACCCCCACCACCATCATCCCAAGGCATTTCCTCTCCAAAGAAGGGCGGAGATTGCATCGAAAACCCATCCTCTCCAATATCGAATTCTACTGAGTTACATCCACATTTCTATTCGCCATTACTCCCAAGAAGGCAACACTACCACCCGCCTTTGCCGCCTTTGTTTTCACCGCCCCGCATTTTACTTCGGGAATTTCTTATTATTTTCCGATACTTTGGTGCAGCGGCGGGACTTACGGCAAATTACGGGCGATAGTGTCGCGTGGAACGTTTTGGTAATTATTTTAAGGGGATGCGTGGACTGTGAGAGAGAGAGAGAGAGAGAGAGAGAGAGTGGGTGGGTGTGGGTTTGGGTGTGGGTGGGTGTGTAGTGTATATCCGACTCTGGACATAGGCTTAAAAGCCTGTTCCCAGAGGCCCAGCATTCACTACGTACCATACACCTCCACAAGTTTTACACCCACAGTCCATATTGAATGCTAGGGGTGTTTCATTGCCGTAAGTGTTTTTATGACATGTTTGCGGTGAACATTACAGTAATCAGTAAAGTCTACGTTAACAAAATTCAGATCATTAAGCTTCCCCCTACCTCTGCCAAAATTCGAACCCCCTTCCACTGGTACAGCACATCACGTCTCTACCGACTCCTGTCCTAGTGAGGGAGGACATAAGGAAGAGGGACGAAGCGACGGGGGACAGATGGAAAGGAAAACACTGGGAAGAGAAAGGGGCGAAAGAGGGGAGGGGGCGCGAGGTGGGACACAGTTGGAAGAGGGGAAACGAGGGTAGCAGAGGAAAAGGAGGGAACCAAAAAGAAGGCAGGGTAAAGGGGGACCCATGAAGTAGACTGGTGGAAGTGAGAGAGAGAGAGAGAGAGAGAGAGAGAGAGAGAGAGAGAGAGAGAGAGAGAGAGAGAGGGAGGGAGGGGAAGAAGGTAAAGCGGGAGGAGGAGGGAGAAGTATGGAGAGGAGTGTAGGAAATGGGAACAGAGGAAACTGAGCGGTAAGTGAAAGGGAGGGTGCCGGTATGGGTGGGGAAGGAATAGCGGATCAAGGAAAGTGGGATTGGATAGGGAAGGAGGGGAGCAAAGATGGAGAGGAGGAAGAGAGGATGGGGAGAAAGCAAGGAAAGGCGCAGGGAGGAGAGAGGGCGGAATGAGGGAAGTGGGGTTGTCTTTGTCTACATAATCCCTATTGTTTACGCTGGATCAGCTGTTGACTGCAGGAAAATATTGTGCATTTAATGCATTGACCGTTTTTATAATTCACTTCCCTCACCATGAGGATGTTTTCTTACTGTATTCTTGGTACTTTTAGACGATTATATATCTCCTCGTAAGGGCCTCTAGTGTGGACAGATTAAAAATCTAATTCCTCCAAATTATGCAAATTATGCTCTAAATTGAATGAAATTGTCTGTACGCAGCAAGAATAACGAAAAAAACAAAAAATTACTTCATCGAACTGAAGATGTTAACTGCCGTTTGACGGAAATGGTATAAGAAAAAAAATATTTTCAGGAATATTTCACTGTCTTTAATCATAACTGCTTGTTCTCGAGTTGGGTGGAGGAACGATGGGTTTGCTCACTTTTTTTTTTTTATACTTGCTAGTCCATGGCCATGTGGAGAGGATGGAGGGTGAGAGACTGACGAGGAGACTGTATATGAGTGAGGTGGAGGAGGGGAGAGGGAGGGGGAGGCCAAGGATGAGGTGGAGGGATGGAGTGGAGAGGTATATGAGAGAGGGGGGTGTGAGTTGGGAGCGGGGCAGTGAAATGGCGGGGGACAGGGCGACGTGGAGGCGATTTGTTTGTGGCCACCCCGTACGGGATTAAGGCGTCTGGCAATAGATAGACAGATAGATAGTCCACCGATTCATTCTGACAGTTCCAAACGGCACATCTGTAAAGAAAAAAAAAAACAGTATGTACAAATGATTACCCCTGTTGTGGGGAGTCTGGTTTTCCGGGGCTTTGGTGGGCTGTGAATGTCTAACCAAGTTCACTCGGGATGTTTTTGATAATTCTTGTGCCTGCGTTTTCTCATTCCTTCCTTCCTTTCTCGACCATCCTCACCCAATATTTAGATGGGTAAAAAAGCCGGAAAGATGATGATTATGATCTACTGCGGCTGATCAGTGAAACCAAGAAGTCAGTTACGTAGTAAAAGAACTGCCAAATCACTTTCTATTTCTTCACTGAGGGCGTCTTCAGAACGTCTTTAAGGAGCAGTTAGCCGAGGTTTGGCAAGTCTGTTTAGTTATAACATGGGCCAGCCATAATGACGCTTATAATAAGCAAATGCTACCCAACTCAGAGAGAGAGAGAGAGAGAGAAAGAGAGAGAGAGAGAGAGAGAGAGAGAGAGAGAGAGAGAGGTATATACAGACAGATAGATAGACAGATAGACAGATATACAGAATCATCACCAACATCATCATCATCGTGCAGACCTCATTCTCACCTCATGGTGGGGTAAGGTAGCGTCCAGAGTGCCTGAAAAACACTTGATAAAATGAGATACTAACCAAAGTAGACTGGTACACCAGTAAAACAGGGCAATACTGCCAAGGTGGATGGATTTCTTGTGACAGAAAGGGCTGGATTCCGTTTCACCAGCTCTCAGGACTAGCTTCTCGACATTCCCTTTGCTGATTTTCTTTCTAGTGTTTCAGTAACACAGGCAGTAGGCCAGTATACTTTTCGATACATTATCCCCTAACTGTTTACACCAAACTACTTGCACAATACACACCACAGTGAATGCCTCAAAACTTTTATGAAATGGCTTCACAATACCCAGCCTCAGAATTCCCAGGAAGGATGGCATTATAAATGCATGCACCATCCTCCCCTCTCCCGGTGACAACCAAACAAGATGCATGGAATTATTATCTGACCCTCTCTCTTGACTTCTGCAACTTTCGTGGGCTTTCTTTTGATTCTGCTATCTGTTGAACACCACCGCTCTACTTAATCTCAGCTTCTCTTCCTCGCTGAGAATCAGCTGTCTGAGGTGACTAATGGCAGACGCTTCTCTGTATCTTCCTACTTTACAGCCATTTAAAAAACAAAGGTGGTTGTGTATCTGTGCAATAATTTACTAGTGTTTTGCTATTGTGTTCTTGGCCTTGAGTCCTCTGATCTCTCTACACTATGACTTCGTCAGTCATGTCATTCTATGGCTAATTATATCTGTTCTGTGTACTTAACCTCTAATTCCACCGACTATGAAAAAAGAATCTTTGAATCCCTTACTTATAAGATGGCACACATTTTGTCAATATCTCCCTTCTCTGAAAGCCCTTTTCTAGGTGATTTCAGTGTTCACCACCACCTTTGGCCCTCCTCTACATTCATTGATCCACCTGATAAAGAACACATCATTTCTATCCTAACCCATCACGTCCCGAGCTATTTCGCACCTCCGACATCCCCCAATCCAGAGGCATTTTCGAATTTTTTTTTTCTTGGCTAAAACCTCTGCTTTTGGTGAGAAACATCGAAATTTCATAGAGAAATTTCTCACCTGAGGTTTAAAATACTCGATCCAGGTAGCAGTACCTCCTTACCTGACTGGGTTTTCTAACAGGCTGGCACCAAAGAAAACGAGTTCTATGGGAGGGTAACTATTTCACACTACTCATAAACGGTATTTATTTATTTACTTGGTACGAATGTATATGTAGTATGAGAGTATATTGGTTTTCAAACAGTAATATAGGCATTATAAGCACTGTTTCACTCACTAACTCATCACCATACCTGACCTTCTTTTACCACATTACCTGATCATCATTTCTGACTGTTTCTTCCTCTAATGCCATGTAAACTTTGTCCTCCACATTGTCATCGATTGGGGAATCACTCTGGCCCTGAATGACTTTATTGGCCAGGTCACTGGTAACAGGTGAATTGCCGAGACAATGGCGTGCGGGGGGGGGAGAGGTTATGCGGTGTAAGGCATTGTCCCTGCTTGGCATCTTGTAGAGGAATAGAGGAAGGTGTCCTGTGTACATGTACGAAAAATCACGTGCAAAAATTGAAAATTGTGCAAATTATGAACCTTGCAATTGCACGACATACCAGTACATCAACGGGACTGGCAAATGCAAAATGTTGCAACGTACCCATACGTTGACGGGACGCCTCGGGTTAATAACCTAGAGCAGCTTGTACAGCGCCCTTCCTGTATCCCTGACCACCTCGGAGAGAGTTCCAACATACCTAACGTTTTCTTTATTGCTATTATATCTGCTTACTCTTTTTATCTTTTCTTTTTGTTCGGCTACTTTGATCACAGCCTTATCACCTTAACATGTCCTATTGCTCCACTAAGGCCTGCAGACCATCCCAAGAAGCAGCATCTCTTGTACTTTGGGGCTACAAATTGTGAGGCCCTCAGGCAGTACTTCTTTGATTTTCCCAGGAATGGTTTCTGTTTTAACGGTCGACAGTCATCCAAGTGTGCCTCACACACTACAGATTTTTTTATTTTTTTATTATGTGTCCAACTCTGGGCAAAGGCTTCAGAGCCTATTGCCTGGGGGCAGTGACCTATCCCAAGGCCCAGTAGTCCTCCTACACCTCCACATGTCACCACTTTGGCACTAACACCCACCATCCATATTGAATACATGCTAGGGCTGTCTCATACAGGATTGGTGTATTGGTATTAGCGGGGGTATTTTTACATGTTGGTGGGTCATCTGGTAGATCAGGAAAGTCTGCTTTTTTAGGAAATTCAAATCCTCAAACTGTTCCCTGCCCCAGCCGGGATTCGATCCTGGGTCCATTAGGACCGCAGGCCGTGTCTCTACTGATTCAGCCACGCCTCAGGCATAAAAGTATACACTCCTTCATCATATCCTCTGACTTATACAAAAAACCTTGGATCAATAATGTTTCTTCTAATGCTGTACACAACAGGAAGATCAACAAAGAGTACCTGCACCATCCCACCCCTATATCTCACCTCTTTTATGTTTCTGCCCGAAACAGTGCTAAGTCTGTTTTTGCTTTGCTAAGAATAATTTCATTTGTACGAAATGCTGTGAACTCTTCAATTCAGATTCATCCTGCTTCTTTTGGCACTGCCAAAAAAGAAAAAAAAAACTATTTAACAACTTCACTTCATTTTCCTTCCATTTTCTGCTATGATAACTGTTTCTTCTGTCTTCTCGTAGAGCTATAAACAGTGGTATTCCTCAAGATTCTGCCCTTACACCAGCATTCTTCCTTCTATTCAACAGTGACCTTCTACGCTGTACATCTAACCATATCCACTCTCACACTGATGACCCCACCTTTCACCTTTCCATCCGTTTCTTGTGGCATCCATCTCAGCAGGTATATCAACAAACGTGGGTTGAGGCTATGGCACATCTAATTTCTGTCCTGGATCATGTAAACCGATTGGGGTCAAATAACCTTGTTTTTACCGTATCCAGGACTCAGTTTCTACTTCTTTTGACTTGCCATAATTTTTCCTCCAGAGGAACATCGTGCATCATCTCTGAATATACTTGAGGTCTCATTTTCTCCGGATTTATCAGGAAAGGATCATATTAGCTCTAATGCAAAATCTGCCTCCAAGAGAGACTCCATGTCTTTTTTATTCCTGTACAGCTGTTGACTTTGTATTCTCCCTTGTGTATACAACTCTCATGTGTGTAAAGGCTCCCCACATACAGCTTTTCTAAACAGGATGGAGTCAATGGATTTTCCTTTCAGCAACTCTCCATCTCTCACTGACTTCATTAACCTCTGTCTTTTTAATGCATTATTGCATTTCTGTCTCTTTTCTGTCACTATTTCAATGGTCACTGCTTTTTTTAACTGTCTTTTTGCATTCCTCCTCCACTATGGCAGGCACGTAGCAACATTCTGTCAGCAAACTCTCACTTCTTTCCTGTCCAACTCTTTAATTCATGACTTAACCTATACTCCCAGTTTTTCACTTATGTACAGATCAACTCTAGAAGTGTTTTCCTGTGTTTGTATTTCCTTCAGCCTATGACCACGAGTGTATTAACCCGCCCCGTCCCGTCGACGTATGGGTACGTTGCAACATTCTGCATTTGCCAGTCCCAGCGATTTACTGGTACGCCGTGCAATTGCAAGGTTCATAATTTGCACAATTTTCAATTTCCGCACGTGATTATTTGTACGTATACACGGGACACCTTCCTCTATTCCTGTACAAGATGCCAAGCAGGGACAATGCCTTACACCGCATATCCTCCCCCCACCCCTGTCACGCCATTGTCTCGGCAATTCACCTGTTACCATTGACCTGGACAGTAAAGACATTCAGGGCCAGAGTGATTCCCCAATCGATGACAATGTGGAGGACAAAGTTTACATAGCATTAGAGGAAGAAACAGTCAGAAATAATGATCAGGTAATGTGCCAAAAGAAGGTCAGGTATGGTGATGAGTTAGTGAGTGAAACAATGCTTATAATGCCTATATTACTGTTTGAAAACCAATATACTCTCGTACTACAAATAAATTCGTACCAAGTAAATAAATAAATACCGTTTATGAGTGGTGTGAAATAGTTACCCTCCCCTAGAACTCGTTTTCTTTGGTGCCAGCCTGTTAGAAAACCCAGTCAGGTAAGGAGGTACTGGTACCTGGATCGAGTATTTTAAACCTCAGGTGAGCAATTTCTCTATGTGTTTCTCACAAAAGTGGAGGTTTTAGCCAAAAAAAATTTTTTCGAAAATACCTCGGGACTGGGGGATGTCAGAGGTGCGAAATAGCTCGGAATGTGACGGGTTGAATGCAATGTGTCCAGGCATCTTGAAATGAGTGGATCTTGAATTGGGTCTCTCTTACTTTTTCCTTGGAAAGAACTATCTTGCTGGCTTCTGGCTTTTCCTTCCTTCTACCGTGCATTAGAAAAATGAGCCTCCTTTCCATCCACGCACCATTCAAGACCCCAGAATCCTGGCTCTGTCCGATACATCATAAATCACTGAACACTTAACTTCATACTCAGCTATGTGACAGAGTGAATCTGATGTCTGTCAAGTCAAAAAGGGGTGCCAAGCCTTGGTTAAACACTTTCCGCACAAAATTCATCCACCAAGCGTGTTTTCAGTTACTTAGTCTCGATAGCTCCCATATCTTTCTTTCTCCTAAATTCATTCTCCATTTTTATCTACAGTCTTCAAGGCTATCACATCTTCTCCCACCCTCAGATTTGCTTAGATATATCCATTTCACCACTCATTTCCAATTCATTCCTCCGCAACCCCATAAAATCTAAGCACACTTTTGAACTCTGGTGTCCACAGAGTTCACTAATCTGGATCTTTGTTGGATCAAACTAACAAAAAAAATTTTATATATATATATATATATATATATATATATATATATATATATATATATATCGTAGCAGCTGTGGCTCAGTGGGTGAGCACTCCGCTCTGATCGAAGGGTTGGAGGATCGAATCCACCCATGGGTCATTGGTAGACATCAAGGAGGGGCATCCGGTCATAAAATGCTACACGCTCCAGTCCAAAAGTCCTCTACCCAGGGGCAACGCCTTAGCCCTTCGGGGATACCTGGCGTAAAACCAAATAATTCGTAGCAGCCATGGCTCAGTGGGTTAGAGCGCTCTGCTCTGACTGAAGGGTGGGAGGATCGAATCCACCCAAGGGTCATTGGTAGACATCAGGAAGGGCATCCAGCCATAAAATGCTACACGCTCCAGTCCAAAAGTCCTCTTCCCAGGGGCAACGCCTTAACCCTTCAGGGATACCTGGCGTAAAACCAAATATATATATATGTAAGAATACTTGTCTGTCACTCTGTCTGCCTGTCTGTCCTCTGTGGAAATCGAGGACGAGGTGTACAAAAGTCTCTAAATACCTCTAACATGCGTAAGATTTATGGTAAATTTTGAATCTGCCCTCCTCTCTTTCTATTTCTCCCATCATTTCTCTCACTTTCTAATCTTCTTTCCTTTTCAGGTGGCTTTACATTGAGTGACAAGCCTAATGCTTTTCTGTAAGGCAGGAAACCATTTACAACGCTGGGTGGTAACCATATATCCAACCCACACGTGTTCCTTACGTGTCAACAAGTGGGTTGGCGGAGGGCTAGTGTCCCTCTCTGTAAAACCACTAACTCAAAGATAATTGGCCACCCATTTGGAACTGTGGTCTCCGGCTATAGATAGATGGACATCACAGTTTTAAAACTGCCAAACGTTGCTGAAATTGCAAAAAGTTGGATTTTTTTAGCATCCCTCTGCTGGTCTAAATTGGAGCTACACTTTTTTCAGTGCATCTAAGGACACTTTTCAAAACTCTGAGCAGAGCAGCCCGGGAGATCAGCACATGCAGGGTGAGCAGCTCATGTAAATTTGAGGGTTAGGTTCAGAGAACATAACTGAGATTAAATGATGTATCACATAATCCATACACACATAAGAGAGAGTATTTGTCTGTCTGTCCTCTATGAAAATCCAGAGACAATGTATATAGAACTCTCTAAACATCTCTGATGGGTGTAACTTTTTACGATGAATCAAATGTGTAGTTACAGTTGCAATAGTGGCACTTCTGATGACCAAGGAAAGAAGTCATTAGGATTTTTGTGTGTGTTCAACTTTGGGAACAGGTTTCACAGCCTGTTCCCAAGCCCCAGTAGTCCTGCTGCATACCATACACCTCTACATGTTGCCTCTTCGGCGCTAACACTCAATGTCCATAATGAATACATGCTAGGGCTGTATCATACACTGGTGTATTGGTATTTGCAGGGGTATTTTTATGACATGTCAGCGGGTGTTTTGGTTGATCAGTAGTCTGCTTTTATAAAAAATTCAAATCCTTAAACAGTTCCCTGTCCCAGCCGGAATTTGTACCTTTGTCCATTATGACTGCAGGACATCTCTCTACAGATTCAGTCATCTCTTTCTCATCAATATGATGTGAAAATGATAGCCAATCAACGTAGAGGTTTTCACTTCTACATCGATATCATTATTAGTTAGAATGGATCAGGTGGGTGGACGGATTGGTGCGGTGTTTGGCAGGGTTGAATGGATGGGTGGATGTGGAGAGGCAGTGTGGATGGAGTGGGTGTGAGGGTGGGAGGTGAGTGTGGTGAGGCAAGGTGCGTGGGCAGTTTTGGGTGGGTGTGGTGGGCAGTGTGGATGGGTGAGTGGGTGGGCAAGTTAGGTGGGTGAATGTAGGAGAGTGGGTGTGCAGGATGAGTCTGGAGGTGGGTGGGAGGATGGGTAGGGTAGGTGGATGAGCAGGATGGGTGGTGCGAAGGGTTGGTTGGTGGGTGGGTGGGTAGTGAGAAAACAGGTCCATGGGGAATATCATTTCCAGCCTGTAACATTCTACAGCAGAACATGTCTTTCCCAGACATATCCACATGGATGTGTTTGGAAGAAAAGCAGCCAATATAATCCATCAAGGCTGGCTTATGACTTGGAGGGAGTGCTTTTAGTCTGACTGGTGCTAGCAATGCTCTTCTAGTATAGCTGTACCTATCTAGTCTGGCCCTACTAGGTCTAAACAGTGCTCAAACGTGCTTCTCCCTGTATGGTAGCAGACTAGTCTCCATCTCAGAAGGGGGTCTGAGGAATGGCTGAGGTTGAAGAGGCAATCCATCCTCTTCTGTGCCTCCTCGTCTGTACCCCTGAAGGTCCACCGCTAACTGGGACTTGGCTCAATAGAGCCTTGGAAGAGGTGGTGGATGAGGTGACCTTGTCATCCTCCTCTGCACTCTCCTAGTCGCTATCCTTAAAGGAAGAAAAGTGAGGGGAGAAAACAGCCATTACTCCATCCTGGCTGGCCTATGACTCAGGTGAGGGGAGTGTGTTTAGTCTGACTGCTGCTAATGGGTCCTTCTAGCATGACTACATCTTATATGAAGGGCCGCGTGATGGAAGGGGTTCACAGACCACTGTCTGAAAAATTCGTTTTTGTTGGATAACATTATTTTCACCCAAATTCTATCTTGTGGTCTTGGCTGAGAACATCCTCCACTGGAAGTGTGGTTGAAAGTCGAAAAAAAGTATTGGTTATCGTCCTCACGCTAGATACTCGCCATTCACTCAGGACTGGCCACAAAACATAAGGTTGCCTCATGTACCCAGCTGTGGTGGTGGTATGGGAGTGGAGGAGCGTGTCTTGGCTGTGTGTGGATGTGTTGGTTTTGGCCAATGGGAACGTGGCTTGGTCACGAACCTAGCTTACTGATTGGCTCTCAGTATGTGGCAGTGTGTTTGGCGGGAGTTTTTGCCATGCCATTCGTCAGTACCCACTGTTGTGCTGTGTTCATAGCATGCAATAAGGAATTCTTGCTATTTTACAGGTATTTTTTGCAACTTTTATGGAGTTTTGTGTGTGATTAGTGGGATAACAATGTCCCATCGTGCTGGTGATAGTGATGTTCCTGGGAGCTCAGGAACTGATGATAACAATGGTTTTGTGGTGAAGTCGTTCTATAGCAATAATGGTAAACGACTCCGTGATACTTCTAAGGAAAACAACTGTGTTAGTGATGAGAGTATCGATGACCCTGATTACAGCCTTAGTGATGATACCGGAAGTGGTTCTAGTAATCATCATAATGCTCGAGGAGATGGTGATAGTAGCGTGAGTGGTGTGGGTGGTGGACGTAGTGACATGGGTGAAGTGGAGCTGCTGTTGCTGCTGGCTGTGGTGGTGGTGGTGGTGGTCGTGGTGGTGATGATGATGATGGTGCAGCAGGTTGTTATCAAAAACATTGTTCCTTCTATGCACACTGAAAAAAAGGGCAGTGTTTGTGTTAGGTACCAGAAAAGTAGGGAAAGAATGTGGCCTTACAGAAACGTATTATGGGGCAGAAATATGTTAGTTATGACACACACAAAAGTTGTGGAAGCATGCAAAGTTTGTCCCCCATGCCATGATGGCTGCTATGAGAAGATAGGCACAGAAGAAAGAGACGAAATTTGTTACCGGTTTCTGGGCAATTGGCAATTACATTGCCCAGAATGCCTACCTTCTAAGCCTGATATGTGATGAGGCAAGCAAGTAGAAGCACACATATGCAGCAGTGAGCCTCAGGCCAGCCCATATTGTGTATTAAGTACAAGTGGAGCACCAGGAGACCAAAGTGTGCCACTCTGCCTTTGCATCCACCCATAGGCTGAACAAGAAGAAAATGGCCATTCTCCTGCAAAAGTGCTCTGAGTCACCCAATGGGACCCTAGTGCCTGACAAACATGGACACAATCCCTCTCCACATGTCATCACTGGGAGTACCTTGGAGCATGTGCATGAGCACATGCAAGGTTTACCTGTCACTGCAAGTCACTTCACCAATACCTATGTTACCTGGAGGCTTGCAACAGCATCACCGAGCTCTGTATCTGCTACCTGATGTGGATTAACTAGAACAGGAATGATCAGTACAAGATGTCAGAGCGCTATTATAGAACTTTGTTCACACGAGATTACAACATCGTCTTCCAGCCACATGTGAGAGGCTTAATAAAGAGATCAAGAACCGGAAGGATGCTGGCTTTGATGTTGCCAACATTCAAGACCAGCTGGCTGTACATAAGGTTGATGGTAAAGTGCCACAGGACCTCTGGCGTCAGCCTGAGCAGACGGCACCCTCCAGTGATTCAGCCAATGTCAAGATGGTGACCATAGACCTGCAACAAGCGGTTCCTTGCCCACTGCTGTGAGCTGGTGTGGCTTACTATGAGCGGAAGTTGTGGATCTACTACTTTTGCATTTACGACATCAACGAGGAGGAGGCCACGTTGTTTGTGTGGGATGAGGTGACAGTGGGGTGTGGCTTAGACAAGGTGGACAGCTGTGTGCTCAAGTGGCTTCAGATAAAGATCAACCTGCAACAGCAGGAATTTACTACTCAATGTGTGTTCTGTGACAACTGTGGGGGGCAGCACAAAATCGTCACTATGGTTTTTATGGCTCTGCACTTGCAGTGCATGACAGGCATCTCTTCAGGGTTGAGTTCGTCTTTATAATGTCTGGCCACTCATTCCTGCCTCATGACCATATGTTTGGCCTGTTTGAGAAGGTCTGCTCTGCTATGTAAATCTCTAGCACCAAAGTGTACATCGATGTTATGGCTTCCTCTATCAAAAGGCGGTTCCCTGTTGTGGCCATGAAATTGAAGGACTTTTTGGACGTCAAAGCCCTAATGAACTACATCTCAAAACGTCAGGCAGTTGGCTTCTCCCAGGCCTGCCAGTTGGTGCCTGACATCACCTTTCAGGAGGGCTATTACATCAGAAATGACTACAACCTTGATGACATTCCAGCCAACATCACCAAGGTGCGAGTGATGAAGGGAAGGGTGAAGTATGAACGGGAGAGGTTTGACTTGTCCAGCATGGCACTAATGCCTAAGTACCCCACTGATCACCCTTCTGGCACCGCAGAAGTGCGACGATCTCAATAGTCTCAGCTTTCTTGAGTCAGAATCCCAAACGTGGCTCAACAGTCTCTTTGACCATCAGGAGGAACTGAGGCAGGCACAAGGGAGGCGTCAACATGCTGGTGAGGAGTCAGAGCCAGAGCGTGACCGTGATAACGACACTCTGGACTATGTGTCAGCTGTTTGTCACACTGATGTCATCAGGCACTAGTGTCTTTCCTCCTCTCCACCTATGCCTCTCTCGTTTGCAACTATGGCCTGACAATGGAAAATGGCGTTTAGATTACCTCTGTTGAGACCTTCAGTTACTAATCTCTGGTGTTTGGTGTGCATATTTAATTTTATTTTCTATCATTACTCTGTTTAATAATAATACTATTTTATATACTATTTTTCTGCTAATGCAGTATTCACCTTCACTGATAACAAGAACCATACATACATACAGACATAGTGAGGAAGAAACAGACAGGGAGCCCGACAGACAGACAGACAGACATACAGTAAGAGGAGAGGGAGTGGAAATTTGGGAGTTGCTTTGATTGTAACTATTTTTTTTAGGCCTACCCATATGTTATTTTTTATTTGGGGGGGGGAAGCGTAGCACATTCATATTTGATAATGGTACTTATCCTCGTGCTAACCAGTGTTTTTTTTTATTTTTTTTTATTAAGCAGTCAAGCTTTGCCAGAAAGTGATATGAAAGCTCAATCCCCCCAAAAATAAATAAATAAATAAAAATGGAAAAATATAATAAATTAACATTAATTTCATAGATATGACCAAAATATTGTAAGAACCACAGTCTACACTAAAAAACCTTTCCTAGAAAAAAAAAAAAAAAGTTCTACCGTCAAAATTTAAAAATTTCAGACTGCAAGAACATTGCTGAACTTTGAACCCGTTTTCAAGTGTTTTACGAAATGGGTGTGAACACATATGTCGCTCAACCCCTCATTTAGTCTGGCTATCATAGCTCGAAGCAGTACTTAGTTCTGCTCACCATTACAAGGCAGCATTCCACAAACAGGCGATGGGGAACATATCCCTCGGGAAATGGGCCCAAGAAGAAACGTTGGTTCAATGCATGAGTAAAGTACACCCACGGAGATCTTCCACAGGGGAACTGGCCATCCAGCATCCCGGCATTTCCCATATGAATAGACATAAGGTTTTACACTAGCATATATATATATATATATATATATATATATATATTGTTACATAGCCTATGATTTCATCATCCTTTGTGTAATTTTAATGCACAGTATGCTCCATGTTTGATCACGAGCGTGTTCTGCCTCAGTTCCCCCCTTCTACCGTTATAGTAGAGTAAGTCGTCATTTCTGGAGTTCAGACCAGGATTGTCAACTCTTTGTCCCCATGGCTTCATTTGCGCGTCCTTCTTACAAGTTGTATCAAGCTCTGCCAGCCCCTATATAATGAGCTCAGTCTTTGCATCATGGCCACTTAGATCTGCTCCTCATTTTGTTCACATCTCTGTCCTCCCCTGTACAGATATTATTATTGTGAGTGCTCAAGAAATCTCCAAACACCTAGCAGCTGTGTGTAATTTGAGTATAGCTGTTGTTGCATTTTTTTCTTGTACTGTGTAGCATAGGGTTGATTCTTGGGCCTGGTGAGGTCTTTGTGATTAGTGTGAGGTTTTATATCAGTCATTTTAAATAATATTTTATATCTGTAATTATTTATCTTGCATTAACTGAGCATTACCTTGTGTATTTTTATTTTATCAGGGCTGACTTAGATAAATTTACTCTTGCTAATTTCGTGTTAATAGAGGCTATTGCAGTTAACCATATAATTAACCCGTTCTTTGCCATTACATTATCCTCATGAGTTCTGAATGTTTTGTTGTTAGTTTGAGCATGAAACTTTAACTTGTAATTTTACCTAACTCTTTTGTTTTGAACCTGGAACTTTACGGGACAGTAGTGACTCTTAGTATTCTCACTTAAAGTGTACATTATCTTTCTCTGTTCCGTAACATAAATTTGGCGATCTCGCCAGGATATTCAGGATATTATCATAAGGATATTGCTTGATATTTTGTGACTGTTACTTATTCATGATGTCTACTATTACTACACTTGACGAAGCCAAAGATTTTTTGTCAAATGTGCAAACAGTGTGTGATATAGAAAACAGAACAAAGAATGAACTTAAGCTTGTTGCTCAACAATTGGGAATTGCTGTTCGCTCTCATCATTCTAAAGATCAGATTGTTGACATGATTAATGAAAGCTTGTTTAATGTAACTCCTCCAAATGAGCAAACGCAGATTGAATTAGCTAAGTTACAGCTAGTCCTGCAGGAGGCTCGTGTGAAAGAAGCTGAATTTCAAGCACGTGCTAAGGAGGCTGAGTCTCAGGCTAAGGAGGCTTGTGTTAAGGAGGCTGAATTTCAGGCAAATGCTCGTATTCAAGAGGCACAGGTACAGGCTCAGGCACAAATTGAACTTGCCAGGATTCAGGCAGACCATGAGTATCGCATGAAACAAGGTGGAACTGGATCATCTTGCTCTGATGATTTTGATGTGGCTAAAAATGTTAAACTTGTCCCTCCTTTTAATGAATCTGATTTAACAAAGTATTTTCAGTTGTTTGAGAGGGTAGCTACAGGTTTTAATTGGCCCAAACAGAATTGGCCAGTACTCCTTCAAACTGTTCTCACCAGTAAAGCTCAAGTAACTTATGCATCTTTGCCTCAGGATCAATCTGATAATTATGATGTAGTTAAGAGCATGATTCTTAAGGCCTATGAGCTTGTTCCTGAAGCTTATAGAGCAAAATTTAGGACAACTTACAAGCAAGATAAGCAATCCCATGTTGAGTATGCAAAAATCAAAGAAGATCTGTTAGAGCAGTGGTTAAATTCTAAGAATGTGGATTCTGATTTTGGTAAATTTAAGCAGATGATTTTGCTGGAGGATTTCAAAAGGTGTATTTATAAAGATGTAAGCCTATATCTTGATGAGAAAAGAATAGATAATTTGTCTGATGCTGCAGTTTTAGCTGATGAATATGTTCTCACTCACAAGAGATATTCTAAAAAAAAAGGGAAAGCTGAGAGTAAGTACGTTGCCTCTACTCAGAGTACAGGTAACAGGAAAGATAATAAGGATGATGTTTCTCAGGAAGTAAATACCAGCTTCACCTCTAGATTTCAGAAAAGTAAATGTACTTATTGTAGTAAGCTTGGTCATACTACGGAGAGATGTTTCAGGAGACAGCGTGATGTGAACAAAAAGGAGTTTTTAAATATTCAGTCAATTGGTCTAGTGTCCACTCTTGAGAGTTCCCAGAATTCTTTAACCGAGTTAACTGAACCTGCTTTGAGGGGTAACTTAAATTCTCATGATGGAGCTCCTCTTTTGAGCAGTAACGTGGGTGACACTCTCAAGAGTTCATGTGCTAATTTCCTGTCTGATGGTTTTGTCAGTCCTCTGGACAGTAATGACAGGAAGTCAGTTCAAATATATCGTGATACAGGTGCTTGCCAATCCCTTATGCTGACCAGTGTTCTAGGCTCTAATGTTAATTCCTCTGATGAAACTGTAATCTTACAAGGTGTAGGGAATAATTACTTCTCTGTCCCTCTGTGCAGAGTGAATTTAGAGTCTGGTTTTGTTAATGGTTCCGTTATGGTTGGGTTGGTTGAGACACTCCCAATGTCAGGTGTAACTTTCTTACTTGGAAATGATATTGGTGGAAGTCAAGTGTGTCCAGCTCCTCAGTTGTCTAGTGAGCCAGTGGCTGCGACCCAGGATTGTGATGTCCCTGATGTGTTCCCTGCATGTGCTGTCACTAGGGCTAAGTCTAAAGTTACTGGTGATTTAGAGGATAATGATGATGATGATGTTATCCTAGCTGACACTTTTCTTGCTAATTTGGACCACTCACCAGATGAGGCAGTACCCCGTAGTGTTGATAATTTGTCTTGTCAAGAGTTGGTTGAGTTGCAGGTTGCTGACCCTGAGTTGAAAGGTCTAGCTAATTCTGCTTACAGTGAAGAAGAGTCAGCCGGTGCTTCTACTTGTTATTATGTAAAGTCAGGAGTACTTATGAGGAAGTGGAGACCCCCAACAGCATCAGCCGACTGTGAATGGGAGGTTGTACATCAAGTTGTCATCCCTCGTGTTTGTAGGCAGGATATCATTAGAGTGGCTCATGATTCCAGTTTGGCAGGACACCTTGGAGTGAGGAAGACTGTGGCACGCATTTTGAAACACTTCTACTGGCCAGGTATCTTCAGGGATGTTTCCTGGTATTGTAAGTCTTGTCACACCTGTCAAGTTGTGGGGAAGTGTAATCAGACTGAAAAGGTTGCACCTCTAGTTCCCATTCCTCCTTTTGAGGCGCCTTTCACCCGTGTGTTGGTGGATATTGTGGGCCCTCTTCCTAAGACTTCTTCAGGATTTTCTTATGTGTTGACCCTGATTGATATGGCTACTCGTTATCCTGAAGCCATTCCACTTAGAAATATCTCAGCAAAGAACGTGGTTAAGGAAATGCTAGGGTTCTTCACAAAGTTTGGTCTGCCTAAGGAGGTACAGTCAGACCGGGGAAGTAATTTCATGTCAAACGTTTTCAAGCAGTCTCTGAAAGAGTTGGGCATCACCCAGATCACCTCTTCAGCTTACCATCCCCAGACCCAAGGAGCGTTGGAGAGATATCATCAAACACTCAAATCGATGCTCAAGAAATACTGTTTGGAACATCAGAAAGACTGGGATAAAGGTCTTCCATTCGTTGTGTTTGCTGCAAGAGAATCTTCAAATGAATCACTGGGCTTCTCACCTTTTGAACTACTGTTTGGCCATGAAGTAAGAGGACCCCTTAAGTTACTCAAGGAATGCTGGCTGTCGGAGGAAGATGACGTCAACCTGCTGGAGTATGTGATGAAGTTCCTAGAACGGCTGTCCACTGCTTTACAGCTGGCAAGAGAGAATTTAGGAGCTGCTTAGAAGAAGATGAAGACTTGGTATGATAAGAAGTCCAGGTTACGCCACTTTCAGCCAGGAGATCAGGTTTTGATTCTGCTACCAGTTCATGGGCAACCTCTTCAAGCCAAGTTTAGTGGTCCTTATTTCGTGGAGAAGAAACTCAGTGATGTCAACTATGTCATCGCCACACCAGATCGTAGAAAGAACAAGCAACTATGTCACATCAACATACTAAAGTTATATCACAGGCGGGACGAAAATAACCCAGTCTGCACTGTAGCTGTTCCACCCGAGTCTGCAAGTGAAGCTCTCCCATGCAGTATGAGCCTGAGTGATAGTTTGGGGAAGAATCCTGATATCATGAATGATCTCCAGACTAAGCTTTCTCATCTACCTCCCGAGGAAAGGCAGGAGTTTTCGGCATTACTGCAGGAGTACCCGCAAGTGTTCTGTGCCACTCCAGGAAGAACCACTGTGTTGATGCATGATGTCGATGTTGGAGCGCAAAGCCAATTAAATTGCCTCCTTACCGTGTGAACCCAGTGAAAGTTCCTCTCATCCAGAAGGAGCTTGGCTACCTGTTGGACCACAAGATGATTGAGCCCTGTCAGAGCGAGTGGAGTTCTCCTGTCACTCTAGTCCCTAAGCCTGGTGGGTCACAGCGGCTTTGCATTGACTACAGACGTGTTAATCAGATAACCAAAACAGACACTTGCCCTCTCCCTCATGTGGAAGATTGCATAGACAAGATCGGAAAGGCTAGGTACATAAGTAAGTTTGATTTGTTAAAGGGATACTGGCAAGTACCTATGACTGAACGTGCTACGGAGATCTCATGTTTTGTAACACTAGGAAAGGCTTTTGCATGTTCGGTAATGCCATATGGTATGAAGAATGCACCAGCCACATTTCAGAAGCTCATGAATGTTGTAACAGAGGGTTTGGCAGGGTGTGTTGTTTATATTGATGATGTATTAATCTTCAGTGACAACTGGAAAGATCATCTATGCCATGTCAGTAAATTTCTTGACCGTTTAGTTCAGGCCAATCTTGTAGCTAATTTATCAAAGTGTGAGTTTGGTCAAGCTAAAGTTCAGTACCTTGGGTATGTAATTGGTGATGGACATGTTGCACCACCAGGAGCTAAGTTTCAGGTTATAAGTGATCTTCCCAGTCCTAAAAGTAGGAAAGAGCTACAAAGATTTTTGGGAATGGTAGGTTATTACAGGAGATTTGTTCTTAACTTTTCTATTCTTGTATCACCACTTACAGACCTACTGAAAAAGGGAGTTAAATTTGTCTGGACCGATAACTGTGAATCATCTTTCAACAAACTTAAAGCTATTCTATTAAGTCAGCCAGTGCTCGCTACTCCAAATTTTGCTAAGCCTTTTAAGATGGCTGTTGATGCAAGTGATACAGGAGCTGGGGCTGTTTTGCTGCAAGAGGATGATCAGGGTGTTGAACATCCTGTATCTTATTACAGTAAGAAGTTCACTCCACCTCAAAAGAACTACTTCACTATTGAGAAAGAGCTTTTGGCCTTGATTTTGGGTTTACAGCAGTTTTCATTTCATTTGTGTTCTGGTTTTGACCCCATAGTCATTTATACCGATCATAACCCACTGAAATTCCTTAGTAAGTTTAAAGATAAAAATCAGAGATTGACAAGATGGAGTCTACTTCTTCAGGAGTATTCATTAGACATACATGTCAAGGGGAAAGAAAATGTTATATCAGATTGCTTATCTAGACTTTAGACAGATTGTTTTAGAGTAATAAGAAATTTCCTTTGTAAATTTCTTTTTCTTTGTGGGGAGGTGTTACATAGCCTATGATTTCATCATCCTTTGTGTAATTTTAACGCACAGTATGCTGCATGTTTGATCACGAGCGTGTTCTGCCTCAGTTCCCCTCTTCTACCGTTATAGTAGAGTAAGTCGTCATTTCTGGAATTCAGACCAGGATTGTCAACTCTTTGTCCCCATGGCTTGATTTGCGCGTCCTTCTTACAAGTTGTATTAAGCTCTGCCGGCCCCTATATAATGAGCTCAGTCTTTGCATCATGGCCACTTAGATCTGCTCCTCATTTTGTTCACATCTCTGTCCTCCCCTGTACAGATATTATTATTGTGAGTGCTCAAGAAATCTCCAAACACCTAGCAGCTGTGTGTAATTTGAGTATAGCTGTTGTTGCATTTTTTTCTTGTACTGTGTAGCATAGGGTTGATTCTTGGGCCTGGTGAGGTCTTTGTGATTAGTGTGGGGTTTTATATCAGTCATTTTAAATAATATTTTGTATCTGTAATTATTTATCTTGCATTAACTGAGCATTACCTTGTGTATTTTTATTTTATCAGGGCTGACTTAGATAAATTTACTCTTGCTAATTTCGTGTTAATAGAGGCTATTGCAGTTAACCATATAATTAATCTGTTTTTTGCCATTACATTATCCTCATGAGTTCTGAATGTTTTGTTGTTAGTTTGAGCATGAAACTTTAACTTGTAATTTTACCTAACTCTTTTGTTTTGAACCTGGAACATTACGGGACAGTAGTGACTCTTAGTATTCTCACTTAAAGTGTACATTATCTTTCTCTCTTCCGTAAAATAAATTTGGCGACCTCGCCAGGATATTCAGGATATTATCATAAGGATATTGCTTGATATTTTGTGACTGTTACTTATTCATGATGTCTACTATTACTACACTTGACGAAGCCAAAGATTTTTTGTCAAATGTGCAATCAGTGTGTGATATAGAAAACAGAACAAAGAATGAACTTAAGCTTGTTGCTCAACAATTGGGAATTGCTGTTTGCTCTCATCATTCTAAATATCAGATTGTTGACATGATTAATGAAAGCTTGTTTAATGTAACTCCTCCAAATGAGCAAACGCAGATTGAATTAGCTAAGTTACAGCTAGCCCTGCAGGAGGCTCGTGTGAAAGAAGCTGAATTTCAAGCACGTGCTAAGGAGGCTGAGTCTCAGTCTAAGGAGGCTTGTGTTAAGGAGGCTGAATTTCAGACAAATGCTCGTATTCAAGAGGCACAGGTACAGGCTCAGGCACAATTTGAACTTGCCAGGATTCAGGCAGACCATGAGTATCGCATGAAACAAGGTGGAACTGGATCATCTTGCTCTGATGATTTTGATGTGGCTAAAAATGTTAAACTTGTCCCTCCTTTTAATGAATCTGATTTAACAAAGTATTTTCAGTTGTTTGAGAGGGTAGCTACAGGTTTTAATTGGCCCAAACAGAATTGGCCAGTACTCCTTCAAACTGTTCTCACCGGTAAAGCTCAAGTAACTTATGCATCTTTGCCTCAGGATCAATCTGATAATTATGATGTAGTTAAGAGCATGATTCTTAAGGCCTATGAGCTTGTTCCTGAAGCTTATAGAGTAAAATTTAGGACAACTTACAAGCAAGATAAGCAATCCCATGTTGAGTATGCAAAAATCAAAGAAGATCTGTTAGAGCAGTGGTTAAATTCTAAGAATGTGGATTCTGATTTTGGTAAATTTAAGCAGATGATTTTGCTGGAGGATTTCAAAAGGTGTATTTATAAAGATGTAAGCCTATATCTTGATGAGAAAAGAATAGATAATTTGTCTGATGCTGCAGTTTTAGCTGATGAATATGTTCTCACTCACAAGAGATATTCTAAAGAAAAAGGGAAAGATGAGAGTAAGTACGTTGCCTCTACTCAGAGTACAGGTAACAGGAAAGAGAATAAGGATGATGTTTCTCAGGAAGTAAATACCAGCTTCAGCTCTAGATTTCAGAAAAGTAAATGTACTTATTGTAGTAAGCTTGGTTATACTACGGAGAGATGTTTCAGGAGACAGCGTGATGTGAACAAAAAGGAGTCTTTAAATATTCAGTCAATTGGTCTAGTGTCCACTCTTGAGAGTTCCCAGAATTCTTTAACCGAGTTAACTGAACCTGCTTTGAGGGGTAACTTAAATTCTCATGATGGAGCTCCTCTTTTGAGCAGTAACGTGGGTGACACTCTCAAGAGTTCATGTGCTAATTTCCTGTCTGATGGTTTTGTCAGTCCTCTGGACAGTAATGACAGGAAGTCAGTTCAAATATATCGTGATACAGGTGCTTGCCAATCCCTTATGCTGACCAGTGTTCTAGGCTCTAATGTTAATTCCTCTGATGAAACTGTAATCTTACAAGGTGTAGGGAATAATTACTTCTCTGTCCCTCTGTGCAGAGTGAATTTAGAGTCTGGTTTTGTTAATGGTTCCGTTATGGTTGGGTTGGTTGAGACACTCCCAATGTCAGGTGTAACTTTCTTACTTGGAAATGATATTGGTGGAAGTCAAGTGTGTCCAGCTCCTCAGTTGTCTAGTGAGCCAGTGGCTGCGACCCAGGATTGTGATGTCCCTGATGTGTTCCCTGCATGTGCTGTCACTAGGGCTAAGTCTAAAGTTACTGGTGATTTAGAGGATAATGATGATGATGATGTTATCCTAGCTGACACTTTTCTTGCTAATTTGGACCACTCACCAGATGAGGCAGTACCCCGTAGTGTTGATAATTTGTCTCGTCAAGAGTTGGTTGAGTTGCAGGTTGCTGACCCTGAGTTGAAAGGTCTAGCTAACTCTGCTTACAGTGAAGAAGAGTCAGCCGGTGCTTCTACTTGTTATTATGTAAAGTCAGGAGTACTTTTGAGGAAGTGGAGACCCCCAACAGCATCAGCCGACTGTGAATGGGAGTTTGTACATCAAGTTGTCATCCCTCGTGTTTGTAGGCAGGATATCATTAGAGTGGCTCATGATTCCAGTTTGGCAGGACACCTTGGAGTGAGGAAGACTGTGGCACGCATTTTGAAACACTTCTACTGGCCAGGTATCTTCAGGGATGTTTCCTGGTATTGTAAGTCTTGTCACACCTGTCAAGTTGTGAGGAAGTGTAATCAGACTGAAAAGGTTGCACCTCTAGTTCCCATTCCTCCTTTTGAGGCGCCTTTCACCCGTGTGTTGGTGGATATTGTGGGCCCTCTTCCTAAGACTTCTTCAGGATTTTCTTATGTGTTGACCCTGATTGATATGGCTACTCGTTATCCTGAAGCCATTCCACTTAGAAATATCTCAGCAAAGAACGTGGTTAAGGAAATGCTAGGGTTCTTCACAAAGTTTGGTCTGCCTAAGGAGGTACAGTCAGACCGGGAAGTAATTTCATGTCAAACGTTTTCAAGCAGTCTCTGAAAGAGTTGGGCATCACCCAGATCACCTCTTCAGCTTACCATCCCCAGACCCAAGGAGCGTTGGAGAGATATCATCAAACACTCAAATCGATGCTCAAGAAATACTGTTTGGAACATCAGAAAGACTGGGATAAAGGTCTTCCATTCGTTGTGTTTGCCGCAAGAGAATCTCCAAATGAATCACTGGGCTTCTCACCTTTTGAACTACTGTTTGGCCATGAAGTAAGAGGACCCCTTAAGTTACTCAAGGAATGCTGGCTGTCGGAGGAAGATGACGTCAACCTGCTGGAGTATGTGATGAAGTTCCTAGAACGGCTGTCCACTGCTTTACAGCTGGCGAGAGAGAATTTAGGAGCTGCTTAGAAGAAGATGAAGACTTGGTATGATAAGAAGTCCAGGTTACGCCACTTTCAGCCAGGAGATCAGGTTTTGATTCTGCTACCAGTTCATGGGCAACCTCTTCAAGCCAAGTTTAGTGGTCCTTATTTCGTGGAGAAGAAACTCAGTGATGTCAACTATGTCATCGCCACACCAGATCGTAGAAAGAACAAGCAACTATGTCACATCAACATGCTAAAGTTATATCACAGGTGGGACGAAAATAACCCAGTCTGCACTGTAGCTGTTCCACCCGAGTCTGCAAGTGAAGCTCTCCCATGCAGTATGAGCCTGAGTGATGGTTTGGGGAAGAATCCTGATATCATGAATGAACTCCAGACTAAGCTTTCTCATCTACCTCCCGAGGAAAGGCAGGAGTTTTCGGCATTACTGCAGGAGTACCCGCAAGTGTTCTGTGCCACTCCAGGAAGAACCACTGTGTTGATGCATGATGTCGATGTTGGAGACGCAAAGCCAATTAAATTGCCTCCTTACCGTGTGAACCCAGTGAAAGTTCCTCTCATCCAGAAGGAGCTTGGCTACCTGTTGGACCACAAGATGATTGAGCCCTGTCAGAGCGAGTGGAGTTCTCCTGTCACTCTAGTCCCTAAGCCTGGTGGGTCACAGCGGCTTTGCATTGACTACAGACGTGTTAATCAGATAACCAAAACAGACACGTGCCCTCTCCCTCATGTGGAAGATTGCATAGACAAGATCGGAAAGGCTAGGTACATAAGTAAGTTTGATTTGTTAAAGGGATACTGGCAAGTACCTATGACTGAACGTGCTAGGGAGATCTCATGTTTTGTAACACTAGGAAAGGCTTTTGCATGTTCGGTAATGCCATATGGTATGAAGAATCCACCAGCCACATTTCAGAAGCTCATGAATGTTGTAACAGAGGGTTTGGCAGGGTGTGTTGTTTATATTGATGATGTATTAATCTTCAGTGACAACTGGAAAGATCATCTATGCCATGTCAGTAAATTTCTTGACCGTTTAGTTCAGGCTAATCTTGTAGCTAATTTATCAAAGTGTGAGTTTGGTCAAGCTAAAGTTCAGTACCTTGGGTATGTAATTGGTGATGGACATGTTGCACCACCAGGAGCTAAGTTTCAGGTTATAAGTGATCTTCCCAGTCCTAAAAGTAGGAAAGAGCTACAAAGATTTTTGGGAATGGTAGGTTATTACAGGAGATTTGTTCTTAACTTTTCTATTCTTGTATCACCACTTACAGACCTACTGAAAAAGGGAGTTAAATTTGTCTGGACCGATAACTGTGAATCATCTTTCAACAAACTTAAAGCTATTCTATTAAGTCAGCCAGTGCTCGCTACTCCAAATTTTGCTAAGCCTTTTAAGATGGCTGTTGATGCAAGTGATACAGGAGCTGGGGCTGTTTTGCTGCAAGAGGATGATCAGTGTATTGAACATCCTGTATCTTATTACAGTAAGAAGTTCACTCCACCTCAAAAGAACTACTTCACTATTGAGAAAGAGCTTTTGGCCTTGATTTTGGGTTTACAGCAGTTTTCATTTTATTTGTGTTCTGGTTTTGACCCCATAGTCATTTATACCGATCATAACCCACTGAAATTCCTTAGTAAGTTTAAATATAAAAATCAGAGATTGACAAGATGGAGTCTACTTCTTCAGGAGTATTCATTAGACATACATGTCAAGGGGAAAGAAAATGTTATTGCAGATTGCTTATCTAGACTTTAGACAGATTGTTTTAGAGTAATAAGAAATTTCCTTTGTAAATTTCTTTTTCTTTGTGGGGAGGTGTTACATAGCCTATGATTTCATCATCCTTTGTGTAATTTTAACGCACAGTATGCTGCATGTTTGATCACGAGCGTGTTCTGCCTCAGTTCCCCCCTTCTACCGTTATAGTAGAGTAAGTCGTCATTTCTGGAATTCAGACCAGGATTGTCAACTCTTTGTCCCCATGGCTTCATTTGCGCGTCCTTCTTACAAGTTGTATCAAGCTCTGCCAGCCCCTATATAATGAGCTCAGTCTTTGCATCATGGCCACTTAGATCTGCTCCTCATTTTGTTCACATCTCTGTCCTCCCCTGTACAGATATTATTATTGTGAGTGCTCAAGAAATCTCCAAACACCTAGCAGCTGTGTGTAATTTGAGTATAGCTGTTGTTGCATTTTTTTCTTGTACTGTGTAGCATAGGGTTGATTCTTGGGCCTGGTGAGGTCTTTGTGATTAGTGTGGGGTTTTATATCAGTCATTTTAAATAATATTTTGTATGTGTAATTATTTATCTTGCATTAACTGAGCATTACCTTGTGTATTTTTATTTTATCAGGGCTGACTTAGATAAATTTACTCTTGCTAATTTCGTGTTAATAGAGGCTATTGCAGTTAACCATATAATTAACCTGTTTTTTGCCATTACATTATCCTCATAAGTCCTGAATGTTTTGTTGTTAATTTGAGCATTAAACTTTAACTTGTAATTTTACCTAACTCTTTTGTTTTGAACCTGGAACTTTACGGGACAGTAGTGACTCTTAGTATTCTCACTTAAAGTGTACATTATCTTTCTCTGTTCCGTAACAACATATATATATATATATATATATATATATATATATATATATATATATATAAAATGGTAGAGGTGAAAGATAAAAATGGTAGATTACTAGTGGAGAAGGGTGAAAAAGTGAGCAGATGGAGAGAACACTTTAAGGAATTGTTGAACGTAGAGGATGGAAGTAATGCGAGTATAAGTGGCTGGGGAATGGCTGGGAGAAGGAGGGAGGTGAGAAGACAGGAAGAAATCAGTAGGATAGAAGTTGTGGAAGCAATGAAGAAAGTTAAATCGGGGAAAGCCCCAGGAATTGATGGAGTGTGTGGTGAAATGCTGAAGCATGGGGGAGAGATAGTAGTAGAATGGATGTGGAAGATGTGCAGATTGGCCTGGGAGGAAGGTAGAGTCCCGGAGGATTGGAAGTCAGGTATAATTATTCCCTTGTACAAAGGAAAAGGGGAAAAAGAAGTGTGTGGTAATCATAGGGGCATTTGTCTTCTTAGTATAATAGGAAAAGTGTATGGTAGGATACTTATAGACAGAGTTAGAGAAAGAACAGAGAAATTAGTTGGAGAAGAACAGGGAGGCTTTAGGAAGGGAAGAGGTTGTGTAGATCAGATATTCATTCTTAGATCTTTAGTGGAAAAGTTTCTAGAGAAGGGAAAGAAGTTGTATGCGGCTTTCATGGATTTGGAGAAAGCATATGACAGGGTGGATAGACAAGGATTGTGGAAAGTGTTAAGAATATATGAAGTAGACGGGAAGTTGTTGAATGCTGTGAAGAGTATGTACGATGGTGCGAAGGCTGCAGTGCGTGTGGATGGTGAACTAAGTGAATTTTTCTCTTTGAAAGTTGGTTTGAAACAAGGATGTGTCATGTCTCCATGGTTGTTCAATCTGTACATGGATGGGGTAATAAAAGAGGTACAAGGTAGGGTAGTGGATGTTGGAGTGGCCCTGGTGAGAGAGGATAGTGTTTGGAAACTCTCTGTACTGTTGTTTGCAGATGATACTGTGTTATTGAGTGAAGACGAAGGGGAGCTGCAAGGCTTGGTGGATGAGTTTGAGAGAGTGTGTAAGAAACGGAACCTAAAGGTGAATGTAGGGAAGAGTAAAGTGATGGTCTTTGAGAGAGGTGAAGTTAGTGAATGTACAGCGAGGTTAGATGGTGAGGAATTGGAAAATGTGAGTACATTTAAGTATTTGGGTAGTGTGATGAGTAAGGATGGAGGTTTGGAGGGTGAAGTGCTTGAAAGGGTACAGCAGGGAAGAAAGGTTGCTGGTTCCTTGAAAGCAGTGATAAGAAACAGGGAAGTGAGCATGGAAGTGAAAAAGTTACTACATGACAGTATTGTGATACCAACTCTAACGTACGGAAGTGAAGCTTGGACAATGTTGGAAGGACACAAGGCAAGAGTGAGAGCAGTGGAAATGAGTTATTTAAGAGGAGCCTGTGGAGTCACGTGGAGAGACAGGTTGACGAATGAGGATATAAAGGAGCGTTGTGGTGTGGATGTGGATGTGATAGGAAGCGTTAGGAGGAACACACTGAGGTGGTTTGGCCATGTGGAGAGGATGGAGGGCGAAAGACTGACGAAGAGAGTGTATGTGAGTGAGGTGGAGGGGGGAAGAGGGAGGGGGAGGCCGAGGATGAGATGGAGGGCTTGGGTGGAGAGGTATATGTTAGAGGGGGGGGTGAGGTGGGAGCAGGGCAGTGAAATGGCGGGGGACAGGGCGACTTGGTGGCGATTTGTTTGTAGCCACCCCAAACGGGATTGAGGTGTCTGGCAATATATATATATATATATATATATATATATATATATATATATATATATATTGTTACATAGCCTATGATTTCATCATCCTTTGCGTAATTCTAACGTACAGTATGCTGCATGTTTGATCACGAGCGTGTTCTACCTGTCCCCCCCTCCTCCCTTATAGTAGAGTAAGTCGTTCTTTTTGTTGTTCAGAGCAGGATTGTCAACTCTTTGTCCCCAAGGCTTCATTTGCGCATCCTTCTTACAAGTTGTATCAAGCTCTGCCGGCCCCTATATAATGAGCTCAGTCTCTGCATTAATTGCCACTTAGATCTACTCCTCATTTTGTTCACATCTCTGTCCTCCCATGTACAGTTGTTATTATTGTGAGTGCTCAGGAAGTTTCCAACCATCTAGCAGCTGTGTAATTTGAGTATAACTGTTGTTGCATTTTTTCTTGTACTGTGTAGCGTAAGGTGTTAATTCTTAGGCTTAGTAAGGTTTTTGTGATTCATGTGTTTTTGTTAGTCATTATTAATAATATTTTGTATCTGTAATAATATATCTTGCATTCACTGAGTATTATCTGGTATTTTCATTTTATCAGGGCTGACTTAGATAAATTTACTCATGCTAATTTCGTGTTAATAGAGGCTATTGCAGTTAACCATATATTTAACCTGTTTTTTTGCCATTACATTATCCTTATGAGTCCTGAATGTTTTGTTGTTAGTTTGAGCATTAAACTTTAACTTGTAATTTTACCTAACTGTTTTGTTTTGAACCTGGAACTTTACGGGACAGTAGTGATTTTTAGTATTCTCACTTAAAGTGTACATTATCTTTCTCTGTTCCGTAACATAAATTTGACGACCTCTTATCAGGATATTCAGGATATTATCATAAGGATATTGCTTGATATTTTGTGACTGTGATTTATTCATGATGTCTACTATTACTACTTTTGATGAAACCAAAGATTTTTTGTCAAATGTGCAAACAGTGTGCGTGATGTAGAAAACAGAACAACGAATGAACTTAAGCTTGTTGCTCAACAATTGGGAATTCCAGTTCACTCTCATCATTCTAAAGATCAAATTGTTGGCATGATTAATAAAAGCTTATTTAATGTAACTCCTCCATATGAGCAAACGCAGATTGAAATAGCTAAGTTACAGCTAGCTCTGCAGGAGGCTCGTGTTAAGGAAGCTGAGTTTCAGGCTCGTGCTAAGTAGGCTGAGTCTCAGGCTAAGAAGGCGGAGTCTCAGGCTCGTATTCAGGAGGCTGAGTTTCAGGCACAAGTTGAACTTGCTAGGATTCAGGCAGACCATGAGTATCGCATGAAACAAGGTGGAACTGGATCATCTAGCTCTGATGATTTTGATGTGGCTAAAAATGTTAAACTTGTCCCTCCTTTTAATGAATCTGATTTAACAAAGTATTTTCAGTTGTTTGAGAGGGTAGCTACAGGTTTTAATTGCCCAAAAAGAATTGGCCAGTACTCCTTCAAACTGTTCTCACCGGTAAAGCTCAAGTAAATTATGCATCTTTGCCTCAGGATCAATGTGATAATTATAATGTAGTTAAGAGCTTGATTCTTAAAGCCTATGACCTTGTTCCTGAAGGCTATAGAGTAAAATTTAGGACAACTTATAAGCAAGATAAGCAATCCCATGTTGAGTATGCAAAAGTCAAAGAAGATCTGTTAGAGCAGTGGTTAAATTCTAAGAATGTGGATTCTGATTTTGACATATTTAAGCAGATGATTTTGCTGGAGGACTTCAAAAGGTGTATTAGTAAAGATGTAAGCCTATATAAAGATGAGAGAAGAATAGATAATTTGTCTGATGCTGCAGTTTTAGCTGATGAATATGTCCTCACTTGCAAGAGATATTCTAGATAAAAAGGGAAAGCTGAGAGTAAGTACGTTGCCTCTACTCAGAGTACAGCTAACAGGAAAGAGAATAAAGATGATGTTTCTCAGGAAGTAAATACCAGCTCCACCTCTAGATTTCAGAAAAGTAAATGTACTTATTGTAGTAAGCTTGGTCATACTGTGGAGAAATGTTTCAGGAGACAGCGTGATGTGAACAAAAAGGAGATTTTAAATATTCAGTCAATTGGTCTAGTGTCCACCCTTGAGAGTTCCCAGAATTCTTTAACTGAGTTAACTGTACCTGCTTTGAGGGGTAAATTAAATCCTCATGATGAAGCTCCTCTTTTGAGCAGTAACATGTGTGACACTTTCAAGAGTTCATGTGCTAATTTCCTGTCTGATGGTTTTGTCAGTTCTCTGGACAGTAATGACAGGAACTCAGTTAAAATATATCATGATACAGGTGCTTGCCAATCCCTTATGCTGACCAGTGCTCTAGGCTCTAATGTTAATTCATCTGATGAAACGGTAATCTTACAAGGTGTAGGGAATAATTACTTCTCTGTCCCTCTGTGCAGAGTGAATTTAGAGTCTGGTTTTGTTAATGGTTCCGTTATGGTTGGGTTGGTTGAGACACTCCCAATGTCAGGTGTAACTTTCTTACTTGGAAATGATATTGGTGGAAGTCAAGTGTGTCCAGCTCCTCAGTTGTCTAGTGAGCCAGTCGCCGCGGCCCAGGATTGTGATGTCCCTGATGTGTTCCCTGCATGTACTGTCACTAGGGCTAAGTCTAAAGTTACTGGTGACTTAGAGGATAATGATGATGATGATGTTATCCTAGCTGACACTTTTCTTGCTAATTTGGACCACTCACCAGATGAGGCAGTACCCCGTAGTGTTGATAATTTGTCTCGTCAAGAGTTGGTTGAGTTGCAGGTTGCTGACCCTGAGTTGAAAGGTCTAGCTAACTCTGCTTGCAGTGAGGAAGACTCAGCTGGTGCTTCTACTTGTTATTATATAAAGGTAGGAGTACTTATGAGGAAGTGGAGACCCCCAACAGCATCAGCCGACTGTGAATGGGAGGTTGTACATTAAGTTGTCATCCCTCTTGTTTGTAGGCAGGATATCATTAGAGTGGCTCATGATTCCAGTTTGGCAGGACACCTTGGAGTGAGGAAGACTGTGGCACGCATTTTGAAACACTTCTACTGGCCAGGTATCTTCAGGGATGTTTCCTGGTATTGTAAGTCTTGTCACACCTGTCAAGTTGTGGGGAAGTGTAATCAGACTGAAAAGGTTGCACCTCTAGTTCCCATTCCTCCTTTTGAGGCGCCATTCACCCGTGTGTTGGTGGATATTGTGGGCCCTCTTCCTAAGACTTCTTGAGGATTTTCTTATGTGTTGACCCTGATTGATATGGCTACTCGTTATCCCGAAGCCATTCCACTTAGAAATATCTCAGCAAAGAACGTAGTTAAGGAAATGCTAGGGTTCTTCACAAAGTTTGGTCTGCCCAAGGAGGTACAGTCAGACCGGGGAAGTAATTTCATGTCAAACGTTTTCAAGCAGTCTCTGAAAGAGTTGGGCATCACCCAGATCACGTCTTCAGCTTACCATCCCCAGACCCAAGGAGTGTTGGAGAGATATCATCAAACACTCAAATCGATGCTCAAGAAATACTGTTTGGAACATCAGAAAGACTGGGATAAAGGTCTTCCATTCGTTGTGTTTGCTGCAAGAGAATCTCCAAATGAATCACTGGGCTTCTCACCTTTTGAACTACTGTTTGGCCATGAAGTAAGAGGACCCCTTAAGCTACTCAAGGAATGCTGGCTGTCGGAGGAAGATGACGTCAACCTGCTGGAGTATGTGATGAAGTTCAAAGAACGGCTGTCCACTGCTTTACAGCTGGCGAGAGAGAATTTAGGAGCTGCTCAGGAGAAGATGAAGACTTGGTATGATAAGAAGTCCAGGTTATGCCACTTTCAGCCAGGAGATCAGGTTTTGATTCTGCTACCAGTTCATGGGCAACCTCTTCAAGCCAAGTTTAGTGGTCCTTATTTCGTGGAGAAGAAAGTCAGTGATGTCAACTATGTCATCGCCACACCAGATCATAGAAAGAACAAGCAACTATGTTACATCAACATGCTAAAGTTATATCACAGGTGGGACGAAAATAATCCAGTCTGCACTGTAGCTGTTCCACCCGAGTCTGCAAGTGAAGCTCTCCCATGCAGTATGAGCCTGAGTGATATTTTGGGGAAGAATCCTGATATCATGAATGATCTCCAGACCAAGCTTTCTCATCTACCTCCCGAGGAAAGGCAGGAGTTTTCGGCATTACTGCAGGAGTACCCGCAAGTGTTCCGTGCCACTCCAGGAAGAACCACTGTGTTGATGCATGATGTCGATGTTGGAGACGCAAAGCCAATTAAATTGCCTCCTTACCGTGTGAACCCAGTGAAAGTTCCTCTCATCCAGAAGGAGCTTGGCTACCTGTTGGACCACAAGATGATTGAGCCCTGTCAGAGCGAGTGGAGTTCTCCTGTCACTCTAGTCCCTAAGCCAGGTGGGTCACAGCGGCTTTGCATCAACTACAGACGTGTTAATCAGATAACCAAAACAGACACTTACCCTCTCCCTCGCGTGGAAGATTGCATAGACAAGATCGGAAAGGCTAGGTATATAAGTAAGTTTGATTTGTTAAAGGGATACTGGCAAGTACCTATGACTGAACGTGCTAGGGAGATCTCATGTTTTGTAACACTAGGAAAGACTTTTGCATGTTCTGTAATGCCATATGGTATGAAGAATGCACCAGCCACATTTCAGAAGCTCATGAATGTTGTAACAGAGGGTTTGGCATGGTGTGTTGTTTATATTGATGATGTATTAATCTTCAGTGACAACTGGAAAGATCACCTATGCCATGTCAGTAAATTTCTTGAGCGTTTGGTTCATGCTAATCTTGTAGCTAATTTACCAAAGTGTGAGTTTCGTCAAGCTAAAGTTCAGTACCTTGGGTATGTAATTGGTGATGGACATGTTGCACCACCAGGAGCTAAGGTTCAGGTTATAAGTGATCTTCCCAGACCTAAAAGTAGGAAAGAGCTACAAAGATTTTTGGGAATGGTAGGTTATTACAGGAGATTTGTTCTTAACTTTTCAATTCTTGTATCACCACTCACAGACGTACTGAAAAAGGGAGTTAAATTTGTCTGGACCGATAACTGTGAATCCTGTTTCAGCAAACTTAAAGCAATCCTATTAAGTCAGCCAGTGCTCGCTACTCCAAATTTTGCTAAGCCTTTTAAGATATCTGTTCATGCTAGTGATACAGGAGCTGGGGCTGTTTTTCTGCAAGAGGATGATCAGGGTATTGAACACCCTGTATCTTATTACAGTAAGAAGTTCACTCCACCTCAAAAGAACTACTCAACTATTGAGAAAGAGCTTTTGGCCTTGATTTTGGGTTTACAGCAGTTTTCATTTTATTTGTGTTCTGGTTTTGACCCCATAGTCATTTATACCGATCATAACCCACTGAAATTCCTTAGTAAGTTTAAAGATAAAAATCAGAGATTGACAAGATGGAGTCTACTTCTTCAGGAGTATTCATTAGACATACAACATGTCAAGGGGAAAGAAAATGTTATTGCAGATTGCTTATCTAGACTTTAGACATATTGTTTTAGAGTAATAAGAAATTTCCTTTGTAAATTTCTTTTTCTTTGTGGGGAGGTGTTACATCATCCTTTGTGTAATTTTAACGCATAGTATGCTGCATGTTTGATCACGAGCGTGTTCTGCCTCAGTTCCCCCTTCTACCGTTATAGTAGAGTAAGTCGTCCTTTCTGTTGTTCAGAGTAGGATTGTCAGCTCTTTGTCCCCTATGGCTTCATTTGCGCGTCCTTCTTACAAGTTGTATCAAGCTCTGCTGGCCCCTATATAATGAGCTCAGTCTCCGCATTATTGCCACTTAGATCTGCTCCTCATTTTGTTCACATCTCTGTCCTCCCCTGTACAGTTGTTATTGTGAGTGCTTAGGAAGTCTCCAGCCATCTAGCAGCTGTGTGTAATTTGAGTATAACTGTTGTTGCATTTTTTCTTGTACTGTGTAGCATAAGTTTAATTCTTAGGCCTAGTAAGGTTTTTGTAATTTATGTAAAGGTTCTTATTGTCAGCCATCATTAATAATATTTTGTATCTGTAATAATATATCTGGCATTCACTGAGTATTATCTGGTATCTCGTTTTATCAGGGCTGACTTAGATAAATTTACTCTTGCTAGTTTCGTGTTAATAGAGGCTATTGCAGTTAACCATATATTTAACCTGTTTTTTTGCCATTACGTTATCCTTATGAGTCCTGAATGTTTTGTTGTTAGTTTGAGCATTAAACTTTAACTTGTAATTTTACCTAACTCTTTTGTTTTGAACCTGGAACTTTACGGGACAGTAGTGATTTTTAGTATTCTCACTTAAAGTGTACATTATCTTTCTCTGTTCCGTAACAATATATATATATATATATATATATATATATATATATATATATATATATATATATATATATATATATATATATATATATATATATATATATATATATATATATATTGTTCCCCTCCAAAACGGCTGATGATTATATATATATATATATATATATATATATATATATATATATATATATATATATATATATATAGTTCCCCTCCCTTTAATACTTTCTTTGTAATTTTGTTGTGCTATCTCAAGACGACTTTACATAGGGAAGAGTATACTAATTTCGTGCCATTGCTTATTGTATAGTTTGTCTTTATTCTAGTCCACAACTATTATGGCACTCTTTGTTGTCGGCAAAATCGTTTGGTGGTAACAAGAAAAAGGCTTGCTAGGGCTCAACTGATTAATTCCCTCATTCTGGTGGGTGTTTTATGTTACATTTTTGTTATTTATAGAGAGTTTTATTCAGTTAAAGAGAAATCTTTAGACTTGGAGTGAATCCCTTAAGTACTTGCGTGGTTTCAATAGCTTTATGCAGTCGTCCTGTGGCTGAAGGGTTAAGGAGTGTGGAGGTGCTGCAGTAGAATAATGTTGTCGTGCTTGCATGCTAATGAGCTAGACAGGTATAAAGGAGTTAGAGTTTTACTGGGCTCCGATCCTTACTGTTAGAGAGAGAGAGAGAGAGAGAGAGAGAGAGAGAGAGAGAGAGAGAGAGAGAGAGAGAGAGCTAGCCGAGGATGTGGAGTGGAAGGGGAGAGGGATAATGATGAGTGCCAGGAATAGGATGGGGGGATGTGGAGGGAGGCAAAAGAGTGTTGGGAAGGAAGGAAGGAGAAAAGCGTGAGAGAGATGCAGAGGGTAATTCGGCAGGGAGAGGGATGAGGACAGGGAAGGCGACGCGTGGAGACGAGAGTCAGAGTCGGTAAGGAGATGGGATAGTGTCGGGAGGATAAAGAGCAGAGCTGAGGGAAATTCGGCAGGGAGTGGGAGGAGGAGAGAGGCAAAGCCGACAAGGAGATGAAGTAGTGTTGAGAAAGTATGGAGCAGATCAGAAGGGGTAATATGCCAAGAAGAGGAGGGAGGTGGGGAGGGGTGTTCAGCGGAAGGTTTTAGGACGGTACGGGGGGAGGGGGAGAAAGAATTCTTACTGTTAATACAGATTTTTATTTATTTATTTTATTTTATTTTTTTGAGGTTGAGAAGAATTGTTACAGGCTGACCATTACTTCTTCGACCCAAGGACGTCATTTTTGAACTATTCTTGTTAACATCCTACGGTTTTATTTAGCTTTGAGGAAACCTTTTATAGTGGAGTTTTCCCGAAAATGAAGTCGAAAGTCCTAGAGCCCTTGAGCCAGGATGATAGTTTCCGTACGTCTGTTCGTCTGTCCGACTGTTGGCAGCTAGGTAAGTAGGCAGGGAAGAAAGCAGACAAGGTGGTAGGTTGGGAGGTAGGCAAGGAGATAGGTACGCATGTCGGTAGGCAGGCAGGTAGGAGGTCGGGTGGTTAGGCAGTTTGCTGCGTCGGTCAGTACCCAGAAAGTAGGCAGGAAAGTAACCAGGGTGGTAAGTAACGAGGTAGGTAGGCAGGAAGGCAAGGAAGTACAGCATTATTTTTTTTAATGACTAGAAAGAACCAAAGGCTAGAAGTCAGCATTAAGCTGTTGCATCCAACGAAAAACAAAAGAGCCTTATTGAAGATCCGTTCATTTTGAAATGCATGCACACATTGCGTTTAAAACACTGGAAGTAACAAGCAGTGGGAAAAACACACAGTCGAAGACATTTCAATAACGGACCTGTTGCATACATGAATGACTGATTATCAGTTAATCCTTGCATTAGAGAAATGGACAGAAACAAGGTAAGACTGAACTGCTAAATTGGTGCTACGCACCCGCCTTATGGATGAGGAATGCAGTCAGATAGTTCAGAATGGCAGCGACCACTGAAGTAGGGATAGTAAAGAGATGAAGATGCAATAGTGCTGAGAAGAGACGTGAGGATGAAGGGAGTCAGTATGAGGAGAGGAAATGATGAGATGGAAAGCCTTTGAAAGTCAACCTTGCTGAAAAGAATCGTATATGGGAAACCCCTCTATCCCTCATACGTGAGAGCTGTGCTCCACACAGGGGTGAAAAAGATCCATATACAAAAAAAAAGCTGCTGTGCATGGAATAAAGAGGGAAAGAAGCGGCTTGGCACAACTAATCTCTTGGAAACAGCTTTTACAAGAGAGGAAATGTGATCTTTCTTTGATAGGTCCCAAGAAATTGAAACCTAACATTATTGAGAGATGTTGTAGAGCTGAGTTGTATGCTGTTGAAATCTACTGACTATTAAGGAAAGGTAAGTAGGCAGGGAGGTAAGAAGGGAAAGGTGACAAAAATGAAGTGTAAGTTACTTTATTTAAGACTGAAGCAGTAACTTGCAGGTTGATACTTCCAGTTAAAGGATCACATTGCTAACACAGAGATGTAAAACCGTGATCATCGCGTAACAAAAACAGTGATCATCGCATAATAAAGAATCCGCTGTTCATAGCAAAGCTTATACAACACTTCGTGTCCAAGACCCTAGTGTGGAGACAAGCATGTAGTATATGTCTGACTGCTCATAAAATTGGCTAGCTGAGAAAGATGGAGTGTGAATTCTATATATTTTCTCACCCATGTTGTAAGAGGTGGCATTGGGCATTGTTTACGTTTGTCACAAGATTATGCAAATGAAATTAACGCAATCTTGTCTAGACTAAAAATATTAAGACAGCAATACCCATTTCCACGGGATATAATCTATTTACATGGCTTATGTTCACCCCCTTCACGATTCCAGATCATCCCACATGTTACACTTCCCACGCCCACTTCTTGCAGGACATTTTGAAATAAACCTTCATACTACTTAAACCCCTAATCATACAACATTCATTTTCAGAGCGTATACTGTATTGCCCCCAAACCACTGCCCAGTAAATTTCCAGTGTATCTTGCATAGTAGAGTAGACTGTAGCGCCAGTCGAGCAGGACAGTACTCCCAAGGTGGATGGAAAGCTGATGACAGGGAGAGCTGGAGCTCCCGTTTCAGCAGCCCTCGGGACTAGTTCCTGACAATCCCCCTTTGCTGAACTTTTTCAGTATCTCAGTAACACAGACAGTAGGCCAACATGCTCTCCAATACAAGTTTCTCTAATTTTAACACCGAACTACATGCACAGTACACACTACACTTCCTTTTCCAAAATTAAAAACAAATCACGGCTTCTTTACAACACATAGCCTCGGAGTCCCCAGGGAAGGGGACCATAAATGCCCCAACCATCAGCCCCTCTCCCGGTGATGACTCGAGCTTCCTGGCACCAGTCTGACTCAATTATTCTTCATTTCTGCAACATTCGCGGCCTTTCCTCTATCTTTCGCTCTGTTGAGCACTATCTCTCCTCCTCTAAATCTCACCTTCTTTTCCTAATTGAAACTCAGCTATCTGAGGCAATTGACAGCAAACCCTTTTCTGTATCCTCCTACTTTCTCCATACCCGTTTCAAAGCCAAAGGTGGCTGTTGTGTATATATACACAACGACTTATCTTGCTCTCATGTTCCTGAACTCGATTCGTCTGAATTCTCTATGCTCTGGCTTCGGCTTTCCTGTCATTCTCTGACTAAATATATCTGTGCTGTTAACTAATCCCCTAATTTTACTGACTATCAAAAATTCTTCGACTATCCTACTTCTACAGTATGATGGAAAACATTCTATCCATTTCTCCTTTCTCTGAAATCTCTATTCTAGGATTTTTCAGTGTTCACCATTACCTTTGGCACTCCTCTCCTTTCACTGATCCACCTGGTGAACAAGCCTACATCTTTTCTATCCTTAAACTCTTAACCACGGGCATGTCGGAGGAGGTCCGTGCACCTCATGCGGGGATATTCGCGCTCCAACTGACTTTTTAAAAATATTTGCCAAAAATCAGTTATTAGTCCAAGAATATTATAATTAAATATGCTTATGGCACATACCTTCAGCTTTCTCCTGGGATGTTTTTTGAGCCTCCGTTGACTACCGTAGGACTTGTGGAGACTTCTGAATTTGGGTAACAAAGTCTCCACTTTACACTTCCCGACACCCCATAATATGATTACCACTACCTGATATTATCACTAGAAACACTATTCTATGAATTTCAAGTAGTTTGGAATCCATACTCCAAAAAAAAAAAAAAACTGTGAAAGCAATGTAAATTACGAGCGCATACCAGCCTCCCACTCGCGCTTGTTCCCCGCTGGTATTCTGTCATTTATTATTCATAAACACGCTCACACTTTATATTCCTAGTACCTTATTACACTTATATATATATATATATATATATATATATATATATATATATATATATATATATATACAGTATTTATCCATAAGTTTCCTTCAGTAATAGTAGTTTATTTTCACTCCAGGCATTCACTTTCTCGTTCAGTAAACTAGCGCAGAGAGCAAAGCATTCACGATCACTGTCATTACTCCAAGTATTTGTATTCATATTCTTATATTAGTAATTATTTACATTTCTATTTTATTTCCACTATGTTATACACTGTCACTTCCAGTAACTAAGGGCTCCTTTCCCTTGGAGCCAGGATGAACTTAGGACACTGAAGCACTCGTACTGGGAAAGTATCACCATTTCCTCCACTGGCTCATCACACGATTCACCAGAAAGATTGTAGTCACTGCCCATCATTATCATGGATAAATTAGCCAGTTCACGTTACACAGCAGAGTCACTTAGTCCTTTACCCCTTCCCACACGAGGTTTAGTAGGGGTAGAGGTCACAGGGCTCTCTAGAAGTGACGGAAATGGAGGGACGTGAGTACGACGTGGTTTCATCTCAAGAGACAAGACTGAACTGAGTGACGAGGCAGATGTGGGGCTGCCAAGGGTTGACAACTTCAGCATGGTGACAGCTGCTAGTTTATATGCTGTGAAATGATTGGCAGGAAATCTAGACAATACATAATAAATTAGGTAGTTCCAGGTGAATGTAAATATCACTTAGGCTTCTCTCTTCCTTTCTTATATATAATTTTTATTATGAGAACAGGTCATACAGCATATTTCAAGGGGAAATAAACAGGGAAAATTAGCGAACGAGTGCACATGGGGTTTTGGCAGTTGATAATTAGCCAGTTCCATGTGTATGGCACTATTAATTACCCTTTTTCTTTTTTATATATATTATTTTGTATAAGAATAAGGCATAGGGCTCGTTCCAATGGATGAAATGAGTGAAAAAATCCAGGCAAGATTTACCTAGTGTGGCGCAGCTGGGGCAGGCAGGAGGAGAAGGTAATGGAGAGGAGGTAGGAAGGGGAGTCAAGAAGGGGGAGGAATGGCTAAATTGTCAGCAATGGATGGGAGTACAGATGACAATAGCAGCACTGACTATTGTTAGACACTGGCAGCACTGACAGATGATACAAGCAACCATTTGAAAGCCCAGGCGAATTCAAAATAACACAGAATCGCAAAAGTGATGGCCCGTGGGAAGATCCATTGCACCAGAGTGTCACAAAAGTGACAACTCGCAGTTAAGTGGTTAATGACATAGAGCAGCTTGTACAGCACCCTACTTGTATCCCTGACTGCCTTGGAGAGAGCTCCAACATACTTGACCTCTTTCTTACAACTAATCCTTCTGTTTACACTGTTAATCTTTTCTCTCTGTTGGGCTCCTCTGATCACAACCTTATTACCTTAACCTGTCGTATCGCTCCAGTACGGCCTGTGGACCCTCCAAAGAAACGTCATCCATGGCACTTTGGAACTGCAAAATGGGGAGGCCCTCAGGCAGTACTTCTTTGATTTTCCCTACAATGATTATTGCTTCCATAGCTGGGAGCCATCTGAGTGTGCCTTGTGCATTACAGAGGTTATTCTCTCAGGCAAGGAAGTATACATTCCTTTCTCATATCCTCTGACTAATGCAAGAAAGCCATAGTTTAATCACGCTTGTTCTAATGCTGTCCACAACAAGAAGAGGGCCTATAAAAGGTACCAGAGCCAACCCACCCCTGAATCACATCTTTTTTGTGCCCAGAATCATGCTAAGTCTGTTTTTTGCTCTGCTAAAAGTAATTTCATCCGTACTAAATGCTCTCAGCTCTCCAACTCGAATTCTTCCCACTCCTTCTGGCACCTTGCCAAAAACCTTTCTAAGAACTTTATCTCATCAGCCTTCCCTCCCCTTTTCTAGTCTAATGGTTCTGTAGCTATTTCTTCTACTGATAAAGCAGATCTTTTCACTCACACTTTCTCCTCCAATTCCACCTCAGACGGTTCCGGTGCTGTTCCTCCATCATTTCCCCCCTCTGAATTCCTCACGGCTGACATTAAAATTTCTTCAGCTGATGAAATTTCTGCCATCAGAGGCCTCAATACTAACAAGGCATATGGGCCTGACAGAGTCCCTCCTGTTGTCCTCAAGAACTGTGCTTCTGTGCTTACACCCTGCCTAGGTAAACTCTTTCGCCTTTGCCTGTCAACTTGTACCTCTCCTTCCTGCTGGTTGTTTGCTCTCATTCAGCCAGTCCCAAAGAAGGGTGACCATTCCCAGCCCTCTATCGTCCAATTGCTTTAACATCCTGCATCTTGAAAGGTTTTGAGTCAATTCTTAATAGAAAAATTTTAAACCATCTTTCCTATCACAAGCTTCTTTCTGATCATCAGTATGGGTTCCATCAGGGATGCTCCATTTGCTATCATCTCACCTACCTTTCTGACTCCTGGTCATCCTCCTTTTGGGAATTTGTTGAAAGCTTTGCCATTGCACTTGACATCTCAAAGGTTTTCTATTGAGTCTGGCATAAATCTTTAATTTCCAAACTGCCCTCTTATGGTTTCTATCCTTCTCTCTGTGCCCTCATCTACATCTTCCTTTCTGGTCATTCTATAGCCACTGTTGTAGATGGCCATCATTCTTCTCCTAGATCTATCAATAGTGGTGTTCCTCAGGGTTCTGTCCTATCACCAACTCTCTTCCTTTTATTCATCAACGACCTTCAAAGCTGTACATCTAACCATATCCACTTGTACGCTGATGATTCCACCCATCACCTAATCTGGTTCTTTTTAATGCATGAAAGACTCAGTTCTTACACCTATCAACCTGACAAAATCTTCCACAGGTGTACCCAGTAATGTTAAATAATATTCAGCTTAATCTGCATCATCCTTGAACATGCTTGGGGTTTCAGTCACTCAGGACTTATCTTGGAAAGATCACATTACATCTCCTGTAAAATCTGCTTCCAAGAGATTAGGTGTGCTAAGCCGACTCCGTTCCGTCTTTATCCCTGCACAATTGTTGACTCTATACACGGGTTTTATCCGCCTCTGTGTAGAGTACAACTCTCATGCATTGGGAGGTTCCCCACATACAGCTCTTCTCAATAGGGTGGAGTGAAAGGCTGTTCATCTCATTAAAACTCCTTGTCTTACTGGCTCCCTTCAACCTCTGTCTCTTCGCCACACTGTTGCATCTTTATCTCTTTTCTGCCGCTACTTCAATGGTCACTGCTCCTCTGAATTGTCTACAATGGGGCACAGTACCCGTCTAGCAGCAAACTCTCACCCCTTTTCTGTCCAACTCTCTAATGCAAGAGTTAACCGTTACTCCCAGTCCTTCATTTATGCGACAGGTCAGCTCTGGAAGTGTCTCCTTCTGTCTGTATTTCCTGCTAACTATGATCCCCAGTCTTTCAAACACAGTGTGTCCAGGCATCTTGAAATGATCGGATCTTGAATTTGGCTCTCTCTTGTATTTTGTTATTCTCTTTGAAGGAACAGTTATTACAGGCTCATGGGCTTTGGGTCCTTCTTCCTAGCATGAAAAAAAATGCAGGTATTTGTTTGCTCACCATTCCAATTTCTTTACTCTTCCTTTGATGGGTTCATGACACGACCTCGGTCATATAGTCGACAAAAGCACCTTTTTAAAAATGTAGCTTGGACTCTTTGTGAAAGCATGGCTGAACCTACACCACCACTGGAACAGTGTAAAACCCATCCACCCTCAGACAAATAGTGTATAACTGACAAGCTTCATATTTCAATCCCTGGTTTTAGTTCTAGGAAGGAATATACTATGTTAATGGAAACCATACCCAAAGGTTGCACGATGGGTCTAGGGTTTGAAACCATCTCACTGTGTCTATGAAGTTGCCACCAAAATTCCCTTGGCTAAAAGGATATTAAAACTTCTCATCACAGAGTGTGGTAGCCACTCTGTAAGTAGGAATGGCGTAGGTTCAAAATGCTGTCCTGTATATGGGGTATAGGAGAATTCACGCAAAAACGGTCCCAAAGCCCAGTTCTGTGCTTATGAAATAAAAGACCTTCGCTATTCAAGTGCAAAACTGTTCGCAAAGTCTTGCTAACCTTTGTAGGAATCTCAAAATTGCACCATGAAGATATTTTGTTCTTCTTTCTTTCTTTCAGAACTCCAAAACAAAAAGGCATACACGACTGTACTATACATCAAAACGCTGCTTGTCAAGTGTAAGTGTTTCTTTTCATGTTCAGAAAAGCATTCAGGCTATGGTTCGCAAGTTACAGCCTGAAATCCGCAGCACAGTCACCCGTATGTACACCATTTGGTGAAATACTAGTTAGCTACAGTTCACCTACGGTTAACCCGCACCGTCCGGACCACTTTTCCACCACTGACTCCCCCCAGTCCCGACCAATTTTGGAAAACAATTTTTTTGGCTCAAACCTCCACTTTTGGTAAGAGACATCGAAAATTCATAGAGAAATCGCTCACCTGAGGTTTAAAATACTCGATACAGGTAGCAGTACTCCTTACCTTACTGGGTTTTCTTTCAGGCTGGCTCCAAAGAAAACGAGTTCTATGGGAAGGTAACTATTCCAAACCACTCACAAATGGTATTTATTTATTTATTTGGTACGAATTTATATGTAGTACGAGAGTGTATTGGATTTCAGACAGTAATATAGGCAATATAAGCATTGTTTCACTCACCAAACACACGAACATACCTGACCTTTATTGGTGATATTACCTGATCATCACTTCTGACTGTTTCTTCCTCTAATGCTACGTAAACTTTGTCCTCCACATTGTCATCGACTGGGGAATCACTCTGGCCTTGAATTTCATACTGTGGCATGACATGTCTTTACTCTGGTAACAGGTGAAATGCTGAGATAATGGTGTGTGAGGGGGGAGGAGGTCATGCAGGGTAAGGCATTGTCCCTGTGTGGCATCTTGTAGAGGAAAGTGTCCCGTGTATACTTACCAAAAATCACGTGCAAAAATTGATAATTGTGCAAATTAGGGACCTTGCAATTGACTCGTGTTTATATACATCAACGGGAGTTGCAGTGACAAAACGTGTGGATGTATACAGTATATATGTCAACGGGATGCAGCGGGTTAAAGAAAGTACCAAAACACTTCAATTCACGGGAAGGCACATTCGTTTTGTCCTTTCAGTATGCTATGCATGTAACAATCCAAATCTAAGACTAGCTTGACGCATAAGTATACTCCCACAAAAGATCATAAACTAGAAAACAAAAAATTTCTTTCAAAGTGATTGTTAAGAAGAAATGGCAAAAGTGCACAGATAAGAGATAAAAAAGCACAGAAACTAGAAAGCATTCAGGATGGGAGGATAATTGGAGACCTATTCCCACTATAACGTTCCACCAGCTGCAAGTCTGTGGCAAAAGTGTGGAATGTAGTAATGGGTATAGGTCTCCCAATCTCCTCCCTTCCTGAGTGCTCTCTTGTTTTTGTGCTTTTTCCATCTCTAATCTGTTCACTTTTGCCATTCGTACTTCTTAACAATCGTTTAAGAGGAACATTTTTGTTTTCCAGTATAATAAACGAGGAAGTGGCTCATATTGTGGTGAGATGTTTCAGGTATCTATCTCGGTCTTTGACTTCATTTCCTTATATACATGAAGGACAATATATATATATATATATATATATATATATATATATATATATATATATATCATCATCATCAGCCGTTGAGGTCCACTGCAGGACCGGCCTATCCCTACCGAAGCAGGGATGATACAACCAATGTATCTCTACCCAGTGGCTTAGGCTGTCTGGTAGAGACTGTATGTAGGGTGAGAAGTGCTTGTGAGTGTGATTGTAGTGTTGTGGTGGCTTTGGATGTGTGTGTAGTTTGTGAACCAAGTGTAATCGGCCCGCCTTAAGCAGATTGGGTGCAAGCATACTAGTATGCAACACTGGTTCAACCACAGCACCCCTTGTGTCCACCAAAGTAGCAAGTAGCTTGGTGAACACTTCCCAAAGTTTTTACAACTCTGGCAGGAGGCGAACCTGCGCTCACCAGTGTGCGAAACACACACTCTACTACTGTACCACAGAGGCTCGATACATACATATATATATATATATATATATATATATATATATATATATATATATATACACACGAAGCTTCTAAATGGTTCCAAATCACAAAATGTTAGAATCAGTAATCATTATGCACATCAAAAGGAAAGTATTATGAGAGGTGACGCCTCCAGCGTTCTTAAGCTACAACTTGGGATTCAGTTGTAATGCAGGCGTTCCCTTTCTTTCACAGCCCGTTTACTGTGCACGCCTTCTGATTACCTCCACCAACAATGTTCACCTGTTTGTTACTTGCTGGAATCGAAAGATTCAGCAAGCATTTTGGTCAGCTCTGCCTGTTTGTCTGCCTGTCTGTTTGTTTGTCTCTCTCTACTGGTCACAATCTTGCACCATTCTTTCTGAAAAAAAAAAAAAAAATCAGAATGTAGATATCCATAAACCCACAAAGCCTATTGTTCATCAAAATCCATCAAAGGCCTTGGGATGGGTGGGGAGTTGAATCCCCTCAATGGCCGTGGGTCTGGAAATTGTTGGGACTACAGCAAGTGGCGGGCCCAGATACCATTTTTTCAGATTTCGAAAATCGATGTTTTTTTTCCTTACCAAATTGAAGATAAATGTTTGACATACCCGGCATTGCAATTTTTAGCTTCCTAAACCCATCCCGTGCTTCACAATGAAGCAAGAAAAAAAATCGCCAATTTACTGCCTACACGCTGGTGAAAGCAAAGCAGACACAATTGGATCCATCTGGCAAGCGCTCTACTGCGCAGACACCAGTGAAAAATAAGCAGGCACAATCGGATCCATCCAGCAAGTGCTCTGTTTATGGCAGTTTCATCTGTCTGTTCCTATGTCTTACCTCAACAGGTGACAAGTTTGTGCCAATCGTTCTGAAAATAATTCCGAAGGAGGATATCCATAAACTAGGAAAGCCGATTGTTTTTCATCATAATCGGTCAAAGGCCTTTGGCTGGGTAGGGGACTGAATCCCTGTCTTTAACATGGAGCAAATGTTCAAAAATTCATCTCTTGTCAATTCTCACTGGATAGACACATTGAGGGTGGCTATGTCTAACGTCAGACACAATCGGATCCATCTGGCAGGCGCTCTGCCTATGGCAGTTTCATCTGTATGTTTCTTTGTTTGTCCAGACAATATATCCAAAGTTTCTCAAAGAACTGCAATAAAATTTTGTGGAAGGGTGGACCATGGGCCAAGAAAGGCTTGATTAAATTTTGGGGTGGATCCGGATCTGGAGTATCCCGCGCAGTATCTCCAAAAAGTTCTTGACGAATTTCAATGAAAGTTTGTGGAAGGGTGGGCCATGGGCCAAGGAATAATTGATTATAATTTAGGGCAGATCGGGATCCGGATCCGGATCCGGACCCTGTGTATCGCGCACAATATCTCCAAAAGTTCTTAGTGAATTTCAATAAAATTTCGTGGTAGAGTGGGCCATGGGTCAAGGAACAATTGATTAACTTTGGGGGCGGGTCCGGATCCTATATATTCCACAATATCTCCACGGATTCGGATTCATATTCATTTTAATGATAATGGCATTGGCGGAGGTATGCGCTCTCAGACGACCTTCCAGTTGATACATGCCACCGCAGGATGATTCGTTAATACTGAGGGAGACTTTTCGTTATGAAGAAGTTAATAGTCATAAGTGTGAACTGGGATGAATTGATTTGTTACGTTTAATAAGTTATTTGGAAATTTTGCTAAGAGTTGATGAGGTAATTATATTATATTCCTGTTACTTTCAGACGGTTATATTGAACTTAGGGAGAGACGCCAAGTTGGAAGAGATAAATAGTGATCGTTTCTATCTCCGTCATTAAAAATAAAGTTTCACAAAACAAGATAACAAGTATAAATTAACTTATTCGCCATTGTATTCAGGAAGTTCATGCTGTAACAATTATGTAACTACATAACATAAAACATACTAGTACGAGAGTTTAGCTACAATGGATAAAACAACTAATTCATTTATTTTTCTGTTTCAGGTAAATGTCTTAACTATGGATTTGCTGTGAGCTCAGGAAAAGGACAAAGGTAATGTGATGACATGTTGAGCATTGATGATATTAGCTTATGGATTCATCAGTATCGCTCGTCGCTTAGGTTGGCCTAGACCACTGGTTCTCAAACTGAGAGCCATGGTCCCCAAGGGAGCCAAGGCAGGATTTTAAAGGGGCCATGGCGGGCTAGTGTAAGTAGTAAATCAGAGTGTGTGTGTCAAATTGCACTTAGATTTCTCTTACCATTTTCCACAACATATTTATCTGAATCTGGTTTCTCGATTAATCTACGCATAATAAAAGCCGAATCCGGTTGGATGTGGACCCAGATACGAGATGTAGGTTAACTGTGACTTGATCACGAAGCAGTCGACTGACTAAAAGCAAACAGTGTCCTCCATCCCTTGATATGTTACAAAATATGCATTCTGATTGATGGTTGTAACCACTTAAATAAATGGAGAGCACCAAAACAGTTTTATCATCATTATTTGTGAGGGGGATGAGAGAAAACTGAAGGACAGCACGAGGATGTTAAGATCCCTACAAGTGGGGAATGAAGAGAACAAGTCTGAGACTAGGTTAATCAAAAAAAGAGGCTTAAAGGACAAAGACTCGTACAGCTTTAAGGGTAGGAGAGAAATTTTGGAATGTGGCTAGAGTGATGTGTGGATACTTTTTAAAGGAGAAGACTGAACTTGTTGAGGCGTCCAATTGGGGAGTCTGTAGTATGCGCATTTACCAGTCCAACTGAACTTGGTTAGATTGCACTCTAGGAGCTAGGATTTAAAACGTTAATGTCTTTTAAGAGGCTACATAACTATGCTGTTTCATAGTTCATTATTTCACGTATTGGCACCTTGTCCAGAATCATTTTATGAAATATGAAGACTCATTATTAGAAACAACTGCTCCAATACAAATTTCTGTTGCATTATATCTACCCTATACTATAAAACTTTCATACGTATATCTGTGCATGAAACGCTAGGAGCAGGTGGGACACATCTTACTGACAAAGTATTGCAGCTTGGCAGTTCCAATCAATTGCCCTTCAGGACTTCTAAAACACGATTTTAACGTGGCTCAATCGGTAGAGACGTGGCCTGGAGTGCTGCCGGACCCAGGTTCAAATCCCCGCTGGGGCAGGGAACAGATAAAGGATTTGAATTTCATAAAATCAGACTTTACTGATCTACCAGAAGACCCGCCGACATGTCGTAAAAATACCCCCGCTAATACCAATACACCAGTCCTGTATGAGACAGCCCTAGCATGTATTCAGAATGGACTGTGGGTGACAGGACCGAAGTGGTGACATGTAGAGGTGTATGGCATGTAGGAGGACTACTGGGCCTTGGTAGCAGGCTGTGAAGCCTATGCCCAGAGTCGGACACATAAAAAAATAAACACCAGACGATTATATTCAGTTGATAAAGACGGCTAAGTTTGTTTCAGTATGGATAACATTAACCCTATCAAGGTCAAGACAAATCCTACTCCAGCTGGCGTCCAATGATTGTAGCAGACTGAGAGAGTCAAAGGAACCTAAGTGTTAATAAGGGTACCATTGGTCCTATCTTGGTTGGGACAATTCTAATGTCATACTTCAGCCGACGGTAGATATTATTCACCAGAGAGAAAGTCGTTGGTGTGTGAGTGTATTAATACTGGCATACCACAAACCACTTCATGGTGGGAACACAATTGGTATTCTTTTCTAGTTAATGCCAGACAATTACATTCAGCTGAGAGTGAGTTGGCTAGTTTGAGAGTATTAATAGTAGTATCATTAACTTTTTCATGGTTGAAATAATTAAAATACTGCATTCAAGCTAATGCAAGACGATTTTATTAAGTTGAAAGTAAGTCACAGGAGCCTGGAAGGTTGAGATGAGGAGGAAGGAAAATGTGATAAATTTTAAAGATTGTAGTTAAGCCATTCAATCAGGTAACCTACTTTAATTTATTCTTGCTATCCCCAAACAGCTTGAGTCGGCTAATAGTAGTTTTTTTTTTGTTTTTTTTTAACTGGAGAGGTTAGGTAGAGCCTTCGTGAATCCGTTATCTGCCAAAGATTCCTTTTAAACTGAATAAACTGCCTGTGGGTAGCAAGAGTAAAACCATGAAAAACATCATGTGGCTGAAGGGGTTAAGGCAGTGGTCCCCAACCTATTCTGATTGAGTACCACCTGGAGGTCCCATACAGTCACCTCGTACCACCTGGTTCCAGAAAAAGTCAAATCGATAAGATATCAATTTATTCACAAGTCGAACACACAAATAAACTATAAACAAAGTACACAATTTAATGCGAGGGCTGCATCTGTTTCTTCTCCACCAGCTGGTCGATGCAGGGCATAACTTTGCTCACAGCACATCGGAAATCATGCCCAGGCGCAGCAAGACGGTTCCGGCTCTTTGATTTAATGGTCATCATGGCTGAGAACCCCTGCTCGCACTCCCACGTAGAGTGGAAAATCAGTAGCTGGGAAATGCGTGACGAGCTAGTGTGGGGTACGAGGAGGCCATGCTTACCCAGAAGTTCATAGGAGAGCATTCCTTGTGCTTCATCTTTGCTGTCTCATCAGCCTGGATATCTATGAGTTCCTCTTGTTCCCTGGTCCCGACAGGCAGATCGGCTGGATCAACGGAGAACGGATGGGCGATGTAGGCACAACATGTCACGTCCAGGAAGTAATACACCAACTCAGTCTTGAGCAGTGAGAGGTGATGGACGATTTCTTGGGAAAACTGATCATTGGGCTCGCTCTCAAGGGTAGTCAGGAGTTCGAACATTCCGTAGCGTTTCCTTTCCACGTTCTTGATCCAGAGGTCCACTTCCGGACAAATGCGCCTAGCTTCAAGATGAAATCTGAGACAGAGCAGTTAAGCCCTTGGAATGACAGGTTTAAGTGGCTGAGGGCCCCAAAAATGTCTGAAAGGTAGGCCAACCTTGAGATAAACTCCTCGTCCTCCAGATCTTTTTGAAAATCGTGTTTTTACTCCATGAAGAATACGAGGAGTTCATCCCTCAGTTCAAGGAGACGTCTCGTTGTATTCCCCCAGGAGAGCCAGCGAACCTCAGTGTGGTAGAGGAGACAGATGTGGTCGGAGCCGAAATCTTCACAGAGTAGTTTGAACAGCCGAGTATGCAGGGCGGATGTTTTGACGAAATTCACGATTTTGATAACTCGGTTCAAGCATGATAACAACTTCGGAGGGAGCACCTTAGCACAAAGGGCGAATCTGTGTATGAAACAATGGACAGTGGTGGAGTTTGGTGACACGCTTTCACATGGGCCTGAAACCCTGACTTTCGACTGAGCATAGACGGAGCCCCATCTGTCGTGCATCCGACTAACTTTCCCCAATCCAGTTCATTCTATCTATCTATCTATCTATCTATTGCCAGACGCCTCAATCCCGTTTGGGGTGGCCACAAACAAATCGCCTCCAAGTCGCCCTGTCCCCCGCCATTTCACTGCCCTGCTCCCAACTCACACCCCCCTCTCTCATATACCTCTCCACCCCATCCCTCCATCTCATCCTCGGCCTCCCCCTCCCTCTCTCCCCCTCCACCTCACTCATATACACTCTCTTCGTCAGTCTTTCACCCTCCATCCTCTCCACATTCATTCTGCTTGAAGAAATTGTCCAAAATGTTGAAAATATCCTTTCCTTTTGTTGTACTGGACAGTTCTTGGCTCAGCAGTAGCTCAGTCTTCACAGTATTATTCTGTGTGAAGCGGACGTAGACAAGTAGTTGACAGCAGTTGCCGACGTCTGTCGATTCATCGAGTTAAATGGCAAACCCAAACTTTGAGGCTCTCACTCCCACAATCACTTGGTCAGCAATGTCGCTTGACATTTCCTCCATACGGCGCTGTACAGTGTTGTTCGAGAGGGAAACACTCTCCAACTTCGCCACAGCTTCCTCTCCAATCACGTGTTTGACCAAGATCTTTGCCGCTGGTGTGACAAGAGACTGCAATGGTATGCGCCTTCATGTTTTTGGCAACCAGAAGAGCGACTTCATAGGATGCTTTGACAATCCCTGCCCCTTTCTGGTACGTCTGGCCAGTCTTGTCCAGGCGCTGCCGCTTCACGTTCTCGCCAAGTCGCTGGAAGTAGGTCTGATCTCGGTCCTTCTTGTCCGCGTGGTTCGTCTCAAGATGACATTTGAGCAGGCTGGGTTTCATGGACTCATTGGAAAGAGTCTTCATGCGGACCACACACTGTGGAAGAGATTCTCCTCCACGTTCTATTGCTATGAAACTATACTTTATGTATGTCGGGTCATACTTTCGCTTCGGCATGTTACCAAATCCTGTGGAAAAGAAAAATAATATGAAAAATAATTAATCAAGAAATAAATAAATATAGAAATAGAAAAATAAATAAAGATACAATATAATAACAAATGAAGGGAAATACAGACGAGGGCTTCTTGGTTACTTACTTTACTAAGTGATAAGACACATACACGTTCACAGTATGGAGGCAGTGGGATAACTACCAGCGCCAGACGCCAGTGGACCGTTACGTGACATTATAATAGTTGCCAAGTGCCGACAACTAAAAATCGCACATGACCCCGAAAGTGCTCGCGTACCACCTGGAAGGCCCTTGCGTACCACTAGTGGTACGCCTACCACAGGTTGGGAACCACTGGGTTAAGGGGTTTGTAAGACAGAGAGATAATTCAGTTAAGTATGCCTTACATATTGCGGTTGCATATAGCATGGAGCTGTGGACTGCAAGTCTTTTGATGAAGTGTGGCTCCATACCACATCTCTATGATGATGAGTTTATTTCCTTTGGTTGTTACCAATGTCTGACAGGTTTAAGCTGCTCCAGAGATCACGTAAAAATGGCCTCAGTTTACCCCTTCAATAAGTTGATGCCCCTTTATTTCTCTTACTATCGGATAATTTTACCCAACTCGGGAGACTGTTTAAACTGAAGGAATTCAACAAGACATTCATTAATAATAATAATAATAATAATAATAATAATAATAACTAGAAAAGGGAAATTGCCATTTGCAATTTCAGTAACTCACCACATGACAAGGTCATCCAATTTCTTCTTCAGTTCAACTGCAGGGGCCTATTCCCCAGTGTCCCAAAACTGTAGCTATCGATGGACCTGGTGATTTCAACGCCATTCATATAGTGAGCACTTTGAAGTGAAGGTAGTAGGGCCCCCCTAGAAGAATGTGAAACATGTTGCGTGAAGGTGAAAGCAACAAAATCCACACAGTGCAAAAATGGCGGAGCCCAAACTACTTTCCAATGACCCTTAGGTGATCTCAGCAATTACTGGCCCAAATGGGCCCATAGTAAAATCAGACTTGATCCCCGACCCTGACTATGCCCCATAAAAATTTCAAGTTTGTAGCTTTGGCGGTTTCTGAGAATCCATGAATAGACTGTTTTTGGTTTTCCACTATGTAAGTGGAAAACCAGTACCAGGAATAGGATGATACTGAGTCATATGAAACCGCCAGCTGGGGACTCAGATGACCAAGTATGATGGCTGTAGCTTTGAAAGTTAGCAAACAGGAGCAATTTACATCTTCGTAAGAAATTAATAATAATAGTAATACTAATAATAAAAATAATATTAATAATAATAATAATAATAATTATAATAACAATAATAATAATAGTAATGACAAGAACAATATAACTCACCACTAGTGTGGTGAGTTATAATAATACCAATACCAATAAATGGTTATACACATTAGTACAGTAATCCCAGTATTTTCCGGACGTCCACTTTCTGGACACCTCACTTACCGGACATTGTGAGCCGGACCTTTGGAACCCAAAAATGGCCAAAAAAGAAATAAAATCCCCCCCAAATCCGAATTTTTTTCCCACCTGTAATTTGATATTGCTGCTCAGTTCCGAACAGCTTTTTACACCACGGTCCCTTCACCCCTTCCTTCCTCCCCCCTCCCCCATCCCCTGTCAGGGTTGCCATATGGTATTTTTCGTTACCAATTGGGGGCCAATTTGGTAATGAAAAATTCATTTGGTAATGAATCAGAATAATGCATTACCAAACAGATTTTTCACATGTATGAGGAGGAGTAGACTGTAGCACCAGTCGAGCAGGACAGTACCTCCAAGGTGGATGGAAAGCTGATGACAGGGAGAGCTGGAGTTCCCGTTTCATCAGCCCTCGGGACTAGGTCCCGACCATCCCCCTTTGCTGAACTTTTTCAGTGTCTCAGTAACACAGAGAGTATGCCAGCATGCTCTCCAATACAAGTTTCTCTAACTTTTAACACCAAACTACATGCACAGTACACACTACACTTCCTTTTCCAAAATTTAAAAAAAAGTTATGGCAGCACTACATGTGGCCTCGGAGTCCCCAGGAGGGGGGACCATAAATGCCCCCACCTTCCTCCCCTCTCCCGGTGATGACTTGAGCTGCCTGGAACCACTGTCTGACTTTCTTCTTCTTCATTTCTGCAACATTTGCGGCCTTTCCTCTAACTTTCGCTCTGTTGAGCACCACCTCTCCTTTTCTAAACCTCACCTTCTTTTTGGACATGTGGAGAGAATGGAGAATGAAAGACTGATAAGAGGGTGTATGTAGGTGAGGTGGAGGGAGGGAGAGGGAGGGGTAGACCGAGGATGAGGTGGAGGGATGGAGTTGAGAGGTATATGAGGGAGGGGGGGTGAGTTGGGGGGAGGGTAGTCAAATGGTGGGTGACAGAGTGACTTGGAGGCGTTTTGTCTGCAGCCACCCTTTGCGGGATTAGGGCGTCGGGCTATAGATAGATAGATAGATAGACCTTCTTTTTCTAACTGAGACTCAGCTGTCTGAGGCAACTGACAGCAAACCTATTTCTGTATCCTCCTACTTTCTCTCTACTCATTTCAAAGCCAAAGGTGGATGTTGCGTATACGTTCCCAAAGATCTATCTTGTTCTCGTGTTCCTGAACTCGATTCTTCTGAATTCTCTACACTCTGGCTTCTGCTTTCCTGTCATTCTCTGACTAAATATATCTGCGCTGTTTACTTATCTCCTAATTCTACTGACTATCAAAAATTCATTGACTATCTTACTTCTACGATGGAGCACATTCTATCCATTTCTCCTTTCTCTGAAGTCTCCATTCTAGGAGATTTCAATGTTCACCACCACCTTTGGCTCTCCTCTCCTGTCATTGATCGACCTGATGAACAAACCTACACCTTTTCTATCCTTAATCCTTAGCTGCCAGGGGGTTCCCAGCCGCGGCACATGCCTCCCTACGGGCGATTTCCGAGATTTTGGAAAAATTATCCTTACTTCAAACCCTCATATCTAACAAATTATAATAGCTAGAGATTCAAATAAAAGTTCATAAGACTCACCAACTCATTGTCTTTCTAATGATGGTATCCCGAGGTCTCTAGGTGGTACCGTCGATGAGTAAGGATGAGCTGAAGACGAGTGTTTTTTCATGTTTCAGAGCAGCACGCGCCACTGGCTGAGGTCTTGGCCCAGCCGGCTAGCATTGGCAGCACTTCCTGGAGTGGTGATTGTAACACTGCCCGTGCATCCTTCGAAGGAATATGGAAGATTCCACTCGTTTTTTCCACTGCTCTTACTCACCGCTGTGAAAATGAGTCATCACCTGGTTCATGTGGCTCACCCAAGGATTTACCACCTGCTCCATAATGCCTCTATGTCCTGTAGGTGTGTGGGAATATCTCGTATTTCTGCACTCATTTTTTCCGTAAGGAATATTTCTCCTTTACCTCGTTTTTCTGTTCTCACTTCTTCTGTAAATAATCATATTTCTCCTTTACTATGACACTTAGAACTGCACTGTACATCACCATTATGCATAATTACACTTTGACAAGTAAATGTTGTTGCTCTTTCACACATTATCGTAGAGTATGAGGTGGATGGAAAGCTGATGACAGGGAGAGCTGGAGCTCCCGTTTCATCAGCCCTCGGGACTAGGTCCCGACCATCCCCCTTTGCTGAACTTTTTCAGTGTCTCAGTAACACAGAGTAGACCAGCATGCTCTCCAATACAAGTTTCTCCAACTATCAACACCAAACTACATGCATGGTACACACCACACTTCCTTTTCAAAATTTTCAAAAAATGACATCGAATAACATAGCCTCGGAGTCCCCGGGGGGGGGGGACCATAAATGCCCCCACCTTCAGCCCCTCTCCCGGTGACGACTCAAGGTGCCTGGAATCACTGTCTGACTCTCTTCTTCATTTCTGCAACATTCGTGGCCTTTCCTCTAACTTTCGCTCTGTTGAGCACCACCTCTCCTTTTCTAAACCTCACCTTTTCCTAACTGAGACTCAGCTGTCTGAGGCAACTGACAGCAGACCCTTTTCTGTATCCTCCTACTTTCTCTCTACTCATTTCAAAGCCAAAGGTGGCTGTTGTGTATATATACGCAACAATTTATCTTGCTCTCATGTTCCTGAACTCGATTCTTCTGAATTCTCTAAACTCTGGCTTCGGCTTTCCCGTCATTCTCTGACTAAATATATCTGTGCTGTGTACTTATCTCCTAATTCTACTGACTATCAAAAATTCTTTGACTATCTTACTTCTACGATGGAACACATTCTATCCATTTCTTTCTCTGAAATCTCCATTCTAGGAGATTTCAATGTTCACCACCACCTTTGGCTCTCCTCTCCTTTCACTGATCCACCTGGTGAACAAGCCTACACCTTTTCTGTCCTTAAGGACCTAGAGCAGCTTGTACAGCACCCTACCCGTATCCTTGACCGCCTTGGAGAGAGCTCCAATATGCTTGATCTCTTCCTTACAACTAATCCTTCTGCTTATAGTGTTAATCTCTTCTCTCCGTTGGGTTCCTCCGATCACAACCTTATCACCTTAACGTGTCCTATCGCTCCAGTACGGCCTGTTGACCCTCCAAAAAAACGTCGTCTGTGGCGCTTTGGAGCTGCAGATTGGGAGGCCCTCAGGCAGTTCTTTGATTTTTCTTGGAATGATTATTGCTTCCATGGCCGGGAGCCATCTGGGTGTGCCTTGCGCATTATGGAGGTTATTCTCTCGGGCATGGAAGCATACATTCCTTTCTCATATCCTTTGACTAATGCACGAAAGCCTTGGTTTAATCACGCTTGTTCTAATGCTGTCCGCAACAAGGAAAGGGCCTATAAAAGGTACTGGAGCCAACCCACCCCTGAATCACATCTTTTATACATTTCTGCCCGGAATTGTGCTAAGTCTGTTCTTCGCTCTGCTAAAAATAATTTCAACAGTACAAAATGCTCTCAACTCTCTAACTCGAACTCTTCCCACTCCTTCTGGCACCTTCCCAAAAACCTTTCTAACAACTTTACCTCATCATCCTTCCCTCCTCTTTTCTACTCTGATGGCTCTGTAGCTATTTTTTCTACTGATAAAGCAGATCTCTTCATTCAGACTTTCTCCTCCAATTCCACCTTAGACGATTCCGGTGCTGTTCCTCCATCACTTAGCCCCTCTGACTTCCTCATGGCTAACATTAAAATTTCTTCAGCTGATGTATTTTTTGCCATCACTGGCCTCAGTACTAATAAGGCATATGGGCCTGATGGAGTCCCTCCTGTTGTTCTCAAGAACTGTGCTTCTGTGCTTACACCCTGCATAGGTAAACTCTTTCGCCTTTGTCTGTCAACTTGTACCTTTCCTTCTTGCTGGAAATTTGCTCTCATTCAGCCAGTCCCAAAGAAGGGTGACCATTCCCAACTCTCTAACTATCGTCCAATTCCTTTAAGATCCTGTATCTCAAAAGTTTTTGAATCTATTCTTAATAGAAAATTTTAAAGCATCTTTCCTATCACAACCTTCTTTCTGATCGTTAGTATGGGTTCCGTCAGGGACGTTCCACAGGCAATCTTCTCACCTACCTTTCAGACACCTGGTCATCCTCCTTTCGGGACTTTGGCGAATGCTTTGCCATTACACTTGACATCTCAAAGGCTTTCGATCGAGTCTGGCATAAATCTTTAATTTGCAAACTGCCCTCTTACGGTTTCTATCCTTCTATCTGTGCCTTCATCTCTAGCTTCCTTTCTGGTCGTTCTATAGCCGCTCTTGTAGACGGCTATCGTTCATCTCCTAGATCTATTAACAGTGGTGTTCCTCAGGGCTCTGTCCTATCACCAACTCTCTTCCTTTTATTCATCAATGACCTTCTAATCTGTACATCTAACCCTATCCACTCATACGCTGATGACTCCACCCTTCACCTTTCCATTCGATTCCCACAACGTCCATCTCAGCAGTTACTTCAACAGGCAAGGGATCAGGCTATGGCAAACCTAATGTCTGACTTGGCTCGTATCTTTGACTGGGGTAAAAATAATCTGGTTGTTTTTAATGCATCAAAGACTCAGTTTTTGCACCTATCAACCTGACAAAATCTTCCACAGGTATACCCACTTATGTTTAATAATACTCAACTTAATCCTGCATCATCCTTGAACATGCTTCGGGTTTCATTTCCTTGGGACTCGTCTTGGAAAGATCATATTATATCTCTTGTAAAATCTGCTTCCAAGCGATTGGGTGTGCTAAGCCGACTCCGTTCCTTCTTTGCCCCTGCACAACTCTTGACTATACGGTGGTTTTATCCGCCCCTGTGTGGAGTACAACTCTCATGTGTGGGGAGGCTCCCCACATACAGCTCTTCTCAATAGGGTGGAGTCAAAGGCTTTTCGTCTCATTAACTCTCCCCCTCTTACTGACTCCCTTCAACCTCTGTCTCTTCGCCACAATGTTGCATCTTTATCTCATTTCTATCGCTACTTCAATGGTCACTGTTCCTCTGAACTGTCTGAATGCATTCCTCCACTTCTATGACGGGCGTGTAGCACCCGTCTAGCAGCAAACTTTCACCCCTTTTCTGTCCAACTCTCTAATGCAAGAGTTAACCGTTACTCCCAGTCCTTCATTAATGCAACAGGTCAGCTCTGGAACTGTCTCCCTCTGTCTGTATTTCCTGCTTCCTATGATCTCCAGTCTTTCAAACGCAGTGTGTCCAGGCATCTCGAAATGAATGGATCTTGAATTTGGCTCTCTCTCGTATTTTGTTTTTCTCTTGGAAGGAACAGTTTTGCGGGCTCATTGCTTTTGGTTCCTTCTTCCTCACATAAAAAAAAATATATATATATTTGTACTGTAAATCATACTGCTTTGTACTATTTAGGGTTATAGTGAAAATCATTGAAATGTTTCACACAACTAACATTATTTGTACGTCACATCACAGATACACTGATGCTCATATTTGGCACAATCTCCCTGAGTATTGAGTGAAATAATTTAGGTATAGCCAAGCAGGTATTTTTCATTGTGGCCTGCACACAAGTGGTTTTCTTTCAGGTAACACGTAGGCAAAAGCAAAGTATTCCAATAATTTTCAATCCATTTTCCAATACACAGTATCAATTTCTGTACTGCACTTACTATAAATAACTTATTTGCACTTGTTGAACTTATCATAAATGACTTACATCTTAGCACTTACTATACTTCACTCATACTATCACACTTTTCACTCATTTATGGAAATACACAAACTTGTGCATTACTGTACATTATTTACATTTCCCCACACACCAGCTAGGTACTCACGCTCGGAGTGATACTCTGAGAAGCATTTGAGGCATAGGGGGACCTTTCATTCTACACATTGATACGAGGTCTCTTTTCGTGCTGGGGGACGGCGTTTAGTTGTGCGGCAGACGTGGCACTGCCTGTATGCCAGACGACCTGCTGCTGTTCTCCCAATCTCCACAATCCTGTGCCAACGGAAATACTCAGCACAGCTGAGCCTGTCACCTGGAGCCGCTGTCCCCCGCCTAGCACCTGTCACCTGATCAATTGAATATTGCTCAAGGAGTTCGCGTGCAAGGTCTCTCTCAAACTCTCATAAAGAGAGAGGTTTCCTTACAAGCTCCTTGAACAGTATGAAACTGTTCAGGACGGTGATATCAAAATGGTGTAAAAACGCCGTCTTGTACCACCTGCATGACTTTCGTAGGCAATCTACCTCACCAATTTCCATGTCCGATTTATCAACCAGCCGCATGTTGATATTATAATCATTGACTGCATCTGGCTTTACCACGGGTTCCCTGGTCCTGTAGTCTGTTTTACCAGTTTCCTCCAGCACACCCTTATGAACTGTAGACAATATGTTAACCCGTCTCTTATCATGCCAGAGAAGGGCTAACATGTTCCCACATTTCTTTGTCAGAAGGGCTCCTTTCTCAGTATTTGCCGGAAATACTGGAAAATTCTTTCTGTTGGCCCTAACAGTTCCACAGGACCCAGTACCATGGTCAAGCAAATACTATGTCAATGCCAGGGCTGTGTAATAATTATCGGTGTAGAGAATGTGGTGCCTGTTGAAATATCTTTCCATCAGCACTTTCACTACTAATGCAGAGAATCCATGAGGATCATTGCTAGGTATATTAACATCTGTCGCTGAGTAAACTATTACATCCAGCACATATCCAGTTTTACAGTCACAAAGCACAAAGAAATTCAGGCCAAATCTGTGATGCTTTGATGCCACATACTGAATAAATGCAAGCCTGCTCCTGAATAACACCAGCGACTCGTCAATAACAACTTTTTGGAACGGACGGAAAACCCTGGAGAATGATCCTTTCAGCATTGTCAGGATTGGTCTTATTTTCCATAACCTGTCGTTCGGTGCAGGCCCGTAATTTCAACTGAAATGTAGGAACCTCAGGATTGCCAGGTACCTATCACGGGCCATGTATTTTCTGAAGACAGGTGTGCCAACGAGTTCATCCACCGACCAATAGTCGTGAAGCACATTTTTTTTTAAGTGCGCCATCAGCATGGTCATGGCGAGACACAAACATCTCCCCCACCTCTACAGGTATCCATTCATGCATGTGCGTGCTCTCGGTAGCAGGTACGTCCAGCCAACGCACGCACATGGCCTGGTGAAAATTAATTTCATCAACCAGGTACTGCATAATTGCAGTCGTGAAAATTGCCTTGAATAGACTACTAATAGTACAAGGCCTGGGGGGAAGTCCATCCTCCTGCACACCTGCACCCTCCTCATCAAATGCCGGCACAGACGGCTCAAAGCTGGCACCATCCTCCCACACAAATGTATCTACTCTACCCACACGTGGTAGAGGAGGCCGTCTGGCAGTTGCACTGCGTTTTCCAAGCACTCGTGCACGACCACGTGCACTGCCACGGGCAGGGGGGAGGGGAGGGGAGGAGAGGAGAAGGGAGAGAAGGAGGGGGAGTTAGAGGGAGAGGGAGAGGGAGAGGTGGGGGAGTAAGTGGGTGTTGACTCACCTGACGTGGAACTTTCCTTTGTAGATGCTCAGCACTGCGTATCACCACGTGGCTTCCGTCTAGGTAATTCAACTCCTGAAGGGCCTGGTTGAGGTCATTCTGCCCTTGAAGTGGTAGGCTGAGGTGTGAGGGAGCGGTGGAGGAAGATACGTCGGCGAGCAGGAGGTGAGAGTGTGGGGGAAATGGCTTTGCGGTGTTTTTTATGCAGATGTCCGCCAGGTCCACGGCCACTTTCCCGATATCCTGGGTCATTTACCGCCCCATCATCAGCAAAATCATTGCTGTCATAGGCTCTCCCTTCCTCCTGTAGAAGTCGGAGAGCTGTCTCTGGCGTCGGAGAGCAAGTAGGGGATGGAGGGTGAGAGAGCTCGCTCTCCACGTGGTAGCTTTCTTTGCCCTCTGATGACATATTCTCACTCAGTATTTGAGATGACACAGTTTCGTCTAGGGCACGTCCTATGGTACTATCACTAAGCCTTTTGCCTGGCACAAAGGGCATGACTTCAGCGGGGGCTGATCAGGCGATCGGCCCTTCATGTGGTGGAATGGAATCTGACGACGTCGAGGAAGATGACATGGTTCCTCTCGCAACCACTGCCGAGTACAGACTGAACAGTGCAACATCGGGGTACCTGTGAGTCTTACCTACCCCCTAGGTATCACAGAAAATGGTCCCGCACTCAAACAGTGGCTGGAACGTGAGTGTGGTACAGCAAGACAACCGGCGGCCCTGCATGCCATGAATCCTGTCATGCATACACGTCAACCAGCGGATAAGAGTTAATGACCTAGAGCAGCTTGTACAGCACCCTACCATATCCCTGACTGCCTGGGAGAGAGCTCCAACATACTTGACCTCTTCCTTACTACTAATCCCTCTCATTACACTGTTAATGTTTTCTCTCCGTTGGGCTCCTCCGATCACAATCATATCACCTAACCTGTCCTATCGCTCCGGTACGGCCTGCGGACCCTCCAGAAAAACGTCGTCTGTGGCGCTTTGGAGCTGTAGATTGGGAGGCCCTGAGGCAGTACTTCTTTGATTTTTCCTGGAATAATTATTGCTTCCATGGCCGGGAGCCATCTGGGTGTGCCTTGCGCATTACGGAGGTTATTCTCTTGGGCATAGAAGCATACATTCCATTCTCATATCCTTTGACTAATGCACGAAAGCCTTGGTTTAATCACGCTTGTTCTAATGCTGTCCGCAACAAGGAAAGGGCCTATAACAGGTACCGAAGCCAACCCACCCCTGAATCACATCTTTTATACATTTCTGCCCGGAATCATGCTAAGTCTGTTCTTCACTCTGCTAAAAATAATTTCATCCGTACAAAATGCTCTCAACTTTCTAACTTGAACTCATCCCGCTTCTTCTGGCACCTTGTCAAAAACCTTTCTAAAAACTTTATCTCATCATCCTTCCCTCCTCTTTTCTACTCTGATGGCTCTGTAGCTATTTCTTCTACTGATAAAGCAGATCTCTTCGCTCAGACTTTCTCCTCCAATTCCACCTTAGACGATTCCGGTGCTGTTCCTCCATTACTTCCCCCCTCTGACTTCCTCATGGCTAACATTAAAATTTCTTCAGCTGATGTATTTTCTGCCATCACTGGCCTCAGTACTAATAAGGCATATGGACCTGGTGGAGTCCCTCCTGTTGTTCTGAAGAACTGTGCTTCTGTGCTTACACCCTGCCTAGGCAAACTCTTTCGCCTTTGTCTGTCAACTTATACCTTTCCTTCTTGCTGGAAATTTGCTCTCATTCAGCCAGTCCCAAAGAAGGGTGACCATTCCCAACCCTCTAACTATCGTCCAGTTGCTTTAGCGTCCTGTATCTCAAAAGTTTTTGAGTCTATTCTTAATAGAAAAATTTCAAAGCATTTTTCCTATCACAACTTTCTTTCTGATCGTCAGTATGGGTTGCGTCAGGGACGCTCCACAGGCGATCTTCTCACCTACCTTTCAGACTCCTGGTCATCCTCCTTTCGGGACTTTCGCGAAAGCTTTGCCATTGCACTTAACATCTCAAAGGCTTTCGATCGAGTCTGGCATAAATCTTTAATTTCCAAACTGCCCTCTTACGTTTTCTATCCTTCTATCTGTGCCTTCATCTCTAGCTTCCTTTCTGGTCGTTTTATAGCCGCTGTTGTAGATGGCTATCGTTCATCTCCTAGATCTATTAACAGTGGTGTTCCTGAGGGCTCTGTCCTATCACCAACTCTCTTCCATTTATTCATCAATGACCTTCTAAGCTGTACATCTAACCCTCTCCACTCATACGCTGATGACTCCACCCTTCACCTTTCCATTCGATTCCCACAACGTCCATCTCAGCAGTTACTTCAACAGGCAAGGGATGAGGCTATGGCATACCTAATGTCTGACTTGGCTCGTATCTCTGACTGGGGTAAAAATAATCTGGTTGTATTTAATGGATCAAAGACTCAGTTTTTGCATCTATCTACCCGACAAAATCTTCCACAGATATACCCACTTATGTTTAATAATACTCAGCTTAATCCTGCATCATCCTTGAACATGCTTGGGGTTTCATTTGCTCGGGACTTGTCTTGGAAAGGTTATATTACATCTCTTGTAAAATCTGCTTCCAAGCGATTGGGTGTGCTAAGCTGACTCCGTTCCTTCTTTGCCCCTGCACAACTGTTGACTCTACAGTATACACGTGTTTTACCAGCCCCTGTGTGGAGTACAACTCTCATGTGTGGGGAGGCTCCCCACATACAGCTCTTCTCAATAGGGTGGAGTCAAAGGCTTTTCATCTCATTAACTCTCCCCCTCTTACTGACTCCCTTCAACCTCTGTCTCTTCGCCACAATGTTGCATCTTTATCTCTTTTCTATCGATACTTCAATGGTCACTGTTCCTCTGAACTGTGTGAATGCATTCCTCCACTCCTACGACGGGCGCGTAGCACCCGCCTAGCAGCAAACTATCACCCCTTTTCTGTCCAACTCTCTAATGCAAGAGTTAACCGTTACTCCCAGTCTTTGATTTATGCAACAGGTCAACACTGGAACTGTCTCCCTCTGTCTGTATTTCCTGCTTCCTATGATCTCCAGTCTTTTAAACGCAGTGTGTCCAGGCATCTCGAAATGAATGGATCTTGAATTTGGCTCTCTCTTGTATTTTGTTTTTCTCTTGGAAGGAACAGTTTTGCGGGCTCATTGCTTTTGGTTCCTTCTTCCTCACATAAAAAAAATATATATATATTTGTACTGTAAATCATACTGCTTTGTACTATTCAGGGTTGTAGTGAAAATCATTGAAATGTTTCACACAACTAACATTATTTGTACGTCACATCACAGATACACTGATGCGTATATTTGGCACAATCTCCCTGGGTATTGAGTGAAATAATGTAGGTATAGCCAAGCAGGTATTTTTCATTGTGGCCTGCACACAAGTGGTTTTCTTTCAGGTAACACGGAGGCAAAAGCAAAGTATTTCCAATAATTTTCAATCCATTTTCTAATACACAGTATTAATTTCTGTACTGCACTTGCTACAAATAACTTATTTGCACTTGTTGAACTTATCATAAATGACTTACATCTTAACACTTACTATACTTCACTCATACTATCACACTTTTCACTCATTTATGGAAATACACAAACTTGTGCATTACTGTACATTATTTACACTTCCCCACACACCAGCTCAGTACTCAGGCTCGGAGTGATACTCTGAGAAGCATTTGGGGCATAGGGGGACCTTGCATTCTACACATTGGTACGAGGTCTCTTTTGGTGCTGGGGGACGGCGTTTAGTTGTGCGGCAGACGTGGCACTGCCTGTATGCCAGACGACCTGCTGCTGTTCTCCTGATCTCCACACTCTTGTGCCAACGGAAATACTCAGCACAGCTGAGCCTGTCACCTGGAGCCGCTGTCCCCCGCCTAGCACCTGTCACCTGAGCAGTTGAATATTGCTCAAGGAGTTCGCGTGCAAGGTCTCTCTCAAACTCTCATAAAAAGAGAGGTTTCCTTACAAGCTCCTTGAACAGTATGAAACTGTTCAGGACGGTGATATAAAAAAGGTGTAAAAACGCCTTCTTGTACCACCTGCATGACTTACGTAGGCAATCTACCTCACCAATTTCCATGTCCGATTTATCAACCAGCCGCATGTTGATATAATCATTGACTGCATCTGGCTTTACCACGGGTTCACTGGTCCTATAGTCTGTTTTCCCAGTTTCCTCCAACACACCCTTATGAACTGTAGACAACATGTTAACCTGTCTCTTATCATGCCAAAGAAGGCTAACATGTTCCCACATTTCTTAGTCAAAAGGGTTCCTTTCTCAGTATTTGCCGGAAAAACTGCAAAATTCTTTCTGTTGGCCCTAACAGTTTCCACAGGACCCAGGACCATGGTCAAGCAAATACTATGTCAATGCCAGGGCTGTGTAATAATTATCGGTGTAGAGAATGTGGTGCCTGTTGAAATACCTTTCCATCAGCACTTTCACTACTGATGCAGAGAATCCATGAGGATCATTGCTAGGTATATTAACATCTGTCACCGAGTAAACTATTACATCCAGCACATATCCAGTTTTACAGTCACAAAGCACAAAGAAATTCAAGCCAAATCTGTGACGCTTTGATGGCACATACTAAATAAATGCAAGCCTGCCCCCGAATAACACCAGCAAAACGTCAATAACCACTCTCTGGAACGGACAGAACACTATGGAGAATGACCCTTTCAGCATTGTCAGGATTGGTCTTATTTTCCATATCCTGTCGTTCGGTGCAGGTCCGTAATTTCGTTTGAAATGTAGGAACCTCAGGATTGTCAGGTACCTATCACGGGCCATGTATTTTCTGAAGACAGGTGTGCCAACGAGTTCATCCACCGACCAACAGTCGTGAAGCACATTTTTTTTAACGAGCGCCAACAGCATAGTCATGGCGAGACACACAAACATCTCCCCCACCTCTACAGGTATCCATTCATGCATGTGCGTGCTCTCGCTAGCAGGTACGTCCAGCCAATGCACACACATGGCCTGGTGAAAATTAATTTCATCAACCAGGTACTGCATAATTGCAGTCGTGAATATTGCCTTGAATAGACTACTCATAGTACAAGGCCCGGGGGGAAGTGTATCCTCCTGCACACCTGCACCCTCCTCATCAAATGCCGGCACAGACGGCTCAAAGCTGGCACCATCCTCCCACACAAATGTATCTACTCTACCCACACGCTTATAGAGCAGGCTGTCTGGCAGTTGCACTGCGTTTTCCAAGCACTCGTGCACGACCACGTGCACGGCCAGGGGCAGGGGGAAGGGAAGGGGAGGCAGAGGGAGAAGGAGAGGGAGAGGTGGGGTAGGTGGGGGAGTAAGTGGGTGATGACTCACCTGATGCGGAACTTTCCTTTGTAGACGCTCAGCACTGCGTACCACCACATGGCTTCCATCTAGGCAATACACTCCTGAAGGGCCTGGTTGAGGTGATTCTGCTCTTGAAGTGGTAGGCTGAGGTGTGGGGGAGCGGTTGAGGAAAATAAGTCGGCGAGCAGGTGGTGAGAGTGTGGGGGAAATGGCTTTGAGGCGTTTTTTCCACAGATGTCCGCCAGGTCCACGGCCACTTTCCCGATATCCTGGGTCATCTACCGCCCCCTCATCAGCAAAATCATTGCTGTCATAGGCTCTCCCTTCCTCCTGTAGAAGTCAGAGAGCCGTCTCTGGCGTCAGAGAGCGAGTAGGGGATGGAGGACGAGACAGCTCGCTCTCCACGTGGTAGCTTTATTTGCCCTCTGATGACGTATTCTCACTCAGAGTTTGAGATGACACAGTTTCGTCTAGGGCACGTCCTATGGTACTATCACTAAGCCTTTTGCCTGGCACAAAGGGCATGACTTCAGCAGGGGCCGATCAGGCGATCGGCCCTTCACATGGTGGAATGGAATCGGATGACGTCGAGGAAGATGACATGGTTCCTCTCACTACCACTGCCGAGTACAGACTGAACAGTGCAACCGCGGGGTACCTGTGGGTCTTACCTACCCTGTAGGTATCACAGAAAACGATCCTGCACTCAAACAGTGGCGGGAAAGTCAGTGCGGTATAGGAAGGCAACCGGCGGACCTGTGTGCCCTGAATCCTGTCATGCATACACGTCAACCAGCGGATGAGAGTTAATGACCTAGAGCAGCTTGTACAGCACCCTACCCATATCCCTGACTGCCTTTTAGAGAGCTCAAACATACTTGACCTCTTCCTTACTACTAATCCCTCTCCTTACACTGTTAATCTTTTCTCTCCGTTCGGCTCCTTCAGTCACAACCTTATCACCTAACCTGTCCTATCGCTCCGGTACAGCCTGTGGACCCTCCAAAGAAATGACATCTGTGGCACTTTGGAGCTGCGGATTGGGGGGACCCTCAAGCAATACTTCTTTGATTTTCCATGGAATGATTATTGCTTCCATGGCCGGGAGCCTTCTGGGTGTGCCTTGTGCATTATGGAGGTTAGTCTCTCGGGCATGGAAGCATACATTCCTTTCTCATATCCTCTGACTAATGCAAGAAAGCCTTGCTTTAATCACACTTGTTCTAATGCTGTCCACAACAAGGAGAGGGCCTATAAAATGTACTAGAGCCAACCCACCCCTGAATCACATCTTTTATACATTTCTGCCCGGAATCATGCTAAGTCTGTTCTTCGCTCTGCTAAAAATAATTTCATTCGTACTAAATGCTCTCAACTCTCCAACTCAAATTCTTCCTGCTCCTTCTGGCACCTTCCCAAAAACCTTTCTAACAACTTTATCTCATCATCCTTCCCTCCTCTTTTCTACTCTGATGGCTCTGTAGCTATTTCTTCTACTGATAAAGCAGATCTCTTTGCTCAGACTTTCTCCTCCAATTCCACCTCAGACGATTCCGGTGCTGTTCCTCCATCGCTTCCCCCCTCTGACTTCCTCATGGCTGACATTAAAATTTCTTCAGCTGATGTATTTTCTGCCATCACTGGCCTCAATACTAACAAGGCATATGGGCCTGATGGAATCCCTCCTGTTGTTCTGAAGAACTGTGCTTCTGTGCTTACACCCTGCCTAGACAAACTCTTTCGCCTTTGTCTATCAACTTATACCTTTCCTTCTTGCTGGAAGTTTGCTGTCATTCAGGCAGTCCCAAAGAAGGGAGACCATTTCCAACCCTCTAACTATCGTCCAATTGCTTTAACATCCTGTATCTCAGAAGTGTTCAAGTCAATTCTTAGTAGAAAAATTTTAAAGCATCTTTCCTATCACAACTTTCTTTCTGATTGTCAGTATGGGTTGCGTCAGGGACGCTCGACTGGCGATCTTCTCATCTACCTTTCAGACTCCTGGTCATCCTACTTTCGGGACCTTGTTGAAAGCTTTGCCATTGCACTTGACATCTCAGAGGCTTTCGATCGAGTCTGGCATAAATCTTTAATTTCCAAACTGCCCTCCTACGGTTTCTATCCTTCTATCTGTGCCTTCATCTCTAGCTTCCTTTCTGGTCGTTCTATAGCCGCTGTTGTAGACGGCCATCGTTCTTCTCCTAGATCTATCAACAGTGGTGTTCCCCAGGACTCTGTCCTATCACCAACTCTCTTCCTTTTATTCATCAATGACCTTCTAAAGTATTCATCTAACCCTATCCACTCATATGCTGATGACTCTACCCTTCACCTATCCATTTGGTTCCCACAACATCCATCTCAGCAGTTACTTCAACAAACAAGGGATGAGGGTATGGCATACCTAATGTCTGACTTGGCTCGTATCTCTGACTGGGGTAAAAATAATCTGGTTGTTTTTAATGCATCAAAGACTCAGTTTTTACACCTATCAACCTGACAAAATTTTCCGCAGGTATACCCACTAATGTTTAATAATATTCAGCTTAATCCTGCACCATCCTTGAACATGCCTGGGGTTTCATTTACTCGGGACTTATCTTGGAAAGATCATATTACATCTCTTGTAAAATCTGCTTCAAAAAGATTAGGTGTGCTAAGCCACCTCCATTCCTTCTTTACCCCTGCGCAAATGTTGACTCTATACAGGGGTTTTATCCGTCCATATGTGGAGTACAACTCTCATGTGTGGGGAGGCTCCCCACATACAGCTCTTCTCAATAGGGCGGAGTCAAAGGCTTTTTGTCTCATTAACTCTCCTCCTCTTACTGACTCCCTTCAACCTCTATCTCTTTGTCACAGTGTTGCATCTTTATCTCCTTTCTATTGCTACTTCAATGGTCACTGCTTCTCTGAACTGTCTGCAAGCATTCCTTCACCTCTATGACGGGCACATAGCACCCGTCTAGCAGCAAACTCTCATCCCTTTTCTGTCCAACTCTCTAATGCAAGAGTTAACCGTTACTCCGGGTCTTTCATTTATGCAACAGGTCAACTCTGGAACTGTCTCCCTTTGTCTGTATTTCCTGCTTCCTATGATCTCCAGTCTTTCAAATGCAATGTGTCTAGGCATCTCGAAATGATTGGATCTTGAATTTGGCTCTCTCTTGTATTTTATTTTTTTCTTGGAAGGAACAGTAATTGCAGGCTCGTGGCCTTTGGTTCCTTCTTCCTCACATAAAAAAAAAAAAAAACAGGATGGGGATGGTGGATTGTTTGATCTCTCTGATTAATCTGCTAGCCAACATAGCGTGAAAATGATCAACATTGCGGTTAATTATGAAAAGAGTGATTACATGTATTTCCAGTTGTATATATAATTAGTGAAGAATAAATGCTAGGTTTACGAATTTGGTCATGAAAAGCTAAATTTGGTAATGAAAATTGAGGAGTTTGGTAATGTGGCCATTGAGATCTGGCAACTCTGTTTCCCCATTATCAATACTCCAACTGTTATTGCCTAACTTCGATGGCGAGTAGATGCCTATCGCAATGGAAGCCACATGTGCTCATTTTTTGTGAATAAACAGTGAATAAGCTGCAATACCTCGCCACTAGACCACATGGAAATTTACAGTGTTGTGCAGTGTTAAGAAATGAGAATTTAGAATGCAAAGCATTAACTCATTCATTGCATCAGTGTTTGTTTACATATACATCCTGTGTGTGGCAGTTTTCAAATATTTAGTAAAAATATTTTAAAAAATAATATTTTCAAACGACAGAGATAAAAATCCCGAGTTCAATGGTATATAACACAGTATAGCAAACAAAAAAATAACCTCTGATACAGGTCCGTGAAGTAATAAATATTCCCTGTGCGGTGGTGCCAGGCGAATGATATGTTATGGTTGCACTGTGTCGCCAGTATCAATCTTGCGATCAGATAAGGTGTAAAGCAGCATCTGAACCATCCTTGTCATCATCTAACAACAAATCACTATCATTACTACATTCATCCAGAGATTTCATCCACTATTTGCTTGGGCTACTGCTAGCAGCAGTATGGAGATTTCGTACCTTTACCTTCGGCATTCTGTAGGTAACTGAGTGAGCTCTGCACCTCGTAAAAATGCATAATCTATGTATGGCAATGTTCTATAGGGTGCCAAGAATTGCTAGCTGATTTGTTTTGTGCCATTTTTGACAGTGGAATTTTTAAAAGCAGGAAATCATATATGATACAGCCGCAGTGAAAGCCATTTGGACTCGGATATCATATATGATACAGCCGCAGTCAATGGGTTAACTGTGGAGTGCAAATTGGTGGTTGAAACTGGCGGTTGAAACTGGCATGATGCAGTTAAGAACAATGTGCAGTGTTAAACAATTATAGCTCACACTGCAAAGAACTAAGTGCAACACAATACTGGATTACTGTACGTGCTTCAAGAGCATTTTCACCACTGCCAAAACCTTAGGAAAGCCAGCCACAAACGTGCTGTAAGTACCCTGGCTGAGGTACAGTCACTTCTAATTCCTCATTCTTTGGCTCCTATTCATTTATTTCATGCTTTATGTCCATTATTGGTGTGAATAGGGTCTTAAATAGGTTAAAATAGGTGCAATGCATATCTGGTAGGGAGTTATTTAGGTGGCTTTCAAAGTTAGGCTGGGTTAGGGTCCTTAAGTACCAGTCCAGGTGCTAGGGGCCCACTTTCCGGACGGGCCCACTTTCCAGACGGGACCACTTTCCGGACATGCCTTTGGCCCTATTACAACGGATAGTAGAGGGATTACTGAGTTAAAGTAGTACTTTCGCAGACAGACAGACAAGTACATATAAACACACACACACACACACACACACACACACACACACAAATATTGTCATAGTACACAGTAACTGATAACAAGAGGCAATGCCAAGGCACAGCAAAACCCGTTTCTGACAGGCATTTTAGTGCTGTTATAAAAACAAAACAGGGTATCTAGTCAAAGATGTCACATGTCAAATTCGGAGTAAATCGGGTGAAAATTTAAAATTTTATGCCCATTTGAAATTTTAGGCCCGACCTACTTTACATTGATCTCCCTACTGTTAACTGAGGGATGACCCAAATGATGTAATGAGGCATGTTATAGGATGCAGATTTGAAAAATGCACCTTTAGGTTTTGGTTTCATGTCGATATGGCGAATTTGAAATTAGTTATGGCAAAACAATCATTTCTTTTTTTATTTTGGGGGCCTACAGCCTGGGCCTTTGCTCAAATTGGCCCAAAATTTAATCAGGGGATTAAAAGGTAATAGACCATCATCCCTTTAATTTTAGTGAAAATCGCACCAGTGGTTTTTGCATGAAGTTGTTAACAGACAGACAGACAAACCAAGTGAAAACAACACCCGTCCCCGAGACATTCTGGGGCAGGGACGGGTAAAAACATTCTTGGAATTGAATAAACACACATATGCACACACAAATATAACTGTATGTACAAAGTAATTGATATAAACATTCAAGGAACTGAACAATAAGTAAGGATGAAAGAGAATCCATGTTAATTAACGAAGCAGTTGACAACGATTTTTCAGTCATTCATTTTTCATTAAGGTCGTTTGAAGCCAGGTTTATATTAAACTGAAGCATCCATTAATCTGTGTCTGCACGTAGTTTATCTCTTCAGTTAATATATTAACTAATTTGTTATTATCAGTATTCTAGTAATATTAAGAGTTAGAATATCAGAGATCATCTCGATGATATCCCTTTTTGAGGTTGAATGTGTGTGAGAGCAAAGCCCTTCCTCAAAAAAAATAAATAAATAAATAAAATCTCGTCCCGAGGGTTGCATGCATTTGATCATGATGGAATCCACAGATATATATAGTTCTGTTGACCCCTCTAGTCTGATGGCATATAATGGATTTTATTCTGTTTCTGTCAAACAAATTTATTCATCTTTCGATAGACTTTTCTGCATAGACCGGGGAGATAAACATAATATACAGTAGCATTCATTAACCTTTCACTATCAGAGACATCATTCGAAGTTGAAAAAATTGTCTGTTGATGGTCTGTTAGAAATAGAAATCCATAATCGAAGTGAAGGGGTAAGATGGTTCGATCAAGGAAATGAGCATCTTCTCGAATTAACCTTCATACATCGCGAACAGACCAACCATCCGAGGGTCATATTTCTATTTGCTTCATTTTGAAATGCACCTTTCAAGCAATTTTTTTTTGTTATATTTTTTAATAGCCTGTGCATCACTGAAGCCGCTTATGTCGGTCTAGAAATATATAGATAACACAAAAATAACAATTAAACTATTATTTGCATAATTAAGAATTAAGGCAAAGGTGTTACAAAGTTTTCAAAGCCATTGAGGATTTGACGACGATACACAAGGTAGCCCATCGAGGACTGTGGTTATATTTCCTAGTTTAACCTTTTCAATCAAGGGTATTAATTTTGGTTTCGTTTTTCTTGCTTGTAGATTATTTCATTCAGCACTGGAGAGTTCCCTTGGAGAAAGAAAATGAAAGATGGCTATATCTAACACCAACAGTTTGAAAGGTATATCTCACATTGAAGATAACTGTTTGGAAATAGCAAAAGTAATGTAGACAATGCATCATGGTAGTGTAGCAGTTCAATAATCTTAATCACATGAATTCTGTTCTTTAACCCGATGCATGCCAGTGCCGTTTTAAAACGGTCTAACAAAAATCTGCAGTCCGTGCCAGTGCCGTTTTAAAACGGTCTAACAAAAATCTGCAGTCCGTGCCAGTGCCGTTTTAAAACGGTTTAATATTATAACATTCACTGTCACCACATTTTTCAAGATTCACGGGTACAAACTTGAAGGCATGTATGTTAACTGTTCCTCTATCATTCCTCAGGCAGTCAAGGCCATGTACCCACTCATTCCCCCCTTCACACTCGCTCTGACTCATTCTGCTTGTGTGCCTCACTCAGTGCTGTACATAGTGAAGGCATGTTGTAAATATTTTCATGTAAGTGAAGGGACTATACATAGTGAAATGAAGTTGTAAATATTTTCTTGTAAGTGTAGGAACTTTACATAGTGATGTCAAGCTGTAAACACCTTCTTGTAAGTGCCAGGACCGTTCATAGTTAAGTCAGGTTGTACCTATCTTCAAGTAAGTGTAAGACACTGCATTCACCTTGAGACAGACACGCAAATTGTGACAGATGTTGAGGTAATAAGTAATCAGAAAAGTGTACTGAACATCGCTATACCTTCCCAACATAAATACCTGAGTCTACCCTACATAGAAAATGGCTTTCTCTCACCTACTTGGTGAGCGTGAGAGAACAGAAATACCTGTATACAGGTATGCAAGACTCAATAAAACCCATTTCTGACATTTGGTAAGTATTTTAATGGTGAAATTCGTTGTTTTCACATCAAAATCTATCATATCAACCAAAAAAGAAAAGATCAAAATATCAGCACGGGGGTGACCCATAGGGCTAGAAAATAGCTGGCATGCGGCGGGTTAAAATTACAGTTTCTGTCTTGCAACCTCCACGCAGTTTTATTCAATGTAGGGGGACCTTTTGCAATAAAGGAGTTTTGAGTCCTTTATATCTTAAAAGATATAACCATTATTAATTTCTTTACTACTACAGCTATGTTCTGAGTTAAATAAAATCGTCTGGTAGAAGCAAGAGTTAATAATAAAAAACGTCACTATACAGAATCCTGTATTATTATGTTGATGTCGCTCTGTGTTATTTCAGGTTCATGGTTTATGGTTAACCACTTGAAACCAAAGACCATTTTTTTATCTTTTTTAAGTCCACATCATTTAACACAACATAGTACGGCAGAGGAGCCTGAGAGTGTTATTACTATTACCATTAATCCTTTCTTGGTCGGAGCAACTCTGGTAATATGTTCCAGTTAACGTCAGATGATTTCATAGGAATCCGAGATTGGTAATATGATCACCATTAGTAATATTATGGTTGGCATAACTCCAGATAGCACCAAATGTGTTCACAGGAGTCTGAGAATACAGTCATCATTAACTACCTCATGCTTGGAACATCTCTAGTAAACTGTCACAGAAGCCCGTCAACTCGAGGTCAGCATTTGTTTCTTATTCTTGTTACCCCTAGATGTTCTTATTCAGCTTAGAATGGACCTCAAGCAGTCATGAAGTTAAGTCTATGTCTGACTCATGCAGCTCAGAAAGTGTCTAAAGCAAAGGAAACAAGATTGCTTTATGGTTTGACAATTGATCCCGTATCTAAAATTAAATCCCCCCCTCCTGAAAAAATACATTGGCCAGCTCCATGCTACCCTTATTATTAGTTGTGTTTTCTTTCTTTCTTCGTGTTTAATTGTGACAGGCATTTCTACCCTTTAAAATAACGATTCTAACCAAACCTGGACACGGTGACCAGCCTAAGGCCTAGTTGTGTCGTAAGGTTTTGGTTGCTAGGCAACTACTTGTTGCCTAGCAATGACTGAAAAACTGCTTTTTTCTTGTTTAATTGTGGCAAACATTTCTACCCATTAGAATGAACTGATTCTGACCAAACCTGGACACAATGACCAGCCTCTGACCTAATTGTGTCTGTAGTGTTTTTGCTGCTAGTCATCTACTCTGGACACAATGACCAGCCCATGACCTAGTTGTGTCTACAAGGTTTGGGTTGCTAGGCAACTACTTATTGCCTAGCAATGGCTGAAAACCTGATTTTTTCATACACTGCACGTTTTGAGGTGCAGACGCTTTACTAATGGGAGTAGAAAGCTCTGACTTCTTTAGGCATGATCTAGAGGTCATTCCCTATCGCAAGTGTTCCGGCCATTTATTCCCCCTCTCCCCTCTAGTTTTCGAGTGGCCACCCTGCAGAGATTGGCCTTAGCATCCCTTGCAGTCTTGTTTAATTGTGGCTGGCACTTCTACCCTTCAGAATTAACAACTTCCAACCAAACTTGGACACAATGACCAGCCTATGATATAGCTGTGTCTGCAAAGTTTTGGTTGCAGGGGAACTACTCTGGACTCAATGACCAGCCTATGACCTAGTTATAACCCCAAGGTTTGGGTTGCTAGGCAACTACTCGTTGCCTAGCAACGACCCCCATAGCTCCTTTGTGGCTGTGGGTCTGGAAACTGTCAGGACCCAGTGGCCAGCCCTGGCACTACTGCGTTTGTTCAAATTTCGAAAATCGATTTTTTCTACTAAGTTAAAGAGGAACGTCTGGCACACCAGACAATGCAATTTTAAGCTTCCTGAACCCATCCTGTGCTCCGCAATGCAACACGAAAAATATCGCAAAATGACCTGCGTATATGCCAGTGAAAAAAAAAAAAAAAAAGCAGCGGGGCAAAAAAAAAACCATTGAATTAAGAAAAATCCACATTTTCATCCCCCCAAAATTCCAGCATTACTGAAATAGTTGGAAATGACAAGATATGTGTGTTACGAACAAAATCAGTACATATTATGAGAGGTTTCATTTTTAAAAATATGAGTTTTCTTTTCACATTTGATGATGTTTATTGTGTTTAGGCAAGTATCAAGTTACTCCTGTTGTTTGGGTGGTTTAGTTTGTGTCCAAAGAGAAGCAAGAGGTGGTATTTTTAGATTCTAACCAGATAAGGGGGAGGCGGTGGCTCAATCGGTAGAGAGGTGGCCTGCAGTTCTAACAGACCCAGGTTCGAATCCCGGCTGGGGCAGGGAACAGTTTAAGGATTTGAATTTCATTAAATAAGGCTTTACTGATCTACCAGGAGACCCGCCGACATGTCGTAAAAATACCCCCGCTAATACCAATACACCAGTCCTGTATGAGGCAGCCCTAGCATGTATTCAATATGGAAGGTGGGTGTTAGCGCCGAAGTGGTGACATGTAGTGATGTATGGTATGTAGGAGGACTCCTGGGCCTTGATAGCAGGCTGTGAAGCCTATGCCCAGAGTCGGACACATAAAAAAAAAAAAAAAAAAAAAAATTGTGTGTACAGGCTGAACAGCAGTGACTAAAATTTGATAGGCCCACTTAGAGCTGGCTATCGTCGTCTATCAACTTATGTGTATGTGTGTGTGTGTATATATATATATATATATATATATATATATATATATATATATATATATACAGTAATCCCCGTACTTTCTGGACGCCCACATTCCGGACATCCCACTTATATATATATATATATATATATATATATATATATATATATATATATATAAATATATATATATATACATATATACAGTAACCCCCGTACTTTCTGGACGCCCACATTCCGGACATCCCACTTACCGGACATTGTGGGCCTGGACCTTCGGAACCCAAAAATGGCCAAAAAAAGAAAAAATACCCTCAAAATCTGAATTTTCCCCCACCCGTAATTTGAAATTGCTGCACAGCACCAAACAGCTGGTTTACACCACGGCCCCTTCACCCCTTCCTCCCCCCACCCCCACCCCTGTCAGGGTTGCCATTTGGTATTTTTTTTAACCAAATGTGGGCCAATTTGGTAATGAAAAATTCTCTTGGTAATGAATCAGAATAATCCATTACCAAACGGATTTTTCACGTGTATGGGGAAGCGTGGCTCAATCGGTAGAGAGATGGCCTGCCGTTCTAACGGACCCAGGTTCAAATCCCCGCTGGAGCAGGGAACAGTTTAAGAATTTGAATTTCATTAAAACAGGCTTTACTGATCTACCAGAAGACCCACTGACATGTCATAAAAATACCCCCGCTAATACCAATACACCAGTCCTGTATGAGACAACCCTAGCATGTATTCAGTATGGATGGTGGGTGTTAATGCCGAAGTGGTGACATGTAGAGGTGTATGGTATGTAGGGCCTTGGTAGCAGGCTGTGAAGCCTATGCCCAGAGTCGGACACAAAAAAAAATAAACACCAGACGATTATATTCAGTTGATAAAGACGGCTAAGTTTGTTTCAGTATGGATAACATTAACCCTATCAAGGTCAAGACAAATCCTACTCCAGCTAGCGTCCAATGATTGTAGCAGACTGAGAGAAAGTCAAAGGAACCTAAGTGTTAATAAGGGTACCATTGGTCCTATCTTGGTTGGGACAATTCTAATGTCATACTTCAGCCGACGGTAGATATTATTCACCAGAGAGAAAGTCGTTGGTGTGTGAGTGTATTAATACTGGCATACCACAAACCACTTCATGGTGGGAACAAAATTGGTATTCTTTTCTAGTTAATGCCAGACAATTACATTCAGCTGAGAGTGAGTTGGCTAGTTTGAGAGTATTAATAGTAGTATCATTAACTTTTTCATGGTTGAAATAATTAAAATACTGCATTCAAGCTAATGCAAGACGATTTTATTAAGTTGAAAGTAAGTCACAGGAGCCTGGAAGGTTGAGATGAGGAGGAAGGAAAATGTGATAAATTTTAAAGATTGTAGTTAAGCCATTCAATCAGGTAACGTACTTTAATTTATTCTTGCCATCCCCAAACAGCTTGAGTAGGCTAACTGTAGATTTTTTTTTTTTTTTTTAACTGGAGAGGTTAGGTAGAGCCTTCATGAACCCCTTCTCTGCCAAAAATTCCTTTTAAACTGAATAAACTGCCTGTGGGTAGCAAGAGTAAAACCATGAAAAACATCCTCTGGCTGAAGGGGTTAAGGGGTTTGTAAGACAGAGAGATAATTCAGTAAAGTATGCCTTACGTATCGCAGTTGCATATAGCATGGAGCTGTGGACTGCAAGTCTTTTGATGAATTGTGGCTCCATACCACATCTCTATGATGATGAGTTTATTTTCTTATATTGTTATCAACATCTGACGGGTTTAAGCTGCTCCAGAGATCACGTAAAAATGGTCTCAGTTTACCCCTTCAATAAGTTGATGCCTTTATATTCTACTATCGGATAATTTTACCCAACTCGGGAGACTGTTTGTACTGAAGGAATTCAACAAGATATTCATTAACAATAATAATAATAATAATAATAACTAGAAAAGGGAAATTCCCACTAGCAATTTCAGTAACTCACCACAGGACAAGGTCATCCAATTTCTTCTTCAGTTCGACTATCGATGGACCTGCTGATTTCAACGCCCTTCATATAGTGAGCACTTTGAAGTGAAGGTAGTAGGGCCCCCCTAGAAGAATGTCAAACACGTTCGGTGAAGATGAAAACAACAAAATACTCACAGTGCAAAAATGGTGGAGCCCAAACTACTTTCCAATGACCCTTAGGTGATCTCAGCAATTACTGGCCCAAATGGGCCCATAGTAAATTCAGACTTGATCCCCGACCCTGACTATGCCCCATAAAAATTTTAAGTTTGTACCTTTGGCGGTTTCTGAGAATCCATGAATAGACTATTTTTGGTTTTCCACTATGGAAGTGGAAAACCAGTACCGGGAACTGGATGATACTGAGTCATATGAAACCGCCAGTTAGGGACTCAGATGGCCAAGTATGATGGCTGTAGCTTTGAAAGTTGGCAAACAGGAGCAATTTACATCTTCGTAAGAAATTAATAATAATAGTAATAATAATAATAATAATAATAATAATAATAATAACAATAATAATAATAATAGTAATGACAAGAACAATATAACTCACCACTAGTGTGGAGAGTTATAATAATACCAATACCAATAAAAGGTTATACACGTTAGTACAGTAATTCCAGTACTTTCCGGACGTCCACTTTCTGGACACCCCACTTACTGGACATTGTGGGCCTGGACCTTCGGAACCCAAAAATGGCCAAAAAAGAAAAAAATCCTTCCAAAATCCGATTTTTTCCCCACCCGTAATTTGATATTGCGTGCAGCACTGAACAGCTGGTTTACACCACGGCCCCGTCACCCCTTCCTTCCTCCCCCCTCCCCCATCCTGTCATGGTTGCCATATGGTATTTTTCATTACCAAATGGGGGCCAATTTGGTAATGAAAAATTCATTTGGTAATGAATCAGAATAATGCATTACCAAACGGATTTTTCACATGTATGAGGAGGAGTAGACTGTAGCACCAGTCGAGCACGGCAGTACTCCCAAGGTGGATGGAAAGCTGATGACAGGGAGAGCTGGAGCTCCCATTTCATCAGCCCTCGGGACTAGGTCCCGAATATCCCCCTTTGCTGAACTTTTTCAGTGTCTCAGTAACACAGAGAGTAGGCCAGCATGCTCTCCAATACAAGTTTCTCTAACTTTTAACACCAAACTACATGCACAGTACACACTACACTTCCTTTTCCAGAATTAAAAAAAAAGTCATGGCAGCACTACACTTGGCCTCGGAGTCCCAAGGAGGGGGTGCCATAAATGCCCCCACCTTCCACCCCTCTCGCGGAGATGACTCGAGCTGCCTGGAACCATTGTCTGACTCTCTTCTTCTTCATTTCTGGAACATTCGTGGCCTTTCCTCTAACTTTCACTCTGTTGAGCACCACCTCTCCTTCTCTAAACCTCACCTTCTTTTTCTAACTGAGACTCAGCTGTCTGAGGCAACTGACAGCAAACCCATTTTTGTATCCTCCTACTTTCCCTATACTCATTTCAAAGCCAAAGGTGGATGTTGCGTATATGTACGCAACGACCTATCTTGTTCTCGTGTTCCTGAACTCGATTCTTCTGAATTCTCTACACTCTGGCTTCGGCTTTCCTGTCATTCTCTGACTAAATATATCTGCGCTGTTTACTTATCTCCTAATTCTACTGACTATCAAAAATTCATTGACTATCTTACTTCTACGATGGAGCACATTCTATCCATTTCTCCTTTCTCTGAAATCTCCATTCTCCATAGGCTGTGAAGCCTATGCCCAGAGTCGGACACATTAAAAAAAAAAAAAAAAACAGGATGGAGATGGTGGATTGTTTGCTCTCTCTGATTAATCTGCTAGCCAACATAGCATGAAAATAATCAACATGCTGTTAATTATGAGAAGAGTGATTATATGTATTTCCACTTGTATATATAATTAGTGAAGAATAAATGCTAGCTTTACGAATTTGGTGATGAAAAGTTAAATTTGGAAATGAAAATTGAGGAGTTTGGTAATATGGCCATTGCGATCTTGCAACTCTGTTTCCCCGTCACAACACTTCAACAATTACTGCCTAACTTCGATGGCGAGTAGATGCCTATCGCAATGGAAGCTACATGTGCTAATTTTTTGTGAATAAACTGTGAATAAACTGCATTATCTCGCCACTAGACCACATGGGAATTTACAGTGTTGTGCAGTGTTAAGAAATTAGAATTTACAGTGCAAAGTATTAACTGTGGAGTCCAAATTGGCGGCTGAAACTGGCGGTTGAAACTGGCGTGGTGCAGTCAAGTAGAATGTGCAGTGTTAAACAATTATAACTCACAGTGCAAAGACCTACGTGCAGCACAACACTGTATTACTGTACATGCTTCAAGAGCATTTTGACCACTGCCAAAACCTTAGAAAGGCCGGTCACAAATGTGCTGTAAGTACCCTGGCTGAGGTACAGTCACGTCTAATTCCTCATTCTTTGGTTCCTTTTCATTTATTTCATGCTTTATGTCCATTATTGGTGTGAATAGGGTCTTAAATAGGTTTATAGGTGCTATCCATGTCCGGTAGAAAGTTATTTAGGTGGCTTTTAAAGGTATGCTGGGTTAGGGTTCTTAAGTACTAGTCCAGGAGATAGGGGCCCACTTTCCGGACATGCCTTTGGCTCTGTTACATCAGATAGTAGAGGGATTACTGTATATACAGTACCTCGCATCCAGTACGTTATTTTTGTCAAACAGTACTACCGTTCTGGACTAAATCCGTACTGGACAAACAACAGACCTTATGGAAAAAAAAAAAAAATGTCAGGCAAGCTTTGAAAAATTGCCCCCCCAAATTCAGCTTAATTACATTTTGACACAACTAAGATTTTACCAACCTTTACGGTGAGTGATGATGGGCTTGGAGGGGAAGGGGGAGTTTCCGAGGCTGTTGGAGGTTCTCCTGACCCCCCAGAGGAGGGCCTTTAATTTCTTGAGGAGGCCGCCTCCTCACGTCACGAGTCATGAGGAAGGCATACTGGACTGGTGCGACGGTACTAAGGAATGTTCCTCAGTGTTGGCCATCGTCCCGTGCACAAGCGGGTATTAGTACTGGACTCAACATGTCAGTACTAGAGAAGAGCTCCTTGGATTTGTCCCACTTTGTGCGGCCAATCCGTACTAGCCGAACAAATCCATACTACAGTATATATTATTTTATTTTTTACCAACCGACCTGGACGAAAATAGTACTAGACAAACGCGTATTGGATGCGAGGGTACTATATATATATATATATATATATATATATATATATAAGGTTCTTGGCCCTAGGAATGTTTGTGCCAAACTTGAAACAAACTGAAGAAGAAATAATGGAATGATGCCAAGCTGAAAAATGGTTTGGAATAAAGTAACTGACAAAATACAGTGGTTTTCCACAGTTTGGTGTGGAGACCCAAATAATATAAATTTAGCTGCGAATGAATTAAAAGTAAAAAAAAAAAAAAAAAAAGAGAGACTAATCTGAGTGAAGTCGTGAAAATTATGAAAATGCGGAAACAATCCTCTCACATCGATGACATTTTTTTTGTTATCTACAAACTTATATTTCATAGATTAGGAAAGTTTTTTTCTTTTTTTTTTTAACTGGATTGGGTGTTTCCTAGATGTAAAAGAATCGTCAACTGCAGCACACACACACACACACACACACAAGAACATCACCAGACAGCAGGAATTGGGGCTGTTAATATGATGAGAGTTAGGAATTATATTGTAACTACTGCCTGACTGTTTCACTCAGTTAAGGAAAGCCCTTGAAACTGGTTGGCTGAAATACTGTAGAGCCTTCATTAACCCCTTCTGTACAGTATATCTCTGTGAATTGAATAAAACACTCTGAAGGTAAATCTGACTAAATGTCTTAAGATATCAAGTTAAAACAAAACGTCTTTGTATGGAATGGGTAAGTACCGGTGTCATTTTTACCGCACTCAGAGGGGTGACCAACTATGCACATTGCACAGTGTATTCCTTGCTGTGTTATTCACTTACTGTCTTAGGCACTATATCATTTTGAAAGATGGGGTCCAAGTGTTATGGGGTATGTGTTGAGGGATGGGAGCATATACACAGACACATACATATTTATATGCATACACACAGAAATACACAATACTAGTTTTACAGTCGACCACGTACCTGCGTCGTGCCATAAGTTGCAGTTATGACAAAGAGGAACAAGGCAGCAATTAAATGTATACAATCTTATATACATGCATGCAGAGATACACAGTACTGACCCATTAATGGATAAAGTGAACCACTTGAACAATCGGTCAAGAAGTGTTCTTGCAAAATATTAATACTGCAACATTATTACCTTATAATATATGAGGTTTCCAATAAACTGGACACTGTCCACCTGGGCCATTAAAAGTAACATATCTGAAACGCATGTGCACGTGTGCATGTGTGAGTGTTGGTACATATGTGTGTGTATGTATATGTAAGTATGGATGTATGTGTTTGTATGTAGGTATGTACATATTTATGTATGTATGTATGTACACATTGGGAACTAAACATTTTATTGTTGTAAATTATTAGCTTGTCCACAAAGGGCTTGCAAACACAAAATCCATTCTCCACAAAGGTCTTGCAAGCACATCAAATAAATGAACAAACATCAAATAAGCATATAATCTATTAAATGTGATACATTATATGACACTTTGAATGTAGGCCTATGTTACAGTACATTTTGTACAGGAGAATGTTCCATTTCCTGGGCAGTTTGCACACCTTCATAAATTTGAAGGTTCTAATCAGTGATCGAGGCCATCACATTTTATATCTTTGAGTAGTGTGGGAGCTATTTTGCCCTGTGTCGATGGTGTGTGTTTAGCTTTTAGAATGGCAACTGGAAGATTTCTTCGGAACTGATGCAGATGTCGGTTGCTATATTTTACCTTTCTCCACAAAAGCCATGCATTCATAACTGTGATATCGAAGAAATATGCAAGAGTTGTCCACCACCATTTCCTTTGCCTCATCCTCGCTGGATAAGTAACTACCATTTGATCCACTAGATTCACTCCCCCCATGTGTGAATTGTAGTTTTTTACAGCTACTGGTTGTGGGTGCTGATTTTTTCCCTCCGAATATCTTTGTGTTGTACCAATATCTGATGAGTCAAAATTTGATGCAATCGTCAATCCATTATCTTTATGCTTCTATACCATAATGAAGTTCGTGAACACGATTTACACACTTCCTTTACTTTTCTTCAAGAATTGTGTCTTACTGGGAAGAGGACAATTTGCTACTCTGTTTCCTCCAGCTATGCCTGTAACACAAATTCCTATTTGTGAAAGGTATTCCAACAGTTTTTAAGAATAAAATAATGATTAAAAAATGCTTTGTGTCCAGCATTTTGAGATACAGTAATCCCCGTACTATCCAGACGCCCACTTTCCGGACATCCCCACTTACCGGATATTTTGGTCCTGGGATCAATATTCCCAAAATGGGCCAAAAATTGCAAAAAATTGAAAAAAATCCGACTTTTTTCCCCCCCGCAATTTGAACTCAGCACACATGGTGCAGACCAGCTGTGTTTTGGTGCGTAGTTCTGCCACCGTCCACTAGAGCGCATCCTCCCCACTAACCGCCCATCTCTTGTGAGTGCACGCTCATGATCATGGCTGCTCACGTGCTCGCTTTTGTGGTGGTGCCCTACCTGCTGCAGGCTCTGCTGCTGCTGAGAAGTTCACAAGGCTTCATGACGCCCCAGACTTTCAAGGCATCAGAGGGTTGGCTCTTCGCGTTCAAGTTACAACATGGCCTTACCAACCATAAGGCCCATGGCGAAGCTTTGGACGCCAACGAGGATGGAGTAGAGGAGTTTCGGCACTAGGTGAAGTGCTTGATCGACAGGGAGGGCCTCACTCTCGGTCAAGTCTACAACACTGACGAAACTGGTTTATTCTATCGCTCTTTGTCAACAAACACTCTAGCCGAGGAGATGGAGAAGCGTGTACCTGGCCGCAAGCTCTCTTAGCAATGGATATCTACTTTTTGTGCCAATGCTAAAGGCATGCTCCGGCTTAAGCCCATTATTGTTGGCCATGCAAAGCAGCCTCGGTGTCTTCATGGGGTGATGGATGTGCTTCCTGTCATTTGGTACCATTCTTTGAAGGCATGGTTCACTGCCCACATCTTCAAAGACTGGTTCCACCGCCATTTCGTCAAGGAGATCATCCATTACCAGACGGAGAAACTGGGAATCCCCCACGACCAGGTAAAGGCCCTCCTTCTCCTCGACAATGCACCTGCTCACCCGTGCGACAAGGACTTGGTGGTTGAGAATGGGTGCATTAGGTGCATGTCTCTGCCCCCTAATACGACTGCTCTCATCCAACCAATGGACCAAGGAGCGATCATGGCAACGAAGAGGCTGTACCGAAGGAAGTTTTTGGATGAGATGATAGGTTATTCTCAAGGACGAGGACGAGCGCAGGGAGGGACGGGGCATGTGAGCCCAGCAGACTTTGGAAAACCTTCGCCGCTACAACATCAAGTCTGCCATCTACAACTGGGCCAGTGTATGGAAGGAAGTCCCTGTCAAGGCTCTAGAAAATGGTTGGTCTTGTCTGTTTCTCGGAACGGATGTGGAGCACAATTTCATAGGTTTTGACGTGGATAACTTCAATGCACGTCTATGTGTGCATGGGGACGATGTTGATGACGAAGTGCGTGAGTGGTTGGATGACGACGAGGGTGATCCTGGGTATCAGACCATGTCTGATATCGAGATCGCATCTTCAGTTGCAGGTGTCAGTATCCAGCTTGAAGATTCCGATGAGGATGGCGATGATGATGCCGACTCCTCTCAGCATGACACTACTCCAGCCATCCCCAAGCTAAGCCCACTCCGGGAACAAGTAGAGTTCATTCTTGACTACCTGGAACACCCGGACTGCGACTGGGAGATGGGGCCCTTGGGACTTTTGGAGGAAGTGCAAGCTTTCAGGCAATGCATCATTAATCGCCAAAATCGTCATTCCTTGCGTCAATCAACCATTGACAGCTTTTTCAGACCCGTGACCCCTGCTGTGCCCAGCCCTGGCTCCACTCCATTTCCTCCCCAAGGCAGGCCCTCATCCTCCGAGCCACAGCCCAGCACATCAGGCATGGTGGAGTCACCATTGGACGTGAGTTTGCGCCTGTTTTCAGAGTCGTCTGCAGTGGGTAGTCCATCACCACGACCCAGTGACGCACCCCTAGGCCACCTGCATCAGCCAATCTCAGACTCTGACAAGAACTCTCCACTAGACCACACGGGAATTTACAGTGTTGTGCAGTGAAGAAAACAGTGCATAGTGTTAAGAAATTAGAAATGTGAATGCAAAGACTAAAGTGCAGAGTGCAACACTGATTTTATTGACGTTCAATGGAGCGCAAATTAGACTAGAGTGTATAATGTTAAGCAAATGGATTTATGAGTGCAAGGACTTAAGTGCAGAGTGCAACACATTTCATTAAGGTGCAATGGAGCGCAAGTAAGGCTAGAGTGCACAGTGTTAAGAGAATGGAATTCTGAGTGCAAATGACTAAGTTCTGTGCAAGACTTCATGTACAATGTACTGCAGGTGCTTCAGGTACTCCTTTTTACTGTTAAAGTCTGGGAGGAGGCGGGTTATTCATCGAGATGGCCAGGGACTTGTAAGTACCCAGAATGTTTCATATTGTACTGTATTTTCCATACTTACCTCTAAAACCTCATTTCACTCTTTTATGTCCCTTATTAGTGTGAATAGGGTCTTAGGTGCTATGCATGTGCAGTAGGGAGGTGTTTTTCTGAGTCAGGGTAGGTTAGGGTCCATAAGTACAAGTCCAGGAGGCTATGGCCCACTATCCAGATGGGACCACTTTCCGGACATGCCTTTGGCTCTGTTACAACAGATAGTGGGGGGATTACTGTATTTGCTTTTTGAGTAGCTTATTTGCTGTTCTTCCCCTACACCTAAGCCAGTGTTGTGTCATTCTCACATTTACCCATGTAAACATCGAAGGTGTACATATATCTGACAGGTGAGCACAATGTCCATTTTTTTCAGTCCAAATGTTATTGGTTTTCCATTGATAAACTGTTTGACTTAATGCCTTCCAAAGTAGGGAATTATGGACTCGCCAATAGAAAGATGTTCATTCAATATTCCCAAATCAAGGATGATCTAGAACAGGCCTAAGCTTGTACAAATAATCACTAGTGTCTATTTGTGAATTATCATTGAAATGAATGTGGTGAAAGATTGATTCAAATCATTTCAAGTGAATGGAATCTGACAGTATGGATGGAGTGTCATCTTCTCAAGACCAAAACATTCTCTTGTTTGGGTATTAACATAACCAGATAGATGCAAACCACCAAACACGACCCATAATTGTTTTTGACGTGTTGAGTGATAAATTCTTTTGCTGAGCATCCAGATTTGTCTGGCTAACCATGTGCTCCTTAAAATCATCATTGAAGATCAATTTGAATAGCTCAGGTTCATTACTGAGTGCTAGCACATCATCATTCACTCTACTCATGTCGGGTTTTCCTTTATTTATATAAAAAATAGGGACTGTTTCCTCCCACGACCTTTGTTTGGTAAGTTTTCTTCTTTTAGGGCCACTTTTCTAGATGTTGATGTACTGGGAACATCATCACAACTACTGCCCGAGTCTTCCAGATGGGGCATGAAATTACAGGTTGTCCTCAACAGCCTCTTGCCAAACTTTTTTGTTTCCTGTGGCTTATCGTCAGATTTATCTGAATCTTCATCAGTATGTACATTCCCTTCAGACTCAGAGATGTGCAGGACAATATCTCCACCTTCGACTTCATCTTCCATCAGTGCCAGAATTTCATTTGTTTGTAGCCTGGAATCATTATGAAACCTAAAATCAGCATAAACATTGCATTTGTGACAAGAATATTGTATTCCAAAAAATATATATTCAAAGGACGCAGTTATTTGGTATTACTTTTGTTAAAATTTTCTCCATACTCCTCCCCCCTAAATTCACTTTTTTCTATTGCTCAAGTGGACAGTCAAAAAATTTGGACACCACTATTTACATTTGCCTGTGCCCTACATGTCGCCAAATTGATTCATATTACCTCTTTTATGATCTCTGATGATTCCTTCATTGTTCAACAAGATATGGATGACACAAATCCAAAAAGCAAAAAATTATCAGTGATTTAATTACCTAGAAAAGTAACAAGAAGCCTTCGTTAGTCACATGGTTCACTTAAATAAAGATATACAATTACTCTAACTGCAAAATATATAGTAAACCTTATGGGTTCACAGAAAATAACTCAACAGATAATATGGCAAAGGAAAAAACAGAATATATTTGATACTTCAAAAACTGCTTCACTATGAGGGACTTTCAGGTGTCGTCTGGTACCTAACTGGTGAGCCCTATTTCGGTCCAGACCTAGAAAAGTAACATAACTATTGTGACTGTTCTATATGTCTGGATAAACTTACAAGAGTTAGCAACACTATAGACCATTAAAGTCACTAAAATACTCGTTGATAAAAAATACCATGCCCATAAATGAATACCTTTGACTGGCTATTATGCATATGTATACATTGGGCTTCCATCCGGTAATCCCTTACACACAGTCATTTCGTTGTGTTACTGATGACTTCAGTGTAATTGGCTTTCATATCTACATTCGTATTGTCTTTTTGAGTAAGAATAGTGCTTTCTTGAAGCTTGTCATTGCCTCAGTTTTCTGAAATTTAATATTTGCCAAATACCTCCACTTGACATCTGTTTCCATACGCCATAGGCGACCGTCCCATAAAACATAGCTCACTTTTCGCTAGCGCTCAGTGAAGGCGGATGTGTATACGGTTCATTTACTAGACCATTATGGCGATTAACCAAGGTTTTGAAGTCCAATATTTGCATGATTCGTATGATGTACCTTGATTTATACAATGAGGATACAAAAAAGACAATTACAAGTAAGTTTAGTGTGCTACATGAGCGTGATTACTTCTTTCACTATGAGGACGTAAATAATTTTATTCTCTATTCCGACGACTTTGTTCAGCTCAAGAGAGATTGAACTGGATGATACAGCTTCATTAATCCCTTTCAGTATGAGTATTCTAAATGGTAAAATCGTTTGGCAGCAAGAATAAAACTGTATATCATCGGACTGAAAAAGTTAGGCTTCTGACATCAGTCTTTCAGAGGCTCAGAGGCTTACCTGATCATCATTTGGTACATGTTTTATGATTTATCATCCTTTCCAAAAATTGAAGAAACATACTTGATTCTAAATGGCGCTGGAGACTTGGTACGACTTCTGTCTATATTACACATGCCACCGGAAGGTAATTTGTTCCGGTCTGAATGTGTATTTTTTGGGGGAGTATACACTTACAGGTTAACAGATAGCTAGGAATAAGAAATGTAGAAACTGTAGCAACTGTAAAATGAGTGTGTGGTCACAATGGTAAGAGTTTGTGAAAAAAAAAAAAAAATGAATAAGTAAACACTTTTATCACAGAAAACATCATTCAACATTTATTTGGCAACAGCATGTAGTGCTGCCCTCGGGTGTCCGTCCTTTCCTTTTCTCCTTCTTTCTTTCCCTCCTGTCATTCTTTACTTAATATCTTCCTCGTCCTTTTGTCTACGGATGACTACACTCCCTCTTCTATCTTTCCTTCATTCTTTCGTCTTCTTTCTGTCTATGAGTGACTTTACACTGAGTGAAAAACCAAATGGTTTCCTGTACACTTAAGTAGCAGCACATTAACCCGCCCCATCCCGACCACTTTTCCACCACTAACTCCCCCCAATCCCGACCATTTTAGGAAATTTTTTTTTTGGCTCAAACCTTCGCTTTTGGTGAGAAACATCGAGAATTCATAGAGAAATCGCTCACCTGAGGTATAAAATACTCATTACAGGTAGGAGTACCTCCTTACCTTACTGGGTTTTCTATCAGGCTGGCACCAAAGAAAACGAGTTCTATGGGAGGATAACTATTTCACACCACTCATAAACGGTGTTTATTTATTTACTTGGTACGAATTTATATGTAGTACAAGAGTATATTGGTTTTCAAGCAGTAATATAGGCATTATAAGCATTGCTTCACTCACTAATACCTGACCTTTTTTTGCCACATTACCTGATCATCATTTCTAATTTTCTTCCTCTAATGCTATGTAAAGTTTGTCCTCCACATTGTCATTGATTGGGGAATCACTCTGGCCCTGAATTTCTTACAGTGGCATGACATGGCTGTACTGGCCAGGTCACTGATAACAGGTGAATTGCTGAGAAACTGGCATGCAGGGGGGGGGGAGGAGGTCATGCTGGGTAAGGCATTGTCCCTGCCTGGCATCTTGTTGAGGAAGGTGTCACGTGTATACATACCAAAAACGACTCGCGAAAATTGAAAATTGTGCAAATTAGGGACCTTGCAATTTTTTCGCATTTATGCACGTCGACGGGATTGGCAGTGACAAAACGTGTGGACGTTAAAGAACGTCGACGGGACACCGCGGGTTAAGAACCTGACCCTTCGCCAGCCACATTCTTCTTCTCCAACCATGTTTAGCCTTCGTCTGAATCGTCTGTTTCTGTAAACACTCTGGGTGGCCTTTTCTCAAATCCGGGACTGTCCCTCTGGTGCGCATGCGCGAGTGTATTGGAGAACTTACAAGCGTTAGCTTCTTGTTTGTTTTTTTAGTTAGTTGTTTTCCGGGGAGGGGCACTAACCCTCCGCCAAGAAAATGTTCTGGAGAGAAGTGAAAAGAGTAAGACAGGGTGGAAGTGAAGTTAGCTGGGGAGTGAAAGATAAACATGGTAGATTACTAGTGGAGAAGGGAGAAAAAGTGAGCAGATGGAGAGAACACTTTAAGGAATTGTTGAACGTAGAGGATGGAAGTAATGCGAGTATAAGTGGCTGGGGAATGGCTGGGAGAAGGAGGGAGGTGAGAAGACAGGTAGAAATCAGTAGGATAGAGGTTGTGGAAGCAATGAAGAAAGTTAAATCGGGGAAAGCCCCAGGAATTGATGGAGTGTGTGGTGAGATGCTGAAGCATGGGGGAGAGATAGTAGTAGAATGGATGTGGAAGATGTGCAGATTGGCCTGGGAGGAAGGTAGAGTCCCGGAGGATTGGAAGTCAGGTATAATTATTCCCTTGTACAAAGGAAAAGGGAAAAAGAAGTGTGTGGTAATCATAGGGGCATTTGTCTTCTTAGTATAATAGGAAAAGTGTATGGTAGGATACTTATAGACAGAGTTAGAGAAAGAACAGAGAAATTAGTTGGAGAAGAACAGGGAGGCTTTAGGAAGGGAAGAGGTTGTGTAGATCAGATATTCATTCTTAGATCTTTAGTGGAAAAGTTTCTAGAGAAGGGAAAGAAGTTGTATGCGGCTTTCATGGATTTGGAGAAAGCATATGACAGGGTGGATAGACAAGGATTGTGGAAAGTGTTAAGAATATATGGAGTAGATGGGAAGTTGTTGAATGCTGTGAAGAGTATGTATGATGGTGCTAAGGCTGCAGTGCGTGTGGATGGTGAACTAAGTGAATTTTTCTCTTTGAAAGTTGGTTTGAAACAGGGATGTGTCATGTCTCCATGGTTGTTCAATCTGTACATGGATAGGGTAATAAAAGAGGTACAAGATAGGGTAGTGGATGTTGGAGTGGCCCTGGTGAGAGAGGATAGTGTTTGGAAACTCCCTGTACTGTTGTCTGCAGATGATACTGTGTTGTTGAGTGAAGATGAAGGGGAGCTGCAAGGCTTGGTGGATGAGTTTGAGAGAGTGTGTAAGAAACGGAACCTAAAGGTGAATGTAGGGAAGAGTAAAGTGATGGTCTTTGAGAAAGGTGAAGTCAGTGAATGTATAGCGAGGTTGGATGGTGAGGAATTGGAAAATGTGAGTACGTTTAAGTATTTGGGTAGTGTGATGAGTAAGGATGGAGGTTTGGAGGGTAAAGTGCTTGAAAGGGTACAGCAGGGAAGAAAGGTTGCTGGTTCCTTGAAAGCAGTGATAAGAAACAGGGAAGTGAGCATGGAAGTAAAAAAGTTACTACATGACAGTATTGTGATACCAACTCTAACGTACGGAAGTGAAGGTTGGACGTTGTTGGAAGGACACAAGTCAAGAGTGAGAGCAGTGGAAATGAGTTATTTAAGAGGAGCTTGTGGAGTCACGTGGAGAGACAGGCTGACGAATGAGGATATAAAGGAGCGTTGTGGTGTTGATGTGGATGTGATAGGAAGCGTTGTGAGGAACACACTGAGGTGGTTTGGCCATGTGGAGAGGATGGAGGGTGAAAGACTGACGAAGAGAGTGTATGTGAGTGAGGTGGAGGGTGGAAGAGGGAGGGGGAGACCGAGGATGAGATGGAGGGATGGGGTGGAGAGGTATATGAGAGAGGGGGGTGTGAGTTGGGAGCAGGGTAGTGAAATGGCGGGGAACAGGGCGACTTGGAGGCGATTTGTTTGTGGCCACCCCAAACGGGATTGAGGCGTCTGGCAATAGATAGATAGATAGACAAGCGTTAGCAACACTATAGACCATTAAAGTCACTAAAATACTCGTTGATAAAAAATACCATGCCCATAAATGAATACCTTTGACTGGCTATTATGCATATGTATACATTGGGCTTCCATCCGGTAATCCCTTACACACAGTCATTTCGTTGTGTTACTGATGACTTCAGTGTAATTGGCTTTCATATCTACATTCGTATTGTCTTTTTGAGTAAGAATAGTGCTTTCTTGAAGCTTGTCATTGCCTCAGTTTTCTGGAATTTAATATTTGCCAAATACCTCCACTTGACATCTGTTTCCATACGCCATAGGCGACCGTCTCATAAAACATAGCTCACTTTTCGCTAGCGCTCAGTGAAGGCGGATGTGTATACGGTTCATTTACTAGACCATTATGGCGATTAACCAAGGTTTTGAAGTCCAATATTTGCATGATTCGTATGATGTACCTTGATTTATACAATGAGGATACAAAAAAGACAATTACAAGTAAGTTTAGTGTGCTACATGAGCGTGATTACTTCTTTCACTATGAGGACGTAAATAATTTTATTCTCTATTCCGACGACTTTGTTCAGCTCAAGAGAGACTGAACTGGATGATACAGCTTCATTAACCCCTTTCAGTATGAGTATTCTAAATGGTAAAATCGTTTGGCAGCAAGAATAAAACTGCATATCATCGGACTGAAAAAGTTAGGCTTCTGACATCAGTCTTTCAGAGGCTCAGAGGCTTACCTGATCATCATTTCGTACATGTTTTATGATTTATCATCCCTTCCAAAAATTGAAGAAACATACTTGATTCTAAATGGCGCTGGAGACTTGGTACGACTTCTGTCTATATTACACATGCCACCGGAAGGTAATTTGTTCCAGTCTGAATGTGTATTTTTTGGGGGAGTATACACTTACAGGTTAACAGATAGCTAGGAATAAGAAATGTAGAAACTGTAGCAACTGTAAAATGAGTGTGTGGTCACAATGGTAAGAGTTTGTGAAAAAAAAAAAAAAAAAGAATAAGTAAACACTTTTATCACAGAAAACAACATTCAACATTTATTTGGCAACAGCATGTAGTGCTGCCCTCGGGTGTCCGTCCTTTCCTTTTCTCCTTCTTTCTTTCCCTCCTGTCGTTCTTTACTTAATATCTTCCTCGTCCTTTTGTCTACGGATGACTACACTCCCTCTTCTATCTTTCCTTCATTCTTTCGTCTTCTTTCTGTCTATGGGTGACTTTACACTGAGTGAAAAGCCAAATGGTTTCCTGTACACTTAAGTAGCAGCACATTAACCCGCCCCATCCCGACCACTTTTTCACCACTAACTCCCCCCAATCCCGACCATTTTAGGAAAAATTTTTTTTGGCTCAAACCTTCGCTTTTGGTGAGAAACATCGAAAATTCATAGAGAAATCGCTCACCTGAGGTATAAAATACTCATTACAGGTAGGAGTACCTCCTTACCTTACTGGGTTTTCTATCAGGCTGGCACCAAAGAAAACGAGTTCTATGGGAGGATAACTATTTCACACCACTCATAAACGGTGTTTATTTATTTACTTGGTACGAATTTATATGTAGTACAAGAGTATATTGGTTTTCAAGCAGTAATATAGGCATTATAAGCATTGTTTCACTCACTAATACCTGACCTTGTTTGGCCACATTACCTGATCATCATTTCTAATTTTCTTCCTCTAATGCTATGTAAAGTTTGTCCTCCACATTGTCATTGATTGGGGAATCACTCTGGCCCTGAATTTCTTACCGTGGCATGACATGGCTGTACTGGCCAGGTCACTGATAACAGGTGAATTGCCGAGAAACTGGCATGCAGGGGGGGGGAGGAGGTCATGCTGGGTAAGGCATTGTCCCTGCCTGGCATCTTGTTGAGGAAGGTGTCACGTGTATACATACCAAAAACGACTCACGAAAATTGAAAATTGTGCAAATTAGGGACCTTGCAATTTTTTCGCGTTTATGCACGTCGACGGGATTGGCAGTGACAAAACGTGTGGACGTTAAAGAACGTCGACGGGACACCGCGGGTTAAGAACCTGACCCTTCCCCAGCCACATTCTTCTTCTCCAACCATGTTTAGCCTTCGTCTGAATCGTCTGTTTCTGTAAACACTCTGGGTGGCCTTTTCTCAAATCCGGGACTGTCCCTCTGGTGCGCATGCGCGAGTGTATTGGAGAACTTACAAGAGTTAGCAACACTATAGACCATTAAAGTCACTAAAATACTCGTTGATAAAAAATACCATGCCCATAAATGAATACCTTTGACTGGCTATTATGCATATGTATACATTGGGCTTCCATCCGGTAATCCCTTACACACAGTCATTTCGTTGTGTTACTGATGACTTCAGTGTAATTGGCTTTCATATCTACATTCGTATTGTCTTTTTGAGTAAGAATAGTGCTTTCTTGAAGCTTGTCATTGCCTCAGTTTTCTGAAATTTAATATTTGCCAAATACCTCCACTTGACATCTGTTTCCATACGCCATAGGCGACCGTCCCATAAAACATAGCTCACTTTTCGCTAGCGCTCAGTGAAGGCGGATGTGTATACGGTTCATTTACTAGACCATTATGGCGATTAACCAAGGTTTTGAAGTCCAATATTTGCATGATTCATATGATGTACCTTGATTTATACAATGAGGATACAAAAAAGACAATTACAAGTAAGTTTAGTGTGCTACATGAGCGTGATTACTTCTTTCACTATGAGGACGTAAATAATTTTATTCTCTATTCCGACGACTTTGTTCAGCTCAAGAGAGATTGAACTGGATGATACAGCTTCATTAACCCCTTTCAGTATGAGTATTCTAAATGGTAAAATCGTTTGGCAGCAAGAATAAAACTGTATATCATCGGACTGAAAAAGTTAGGCTTCTGACATCAGTCTTTCAGAGGCTCAGAGGCTTACCTGATCATCATTTGGTACATGTTTTATGATTTATCATCCCTTCCAAAAATTGAAGAAACATACTTGATTCTAAATGGCGCTGGAGACTTGGTACGACTTCTGTCTATATTACACATGCCACCGGAAGGTAATTTGTTCCGGTCTGAATGTGTATTTTTTGGGGGAGTATACACTTACAGGTTAACAGATAGCTAGGAATAAGAAATGTAGAAACTGTAGCAACTGTAAAATGAGTGTGTGGTCACAATGGTAAGAGTTTGTGAAAAAAAAAAAAAAAAATGAATAAGTAAACACTTTTATCACAGAAAACAACATTCAACATTTATTTGGCAACAGCATGTAGTGCTGCCCTCGGGTGTCCGTCCTTTCCTTTTCTCCTTCTTTCTTTCCCTCCTGTCGTTCTTTACTTAATATCTTCCTCGTCCTTTTGTCTACGGATGACTACACTCCCTCTTCTATCTTTCCTTCATTCTTTCGTCTTCTTTCTGTCTATGGGTGACTTTACACTGAGTGAAAAGCCAAATGGTTCCCTGTACACTTAAGTAGCAGCACATTAACCCGCCCCATCCCGACCACTTTTCCAGCACTAACTCCCCCCAATCCCGACCATTTTAGGAAAAAAATTTTTTGGCTCAAACCTTCGCTTTTGGTGAGAAACATCGAGAATTCATAGAGAAATCGCTCACCTGAGGTATAAAATACTCATTACAGGTAGGAGTACCTCCTTACCTTACTGGGTTTTCTATCAGGCTGGCACCAAAGAAAACGAGTTCTATGGGAGGATAACTATTTCACACAACTCATAAACGGTGTTTATTTACTTGGTACGAATTTATATGTAGTACAAGAGTATATTGGTTTTCAAGCAGTAATATAGGCATTATAAGCATTGTTTCACTCACTAATACCTGACCTTTTTTTGCCACATTACCTGATCATCATTTCTAACTGTTTCTTCCTCTAATGCTATGTAAAGTTTGTCCTCCACATTGTCATTGATTGGGGAATCACTCTGGCCCTGAATTTCGTACCGTGGCATGACATGGCTGTACTGGCCAGGTCACTGATAACAGGTGAATTGCTGAGAAACTGGCATGCGGGGGGGGGAGGAGGTCATGCTGGGTAAGGCATTGTCCCTGCCTGGCATCTTGTTGAGGAAGGTGTCACGTGTATACATACCAAAAACGACTCGCGAAAATTGAAAATTGTGCAAATTAGGGACCTTGCAATTTTTTCGCGTTTATGTACGTCGACGGGATTGGCAGTGACAAAACGTGTGGACGTTAAAGAACGTCGACGGGACACCGCGGGTTAAGAACCTGACCCTTCGCCAACCACATTCTTCTCCAACCATGTTTAGCCTTCGTCTGAATCGTCTGTTTCTGTAAACACTCTGGGTGGCCTTTTCTCAAATCCGGGACTGTCCCTCTGGTGCGCATGCGCGAGTGTATTGGAGAAATGTTAAGAGGTAAAATTTACAAACTAATAAATTACAGGTAAGACAATGACTGTCATGTCGAAAATCGGTGTTAAGAATGAATAATGATCGGGACTTCATATATGTATGGGATCAGCTACAATATCCAACAATCAAAATAGCATTTATGCAAAAAGAATTTGTGAAATACTAACATTTAAGAAGCGAGTCTACAATCTTAACTTATGAAATAGCACAAATTAAAAAGATCATTCATGTTGGTTATAAGTTTTCTAAGTAGTATTTTCTTATTCTCAATGATATATGCCCTTACTATATCTCACAGTTCGACAAGGGAGTAAAAATAATCCACAAATATTACATGCAAGGTAACTGGGAAAGAGCTGCCATAGGACCGAATTAGGTACCAGACGACGCGCTGAAAGTTCCCCATTACCTGCATGAAGCCACAAAGAGGCAAGGCAGTGCACTGGCAAGTCATCTGTACTGCGACAGTCTGAGAGCCATAAGGTTATCTAAATGCTTCCCAGAGGATATTTGATTTCTCTGTAAAATGCCACAGGTGGTTGTGAATACACACACACACACACACACACATATATATATATATATATATATATATATATATACATATATATATATATATATATAAATATCTACTCTATATATATATATATATATACATATATACATATATATATATATATATATAAATATATATATATATATATACACAAATATATATATATATATATATATATATATATATAAACAAAAATATATATATATATAAAGTATATATATATATATATACACAAATATATATATATATATATATATATATATATATATATATATATATATATATATATATATATATATGTATATATATATATATATATATATATATATATATATATATTGCCAGATCCCTCAATCCCGTTTGGGGTGGCCACAAACAAAACGCCTCCACGTCACCCTGTCCCCCACCATTTCACTGCCCTGCTCCCAACTCACACCCCCCCTCTCTCATATACCTCTCCATCCCATGCCTCCATCTCATAAATATATATATATATATATATATATATATATATATATAATATATATATATATATATATATATATATATATATATATATATATATATATATATATATATTATATATATATATATATATATATATATATATATATATATATATATACCAGAGACAGAGAGAAGAACAATGAAGGAGAAACTTGGCTCAGATGAAACAAACTATCAAAGAAGGAAAAAGTATGAAACAGGTCCAAAGCAAAATTTCACCAGGAAAGCAACAAATTATATCACTGAAAGACAATAATGGTGAAGTCATTAACCCTCTTGCACATGCATACCTTTTATAAGTTTTGCTGACACACGATTTTACTCCACCCCCATCCCCACCAGCCTGCCTGTGCGCAGCTGAAAACTGGTATTCTCGCCTTATTTTCGCCACCCAAACCTCTATATATTGCCATGAAATCAAAATATCTTATTCGCCGATGTTTATTCTACCCGATAAACGAAAAAAAAAAAAACAGAAAAATACAAATAAAAGTACATTAGGTCATCCTGAATAAACATCTCTGAACATCAATTTCACTTCCCAACATCTTAGTTCGAATGTTTTCCATCGTACAGAAAAATGTTATTTGTTATGATAGAGAATTTCAGCAGCTTTCTAATGGTAAAGTCCGGTTATGATAAGATTTGTAGTTTTCGTGAAAACAGCCAAAAAATTAAATCAATTTTCTGAAAAAAAAACAGATTTTTGTGCAGGGAGCTTTTCCACAAAAGTTTTTATTCCATAATCTTGTGTAGAATTTCATGAGCTTTCTCATAGTCCCCGCCAATTATTGATATGCCTCATAGTTTCCAAGTAAATCGCAAAAAACTACTGGGCATTCAAGGCCATGCTGCACTATTGTCATGTGCACACAATAACCTTTATATTCCTGCCCACATAACGACTTTTTACCAGAGATGTTACATTGTTATGTCCTGTACATACATAGAATGCACTTATTTTTATCATGGTTTTTAGGAAATCAATATGTCCAATAGTTTTCAAGTAAATGGACGACAGATATAGAATACTCCTCGCCCGCAAGCGAAATAAAAATGCTCCCTTTCCCTGCCTCACACACACCTACATATTTTCGCTCTTTAGGTTTTATTACTTTCTTTTTTTACTCAGAGTATACACGTAAAATATCATTAGCCTTTTGACAGTGCTCTCAGAAACTCAACATGACCACCAGTCTTTTTGCTAGGTAGTGTTACTGAAGCTGAACTTTTTTCCATCTCATATGTGTATATGTAAAAAACAATACTTATTTGTGTAAAAATATAGAAATATAAAAATAGGTCCATATACAAATCAATAAAATATGGATAACTCACTTCCTCCAGAGGTGTTGAGATGTTGCCAGGACCTTGAAGGGTTTGAAGACTACGAGTTATGTAGTGTGTGTGTGTGTGTGTGTGTGTGTGTGTGTGTGTGTGGCATATTTTGTTCTCTCCTCATTGCACTACACATGCTATGTACACAATAGATTTCTCCATGAACATTCACTGCACGACATACATATACATGTGTGGCATATGTCTTGTCTCTGATCCTTGTGCTAGGTTTTCACTAAGTCAGTCAATGCAAACAATATTTCTGAGCGAACACTTACTGGACTATTTTATTTGTCTGCTGCACACTAGACCATATGCAATATAGCTCTGTCTGAGATTGGTACAATATGTTTTCACTGAAGTCTGTGATTGTGTGGCATATTTGTTGTCTCTGATACTTGCACAAGGTTTTTGCTAAGTCAGTCAGTACATGCAATATTTCTTGGTGAACACTTGTTGCACTATTTAATATGTATGTTTCACACTAAACCATATGCAATATAGCACGATCTGAGATTGGTACAATACCTTTTCACTGAAGTCTGTGATTGTGTGGCTAATTTTTGTCTCTGACACATGCACTAGGTTTGAACTAAGTCAGTTAATGCACGCAATATTTCTCAATGAACACTCACTGCATTGTTTTATATGTGTATTTCACACTGAACCATATGCAATATAAAACACTATCACATGATTCCACTCCAACCTCCTCTATTATTCCCTTCCTGATTCTATGGCGTACGTGACCGCTTGTTTTCTTAGTGACTATAGCATATCTCTATGGCATACATATTGCCTGCTATGGTAGGTCAGTTATTTCACTAATCCAAGCACTATATGTTTCACAAAATATAAGTACTGGCTTCATTAAGAAGGTAAAATACTCACATCATTTATGGCCAGGGTGAAGTTGAGTGGAAACCCCTTTATAACTAACCATACTCCTGCCTCTAGGCCTAACCGCTGATAACGGGCCCCAGTGCTTTACAAACAATATACATATGTTCCATAGACACAATCACTTCACATTATGGTAAAAAACATTGTACAATCACAATATTTCAATAATGGCCTCTAACTCGGGTGGGAGGGGGAAAATGGTGGATTTAAAGGGATGACTGACAGCAGCGCTACCCTTCAGCCTGCCTGGTCTGGAGATACTAGTGTTTTTCAGCTGCTCATTGTCTCATCAGAGCATCCCAGTGTTGCCAAGTGTTTACCTCGGAAGAGAGATGCACCCACTAGAACGAACCAAAATTTGATGCAAATTGTCAGAAAACTTTCCTTTTGATCCCATTTTTTCTGCTTAACAATGCAATTCGCACCTACTTGCATTTATATGCCAAACTACAAAGGACGCAATTTGCGTCAATCTTGGAGGGTTAAGTGTAGAGAGATAATGAAGAGGCCGCTTTAATCCCTGCCGTGCTAAATAATATCTACCTGATTACCTTCCCTGGGTCATTTATTTAGAGTTTTTATTTTAGTCTATCTATCCATCTATCTATATATTGCCAAATGCCTCAATCCCATTTGGGGTGGCCACAAACAAATCACCTCCACATAGCCCTGTCCCCCGCCATTTCACTGCCCTGATCCCAACTCACACCTCCCTCTCTCATATACCTCTCCACCCCATCCCTCCATCTCATCCTCGGCCTCCCCCTCCCTCTTCCCCCCTCCACCTCACTCACATACACTCTCTTCGTCAGTCTTTCACCCTCCATCCTCTCCACATGGCCAAACCACCTCAGTGTGTTCCTCATAACGCTTCCTATCACATCCACATCCACACCACAATGCTCCTTTATATCCTCATTCATCAGCCTGTCTCTCCATGTGACTCCACAGGCTCCTCTTAAATAACTCATTTCCACTGCTCTCACTCTTGACTTGTGTCCTTCCAACAACGTCCAAGCTTCACTTCCATACGTTAGAGTTGGTATCACAATAGTAATGTAGTAACTTTTTCACTTCCATGCTCACTTCCCTGTTTGTTATCACTGATTTCAAAGAACCAGCAACCTTTCTTCCCTGTTGTACCCTTTCAAGTACTTCACCCTCCAAACCTCCATCCTTACTCATCACACTACCCAAGTACTTAAACATACTCACATTTTCCAATTCCTCACCATCCAACCTCGCTGTACATTCACTGACTTCACCTCTCTCAAAGACCATCACTTTACTCTTCCCTACATTCACCTTTAGATTCCGTTTCTTACACACTCTCCCAAACTCATCCACCAAGCCTTGCAGCTCCCCTTCATCTTCACTCAACAACACAGTATCATCTGCAAACAACAGTACAGGGAGTTTCCAAACACTATCCTCTCTCACAAGGGCCACTCCAACATCCACTACCCTACCTTGTACCTCTTTTATTACCCCATTCATGTACAGATTGAACAACCATGGAGACATGACATCCCTGTTTCAACCCAACTTTCAAAGAGAAAAATTCACTTAGTTCACCATCCACAAGCACTGCAGCCTTCGCACCATCGTACATACTCTTCACAGCATTCAACAACTTCCCATCTACTCCATATATTCTTAACACTTTCCACAATTCTTGTCTATCCACCCTGTCATATGCTTTTTCCAAATCCATGAAAGCCGCATACAATTTCTTTCCCTTCTCTAGAAACTTTTCCACTAAAGATCTAAGAATGAATATCTGATCTACACAACCTCTTCCCTTCCTAAAGCCCCCCTGTTCTTCTCCAACTAATTTCTCTGTTTTTTCTCTAACTCTGTCAATAAGTATCCTACCATACACTTTTCCTATTATACTAAGAAGACAAATGCCCCTATGATTACCACACACTTCTTTTTCCCCTTTTCCTTTGTACAAGGGAATAATTATACCTGACTTCCAATCCTCCTGGACTTTACCTTCCTCCCAGGCCAATCTGCACATCCATTCTACTACTATCTCTCCCCCATGCTTCAGCATTTCACCACACACTCCATCAATTCCTGGGGCTTTCCCCAATTTAACTTTCTTCATTGCTTCCACAACTTCTATCCTACTGATTTCTTCCTGTCTTTTAGTATTAAACTGATTTTTTGCCATCAGATCAGGTGTTTCTGGGCTCAAGCTCCCCATCAGCCTCATCTTCTTGCAATTTATGCCTCTTGGGTGAGTACGAGGGTGGCAATAAGTTGCTAGCACCATGGGAGGTAGATGGGCGTGAATCCGCCACTGCTGGGCTACAAAGGAGAACTGAATTATTAAATCTGTAGTATTTGGCAACCGCAGTATGGCAGGGTTTGGCAACGGCTGTGGTGGGATAGAGGGAGACTCAGCATTCCCAAGGAACCATTGATGCTTCCTCATGTTTGAAATTATGGCACTAAGACCCATTGCCTCATATGAGGCGATCAGCATGGCCAGGGATGGCCTGCATCACCTCAAATGAGGCGATGAGCATAGTGGGGTTTATGTTTACATGCACACTGATGGTTCAAAAAATTACCATTGTAAGATTTTCTCTTAATTTTATGAAAAAGGAACAACTTTTGCTTTAAACATTTCTTCACATCTCTTCTAGTTCTCATAATATTAGTCTCAACAAATTTTTTGAAGCACCTGTATAAGTAACAGCATTGCTCATAATTAACCCGCCCCATCCCGACGTTTTCTGGGCAGTGGTATGCACCAGTCCCGACATTTTTGGGCCTTTTTTTTTTTTTTAGACTCAAACATTCGCTTTTGGTGAGAAACATCGAAAATTCATAGAGAAATCGCTCACCTGAGGTTTAAAATACTCGATCCAGGTACGAGTACCTCCTTACCTGACTGGGTTTTCTAACAGGCTGGCACCAAGAAAACGAGTTCTATGGGAGGGTATCTATTTTATCCACTCATAAACAGTATTTATTTATTTACTTGGTACGAATTTATATGTAGTATAAGAGTATATTGGTTTTCACACAGTAATATAGGCATTATAAGCATTGTTTCACTCACTAACTCATCACCATTCATGACCTTTTTTTTCCCACATTACCTGATCATCATTTTTTATTGTTTCTTCCTCTAATGCTATGTAAACTTTGTCCTCCACATTGTCATCGATTGGGGAATCACTCTGGCCTTGAATGTCTTTATTGGCCAGGTCACTGGTAACAGGTGAATTGCTGAGACAATGGCGTGCAGGGGGGGGGGAGAGGTTATGTGGTGTAAGGCATTGTCCCTGCTTGGCATCTTGTAGAGGAATAGAGGAAGGTGTCCCGTGTATACATGCCAAAAATCACTCGCGAAATCACTCGCGAAAATTGAAAATTGTGCAAATTAGGGACCTAGCAATGTTGCCGCATTAATTTACGTCTTCGGGATATGAGTGCACATCATGTGAGGACGTGAATTCATGTCTCCGGGACGAGGCGGGTTAATGATGTGCCTGGCAACCTACAAAATTAGTGTATTGTATTAGAATAAACCATGTTATTCTCAAACAGGTTTGGAAAAAATATGATAACTATCCATCCATAAAGCTTTACAATCACTAATATTGTTGTATTTTGTAGCATACAGTAGAAACAAAATATGTCTATTTTTTGTATATAAAGACCTTTTGCATCACACAGATATATTAATGAGGCCTGTTTCCTCACTGCATCAATATTAAATGGAAAATTTCTCTCTTCACTACCTCCACTTCAGTATACTTAGTACTCATAGAATATACCTCACCACTTCTGTTGAGCAAATGTTAAAGGACTAAGAACTTCACCTGATTGTTGTGCATCACATAGGCACTAATGCCCCTAAGTCTTCACTTTTTCACCCACGAAATGTGTGTGCATTCATTATGATGTCTGAAAGAAAATCGTAAATATTCATAAAAACTCCCTCTCTATGATAACTCAACTTCTTTATTGAACTGTTTCAATACCATGTGATTTTACCATAAAGATGTCACTCAACAAAACTGTTTAGCATTATTCAAGCTCTAGTGCAATATATTACTCATCATATATAATATGATATTGGTCCTCAAATTAGTCATCATTGTTAAAAAAAAAATACAAAAATGGTACAGGAATATTGCTTACCTCTCAATAAACTACTAAAAATGAGTGAGAATAATGAGGAAAATCAGGTCTTTTTGGTAACTGAGAGGCTATGCTTACTCTGAGAGAGTTGGCTGACACAGGCTGTCGTTTGTTGAGGGGATCAGGCACCAAAGCAAAGGCTACAATGCTGCTGAGCAGCCTGGACAGAGATTGTCTTTTCTGTACTCCCACTTCAGTATATCTTGCACTCCTTGAATATGCCTAACCATTTTTGCCGAGCAAAAGATTAAATGTAGGGAACTTTTCAAAGAACTGTACGCATCAAAGACAATCGTACCGATAGGTAAACATATCAGTTGACACTTGTAAGTGAAAAAACAGATATAGCACCTAATGAAGCAAATTTCTCTATTGAAAGTATGGAAAGATGAAAGGCCCCAGGAGGAGATGAAATGATAGCAGATTTATTGGTAGATGCAGGAGTAGAAATTCAAAACAGGCATACTCACTTATTTCCATGCTGTGAAGAAAATTCCCAACACATGGTATAATGGAATAGTTATTTTGCTTTACAACAAAGGCAACACAAAAGATCCTGGTAACTATCAACCTATTAGCTTATTATCGGTTATTTACAAGCCTTTCACTAGAGTCTTTATGAACAGAATATTATAAAAGAAAAAAATATAAGATCAACCTCATAACCAGGCAGGATTCTGAAGCGGTTATTTGACTACTGGTCATCAACACACAATGAATCAGTCAACTGAGAATACTACAGAATATAAGCCACCATGCTCAGGTTTTGTTGAGTATGAAAAGGCTCTCGACTCAGTGAAGCACACAGCAATTATAAATTCATTGCTGGAAGAAGATGTACATGGGAGTATTGTAAAGATACTCTAAAATATATGCAAAGAGGAAACTGCTACAGTTCAGTTATATAAAGACTTAGAAAAAAATCAGATTGAGAAAGACGTGCATCAGGGAGTTACAATTTAATCAGAGTTTTCTCCACTTATCTTGCAAATATTATCAGAACGTAAGAATTGGAGGACAAAGGAATAAACATAGATGGAAAATACCTACACCATTTAAGATTTCCACTTAACATTGCAATAATCTCAGAAACAGTAGAGGCACTGCAAAAAAAAAAAAAATGTTCTATCTATCTATCAGTAACCAGATGCCATAATTCCATTAACCCACCATGTGCCAGTGCCGTTTTAAAATGGCCTGACATAATTCCGCGGCCAGTGCCCGTGCTGTTTTAAAACTATTTAAAATAGAAAACTTCACTGTGTCTGCATTTTTCAAGATTCACAGATAAAAATTGGCAGGCATGTATGGTAACTGTTCCTCTATCATCCCCCAACTGTCAAGGCCATACACTCACCCGCTCCCCCCCTCACGCTCGCTCTGCCTCACTGTGTCTTTGCGCCTCACCCAGTGCTGTCCATAGTGAAGGCATTTTGAAAATATTTTCATGTAAGTGTAAGTTGTAAAAACTTTCTTGTATGTGTCAGGACTATATAGTGAAGTCAAGTTGTAAATACCTTCTTGTGAGTGCATGGACTGCAAGTAATGAAGTCAGGTTGTACCTGTCTTAAAGTGTAAGATAATGCATTCACAGTGAGAAAGACGCAAATTGTAATAGATGCTGAAGTAATAAGTAATCAGAAAAGTGTACTGAATATTGCTATACTTTCCCAGCATAAATACCTGAGTATACTTTACATAGAAAACGGCTTTCTCACGTACGTGGTGAGCCTGAGAGCGGCTATATCTGTACACGAGTACGCAGGCCTCAATAAAACTGATTTCCAAGCCTCGGTGAGCATTTTAATGGCAAAATTCGTTATTTCCACATCAAAATCTATCATTTTAGCCCCCCAAAAAAGATCGAAAAATGGCCGGCACTGGGGTGACCCATAGGGCTAAAAATAGCTGGCACGTGGTGGTTAAAAGGGTGGCCATTTGTTTTGAGTAATTCGTTTTATGGGGAGGGGTACTAACCCTCTGCCAACCCACTTCTTGACATGTAGGGAAGAAAAGTTATCTAAACAGAGAGAGCCTCGGAGCAGGGCTAAGGTTGAGCTGGAGTAAAAATGTTTTATCCATATGCACCACAGAGCATCATGAAAATAAATGATGGAATTCTTAAAAAAGTTGAGGAGTACAATTGCTTGGGACAAGTACAAAGACTAACAAAAGACCATGAAAACGAAATAAAATGACGCATTACAACTGGATAGAAAGCATTTGGTAAACAAAGTGACATTGTGAAATGTAGCTTGGCAGTCTGTATGAAACAAAAAGTGTATGGCAACAATATGAACCCAGCTATGTCATATAGCTGTGAGACCTGGAAACTGTGAAAATCTTTGGAAAATAAAGTAATCCATTCTCAAACAGCAAGGGGAAGGTCAGTGTTGGGATTATCATTGACGGTCAGGAAGAGATCACCCAGAGTGAGAGAACAGACTAAAGTCAAAGACATTACAGAAGTTATAAAAGAACAGAAATGGAGGTTGGCAGTTCACGAACCAAGAATAAGAGATAAAGGATGGAGCAAGAGGCTGACTGATTGGATTCAGGAGACTGCAAGTGTAGCAGAAAAAGGCTGGACAGGAGGTAGAGAGATAAGATAGAGAAGTTTGCAGACAAAATCTGTCAGGGATTAGATCAATCAAGGATTTCATAGAGATGAGTGGGGGAGGCTTTTGTTCAGCATTGGGCTTGCAGTGGCTGATGATGATGTCTCTCCACCTATAGATCGATAGATAGGTGGCAGAACTGGTAGACAGGCGGCCTGTATTCCCAATGGATCCAGGTTCGAATCCCAGCTGGGGCGGGGAACAGTGTAAGGATTTGAATTTCTTAAAAAGCAGACTTTTCTGATCTACCAGATGACCCGCCGACATGTCATAAAAGTACCCCCTAGCATGTATTCAATATGGATGGTGGGTGTTAGCGCCGAAATGGTGACATATGGAGATGTAGGAGGACTACTGGGCCCCAAGGAGGACTACTGGGACTTGGGAATAGGCCTTGAAGTCTTTGCCCTGAGTCGGACACGTTAACAAAAAAAAAAAAAAAAAAAAAAAATATATTACTTTTATAACCATTCCAGCTCTTTTCAGTTCCCCTCCCCCTTCCCTTATGCATTCTTTATGTCCATTTATCCAGCTATTACTACATGTTCTGTTTTCATATACACCTTAAGAAAATGTGGCTCAACTCTTTCAGAATATGTGTATGCTTTAATGTCAGATGGTGATCTTGAACTCTGAATAACCTGATTGAAATAGTGTAACTGGTGCCAGTATTTATCTGCATTACGCAGTATTTATCAACTGCATTGTTATGCCATTCAGACCAGTTTGTATCTCGTTATTTTAATGTCATGGATACAAGACCTGCTAGAGATGGCACTGCACCTAAAGCCATTGTAACAAGGTTGGATATAAAATAAGGATTTTATTATATATATATATATATATATATACAAGGAAGAAGGAGCCAAAAACCAGTGGCTTGCAAACTGCAACAGACAACAGAGAACCAAATTCAAGATCCATTCATATCGAGATGACTGGACACAAAGCATATGAAGGTCTGGAAATCATAGGCAGTACGAAAAACAGAGGGAGACAGTTCCAGAGTTGACCTGTTGCATACATGAATGACTGGGAGTAGCAGTTAGCTGTTGCATTAGATAGTTGGACAGAAAAGGAACAAGAGTTTCTTGAAAGATCGGTGCTACGTGCCCGCCGTAGTGGTGGAGGGATGCAATCAGACAGTTGCACACACACATATGTTTGAATTGCATACTTTTTTCTGTTCCAAGCATAAAAAAGTACAATCCCAGATGCAACAAAATATTTTGAGGAGTAACAGTCATATCCACCATTTTATTTTGGAGTTACATCTGGTGAGGAAAGAAAGTGCAAGAAGACAAGAAACAAGAGAAACAAATATTTTTTTGTGACCCAGTTTCATGACCCATTGGGAAGGTTAGCATGGCTTTGCGAGTTGCTTGCGTTTAGATAACGATGGTATTTTAATTCACATGCCTAAATCTGGATTTCACTAACATAATGGCGTGTGAGTCCCTATATATTACGTATGTGATGTCATTTGAACCAGGGCCATCCTTAGTAAGTAAGCACTCCAATACATACTCCTATGGACAAGATGGATAAATCAGTAAAAAAATAATAAGGTTTTATAGATACAGAGTGGAGATGGATAAAAATAGTAAATGACTAGCAAACAAATTATTGCATGCACTCTGTATCACGTTCTCCTTCGAGATTTATTTTACATATTTATGTATTATTGTTCTGTCTGCCTATCAGTCCATAGCCAGATGTCTCAGTCCCAGAGGGAATTACACCTAATATTTTATGATATGACATTTATATTTCTGTTATATCATTAACGATTTTGATTGCAGAAATAATCCACAGGAGAAAATCAAAAAATATAATAGGCAGGAATGTATGATGGTCTTTTTGGAAGGAGTGTGGAGGTGGCAGCGAGAGTCCTTCCAGAAGACGACAGGAAAATTTATATTTTGTATGCTCCATTATTCCTGCCAAATTTGTGATTATGCTGAATGAGTGGGTCACAAGGTTCTCCCCTCTGGCTGCCTGAAGGTGTTGCATCACTCAGTCATCCACTGGCCACCATGTTTTCATGTCATTGTCATGTTTCAACTACATACATTACTCCTCACCTAACTGGCCAGGAAGTGCACCCAGCCACATTTCTCCTCACCCAACTGGCCATGAAGTGCACCCAGTGACCCAAATGTCACCACCTACCACTCAGTAATACCTCTGACAGTGACTCCGAAAGGAAGGGGGTGTAAATGAGGAGAAAAAAACTAAAAATGGAACATGTGTGACTGTATGTGTGTTAACCCTAGACCACTAAACTTCAGTGCCTGTTACAGTGCAACTAAGTATGGGTATATTATACCCGAGTTCGGAAAAAAAAAAATGTAAATATGCAAACTTATTAAAGATATCACTTACACACTAAATTTAAGACAGCTTAATGTTACCTAAACTGTTAGTAACATTTAATCACTATAAATGATGTATTTTAGGGAAATTTAAAAAAAATCCAACACTAAAATTGTCACCAAATTTTTGGAAAAAAATCACAAAATAAACACTCCACCAAATTATCCCAAACTTCCCCATACCCCTCCAAGCACTTCTGGCTCTGCTCCAAGGGGGTTATTAGCACCAAACCCATGTATAATATACCCAAGTATGTCACTGGTCAATTATCACTAAACTCGGGTACACTATACCCAAACCCATCACTATGGACAATTCCCAGCCATGCAGCAGTTCGACGTGACCTACCTCCTTGAGCACTCAGGGAACCCTGAGGGTACTGAGGGTCCCAGAACACTGGCTTGGCAGGATCACTGTGTAATGCAAATGATGTCATTGGGTCAATGAAAGTTCGGTCTTTGTACAGGAGAGTGCTTCCGTGCCTCCACACCTCTGAGTGTTTTTAAGAGTCCCAGAAAAGGGATAAGTATGTGAAACTATCCTGCTTTGGTATGTAGGAAAATATAAAATCAGTGAAATAATGAATACAGTGACACTGATGAGTGACAATGCATTGCATTGCACACAAGCAAAAGTAAGTCAATAAATGTATTGGGAAAAGCTGTACGTACATGCAAATACAGTGTTTTTGTATGTAAAAAAATAAAAATAATTAGTACGGTACATTAGCAAGTATGGAAACGGTGTGACATTGCAGCAATGCAACACACTAGCGAAAGTGAAAGTAGTACTCTTAGAGTTCTGAACATCCTTGTACAACACCTCTGAATGCGTTGGAAAGTAGTATCCATAAATGTAAATATCATGTAATATTGTGAAATAAAATGTCGTAAATAATCAGTAAAATAGCGAGCACGGAGGCAATGGTGAGTGGTATTGCAGTGGACTACACAAGTGAAAGTGATGCTTGCTACGAAGTTATTTTGGAGTGTTATTATTTTATAAGATGACAGACAGTAAATCACTTTCAAAGGTTATCACTAATAATAAGTTGTAGAAAAATAAGTAAATAAGTGACTATTTATGAAAGTCAGGTGCTGCAGTTTTTCCCTCATGTGGCAGCTGTGCATATTTATTTACATCAACACCTTGTCATTGATTTTATACTAATAAGTGGTAATACTAATCGATATACTTAGAGAGAAAATGCAAAAGTATGTGAAAATATCAAGCGATATATTTAGAGAGAAAATGCAAAAATTATAAGGAAAATGTTGTGCTGTCATCTCAATTATTGTAAAGCTCTCATGTTATTTTTATTGCTAAGTGAAGCACTTGTGATTTTTCTTCTGTAGGTTACGTCCATGACACATTACAGTGCAACAAGAGTCTTTATACCTGAAAATTAAAGAATAATTTGTTTTTAGTGTTATAAGGACGGAAGTCAACCATTCTTCTTACGGCATGTGGCATGGCAGCCACCAACAGCGCTGCTTGGTACCCTCCTTGGCAACACTTCGTCACTGACCGTACAAAATACCTCCTCCTCAGCCCGCTTTCCCTCAAGCTGTACACACGTATAGACCTCTACTTTCTTTCAGATGTTAATGGGAAGATTGAAGTTTGTGTTCCTAAAATTTTAAACGTGATGGGTTAAGTATAAGTGGGTTAAAACTGCTCATAAACACACTGTCACAGCTGAAGGGTCCATTGACTGGGCTGACAGATATGTACATGACCAAGGTAAAGTGATATATACGCAGAGGTCCATATGAGCTAGAAGATAAGCGATGGGCTCAAACGGCCCACCAAAGCTGAAGGGTCCACTGGCAGAGCTGATAGATATATAAGTAATCAAGGTAAAGAGATATATAAGCAAAGGTCCATAAATAAGCCAGAAGGTAAGTATTGGGCTCAAACAACCCAGCTCTTACCAAGCCAGGAAAGTGGCTCTAATTTCAGGATAATTATATGGCCTTCACAAATTAAAGCCAGTGACTGCTGGCCACTTGAGAGTGGCAGACCATGTCTTGAATCTCTCTCTCTTTCATACACACAATATATATATATATATATATATATATATATATATATATATATATAATCTCATCAGCCATTTGAGTGTCCAGTGCAGGACCGGCCTGTCCCAGCCGAAGCGGGGACGATACAGCAAATGTATCTCTACCAAGTGGCTTAGGCTGTCTGGTAGAGATTGTATGTAGGGTGAGGAGCGCTTGTAATTGTATTATGGTGTTGAAGTGGCTTTGGATGTATGTGTAATCTGTGAACCAAGTGTAATCGGCCCGTGCAAGCATACTTCATAGTATGCGACAATAGTTCAACCACAGCACTCTTGATGTCCTCCAATGCAGTACGTGGCCAGAAGAACGCTCCCAAAGTTTATTACCCTGGCGGGGCGCGAACCCTCGTTCTTCAGTGTACGAAAACGCACATTTTACCACAGAGGCTCCATATATATATATATATATATATATATATATATATATATATACAGTATATATGGTGACATGTAGAGGTGTATGGTATGTAGGAGGACTGCTGGGCCTTGATAGCAGGCTGTGAAGCCTATGCCCAGAGTCGGACACACACACACACACACACACACACACACACACACACACAAATATATATATATATATATATATATATATATATATATATATATATATATATATATATTATATTATATTATAATATTATATTATATATTAAATATATATATATATATATATATATTATATATATATTATATATTAAATATATATATATATATATATATATATATATATATATATATATATATATATATATATTATCCACTCATTAGATTATTTTCGCGCTCTTTCCTTTATCCTCCTCCCCTCTAAATTTGAGTAAAAGGAGAGAGAGAGAGAGAGAGAGAGAGAGAGAGAGAGAGAGGTCGGGTAGGGGGGATGAGGTGGTGAAGGAAGAGGAAATTGGAGTGAGAACAATAAGGGGTAATGGGAGTTGAGAGGCATGGTAGGGGGCCTAAGTGATATAATGGGAGTCGAGTAAGGGAAGAAAAGGAGAGAAATGGAGGGGGAAGGAAATGGAGAGGGGAAGGATGGGGAGAGATGAGGAAAGGGAGGGAGGGAAGGGATGGGGATAGGTGAGGAATGGGGGGGGAAGGAAATGGAGAGGGGAAGGATGGGGAGATGAGGAAAGGGAGGGAGGGAAGGGATGGGGATAGGTGAGGAATGGGGGAGGGGGAGGGAAGCGATAGGGAGAGGTGGGGAAAAGGGGGGAGGGAAGCGATGGGGAGAAGTGGGGAAAATGGCGAGGGGAGGTATGGAGGGAGGTGAGGAAAGGGGTGACGGGAGGGGTATTATTCAATTGGATGAAATAAAATAAATCTGATGGGGCGGAAAGGAAGGGAAAAGCGATAAGAGGGGAAAGGGGAAGCAAATACACACACACACACACACACACACACACACACACACACACACACACCTTTTCTCTCTCTTTCTCTCTCTCTCTCTCTTCATTTAGCAGTGTTGTCATCTTACATCAATCACAGTTGGATGGATTTTGGTATTGCTGACTATTGTATAACTTATCTATTCGATATGTGTGTGTGTGTGTGTGTGTGTGTGTGTGTGTGTGTGTGTGTGTGTGTGTGTGTGTGTGTTTGCTTACCTAATTTTATCTTGACAGGAATGAGTCAAGCTCGTATTGTCCCGTGTCTTAAACCATTTTCATCATACACCTCCTTAAATTTATGATTTGTTTTGGACACAGTTTCATTCGGTAGTGTATTCCATTGATCAATTGGCTTATTTGGGGAAACTAAATTTCCTTACGTCTTTATCGCCTCTTTTTTTTTTGTACAGTTTTTTATAGTGTCCTCTTGCTGTTGTTTCCCCATAGATTGTATATTCTTATATGTCTATTTTCTCCTTCCCTGATATACATTTATATAGCATAATCATCTCCTCTTTTCCTTCACTCCTGTAGTGTTGGCAGATTCAGTTTTTCTAGGCTTTCTTCATAGCTTAAATCCCTTAAGCTTGGTACATATCTTGTAGCGGCCCTTTGAACTTTTTCAATGTTATGTGTTTATTGAGATGGGGATTCCAGACTACTGATGCATACTCCAGGGTTGGTCTGATGAAAGATGTTATTATCTTTCTCAGTATGTCTTCATTTATGTATGTGAATGCTATTCTCATATTTGCAACCAGGGTGTACATATTCCGTACCCTCTCACTTATGTGGTCAGCCGGAGATAGTGTGTTGTTGATAGTCACATCTAAGTACTTCTCTCTTTCTGATCTGTGTAGGGCTTTTACTTCCTAACTTATAATCCCAATCTGGTCATCTCCCACTCTTACCAAACTTGATTACACGACACTTGTCCACATTGAATTCCATTTGCCAGGTATTACTCTATTCATGAAGTTTATTTACTTCTTCTTGTAGCTCTCTCAAGAGTCTGTGTTAGTAATTCTCCTTTGTATTTTTGTATCGTCAGCAAATATATTTAAATAGCTTTCATTCCCAGTATTACTATCTATGTTATTTCTGTACACTAAAAACATAATCGGTGCCAGCACTGACCCCTGTGGAACTCCGCTAGTCACTTCCGTCTATGATGAATAATATCCCCTTAGTACTGTTCTCATTTCCCTTTTTCTGAGAAAATCTTGCTTTTAATAGTACAGTTTGCCTCAGATTCCTCCTTGATGGTACAGTTTCCATAAAAGTCTTCGGTGCGGTACTTTGTCAAATGCTTTTGTGAAATCTAGGTAGATACCGTCAACCCATCCTTCTCTTTTCTGTAATGTTTCTGCAACTTTGTCACAGTAGATTAATAGATTAGTAACACCTGGTTTTCCCTTTTTGAAACCAAATTGCCTTTCTGGTATCATATTGTGTTCTTCTACATGATTTACCTAAACTTTTCTTATCAGCTTTTCCAGTATCTTACAACACTGGTTAGTGAAACTTATCGGCAGTTTAGTGGATTCTGTCTATTCCCTTTCTTGAATAAGGGAACAATGTTTTCTTCCAAATATCAGGTAGTTTACCTTGACCCAGGGATTCCCTGAATATTAAAGATAATGGTCTGCTTAACTCCTTTGCATATTTATGTAGCACCCAACCTAAAATTTCGTCTGGACCATTTGCTTTTCCTTTGTCTAATTTACTTAACTCCTCCTGTATTTCTTTTTCTGATATTTGTATATCTGGTATTATCTTTGGGCATGCATGTTCCATATCATCCCTCTCAAAATTATTATTTTTTCTGTAAAAATTGATTGGAAATTTTTGTTTAGTGCTTCAAAAATATCTTTCTTGTGTATAGAGGATCCCTTCATGGACAATGGATTGTACTTTATCTTTTACTTTAGTTTTGCGTCGGATGTAGCTGTATAATAGCTTTGGGTGATCACTACTTTTACTTATGATGTCCTCCTCAAACTGTTTTTGGGCTTCTCTCCTTATTCTTGTGTATTCGTTTCTTGCCTGTTTATAGTTGTCATATGCCCTTTTACTATTGTGTCTTCTGTATTTATTCCATAACAAGTCTCTTTTTTCTTTTGATTCCTATTTCATAAAGTTCACAGAAGTTTCTACATATAACATTAAAATCTTGTCCTCTAAGCTCCTTTTCCCAATCTATTTCTAAGAAGTATTTCTTTAGGTCATACTTGTGTGTGTGTGTGTGTGTGTGTGTGTGTGTGTGTGTTCTTACCTAATTGTATCTTTACAGAAATGAGTCAAGTTCGTACTGTCCCATGTATTAAACCATTATTATCATACCTATCCTTAAATTTATTAATTGTTTTGGCACACACTATTTCATTGGGTGGTGCATTCCACTGATCAATTGCCCTGTTTGGAAAACTGAATTTCCTTACATCTTTATCGCCTCTCTTTTTATATGTTTTTTTTGCAGTGTCCTCTTGCCAGTGCTTCCACATAGCTTATATACTCATTTATGTCTATTTTCTCCTTCCCTGAGATGCATTTATAGAGCATAATCATGTCTCCTCTTTTCCTTCTCTCCTGTAGTGTTGGAAGATTCAGATTTTCTAGTCTTCCTTCGTAGCTTAGATCCCTTAAGCTTGGCAGCCATCTTATAGCTGCCCTTTGTACTTTTTCAGTCTTATCTATGTGATTTTAAGATGAGAATTCCAGACTACTGATGCGTATTCCAGGGTTGGTCTGATGAATGATGTTATCTTTCTCAGCATGTATTCATTTATATATGTGAATGCTATTCTTATATTAGCAAGCAGTGTAAACATATTACGTACCTTCTCACTGATGTGGTCAGCCGGAGATAGTCTGTAATTGATAATCACTCCTAGGTCCTTCTGCTTTTCTGATATGTGTAGGGTTAAACTTCCTAACTTATAGTATCAGTCTGGTCTTTTTCCACTTTTACTAAACTTAACTATATGACACTTGTTCACATTAAATTCCATTTGCCATTCATTTCTCCATTAATAAAGTTGATTTAATGCTTCCTGTAGCTCTCTGCAAGAATCTATGTTGGTCATTCTTCTTTGTATTTTTGCATCATCAGCAAACATATTTAGATAGATTCCATTTCCATTGTTACAGTCTATGCCATTTATATATACAGTAGTCCCTATTTTATCTAGACATGCAGTATCTGGACGTGTTCATTATCCAGACGGGCTGTATTAAACCATTATCCAAATTTATGTGCTATTATCTGGACGTAAAAGACCCCAAGAATTTCGGCCAGCCAGCCGACATGTTCAGACATTCGATATTGTGGCCACTGGGCTCGAGCCATGAATGGGAAGTAGGCCGTAACAAACAACCAGAGCTAAAACATCCATCCACCCCTGTACTGAATGGTCAAAGTTGCATGCTAGCCCGATAACTCCCAACGAACCTACAGCACTCGAGTCATACAATGTAACCCACAAGTGGTGTCAAAACGTCCATACACATCCCCACCAAAAGTCCAAAGTCGCACAGCCACTGGGCTAAGTCATTCCCAACTGCCACTGAGATTCTAACAGACCGTAAGCCACTAGTACATGTTCAGTGACAGAGGCTGGCCGCTTCTCTACCAAACTTCCAAAGTCCCCTGGTCACCGTGAGTTGTGTTTCCGCATGGCCACTCAACATCCAACAAACCACAAGCCATGAGTAATTATATGGTGAAAGTGCCCATCTGACTTCTGACAGAAGGGGAAGAATCCTGCCGACAGCCTTGCTTCTGCCCCCTCCCATCCCTCCTCCATACCCTCCCGGCTCCCCCTTTCACTTCCTCAGACTCTACCCTCCTCCGTGGTGATAACACTGACTCGTTAAACTTTAATGTTTTTTGCGATTTGTTCGACTACTATTGGTCTTACTGAAATTCCACAAAATCTAACAGAATGCTCAGAAAATTTTGCATCTAGCCATATGTTTAACTCTTGGAAGGTGCTGCAAAATTTTGCACTAGGATGGTGGGAAGTTATATGAAGATAGTTTTACTCCTGAACACTTTATTCTCACTGTATATATGTACTTTTATTTGTCAGTTTCATGTGTTCTAATAGCTTATCTTATAGTATAAACACCAGCAAAGATGATAGTATACCATTTATACCAGTATAACCAATCTTCGGTGGTATATATGGCTGTGGATTTTTTTTTTTTTTTTTTGAGCCCCAGGAGCAATTACTCTTTACAGATAATTGATTATCAGTAAGTCTTCAGTTTTTTTTTTGTGTGGATTTTTGTTGTTTATGCATTGTTTTCTTGATGTTTAGCATTAATATGGATAATCCTGCAGTATATGTGTTTTGATGTCTCAATATGGCAGAATGGAAAACTGCCAAAATTACTCGTAGGAGGGGTACTGTAATTACATTAGTGGAGTGGTTGGGTGTTTTTTGGTTTTCATTGTTTTTTTCATGGTTTTCTTGGTGTTTAGCATTATTTTGGATATTCCTATGTGTGTTTTGATTTCAAAATATGGCAGAAAGACCTGAAAACAGTGCCAAAACTAGGAGGGATGCTGTACATACAGTAGTGTATAGGTAGTCTTTTTTTCTTTTCAGTGTTTTTTTTTTCATGGTTTTCTTAGTGTTTAGCATCTTTAGGATATTCCTATATGTGTTTTTATGTCTAAATATGCCATATTGACCTGAAAACAGTGCAAAAATTAGTTGGGGTACTGTACATACACTAGTGTATAGGTAGGATGTTTTTTGTTTTCAGTGTTTTTTAATGGTTTTCTTGGTGTTTAGTATTACTTTGAATATTCCTATTTGTGTTTTGATGTCAAAATATGGCAAATTCACGTGATAACAGTGCCACAACTAGGAGGGGTGCTGTACATACAGTACTGTATAGGTAGAGTGATTTTTTTTTTTTTTCATGGTTTTCTTGGTTTTCAGCATCACTTTGAATATTCCTATGTGTGTTTTGATGTGTAAATATGGCATATTGACCTGAAAATAGTGCCAATATTAGGAGGGGTGCTGTACATGCAGTAGTGTATAGGTAGGGTGTTATTTGGTTTTTAGTGTGGGGTTTTTTTTTTTTTTGCATGGTTTCCTTAGTGTTGAAAATTATTTAGGTTAATCCTATGTTTGTTTTTATGTCAAAATATGGCAGAATGACCGGAAAACACTGCCAAAATAAGGAGAGGTACTGTACACCCGAGGAAAATTCCGCCTTATACACCTGCCTGCCAGTTCGGATCTTTATGAGTGAGACATCCAGTAGTGAAGCAGTAGCCAGACACTCAAATGTCTGGTACCACTGTGTGAGAGTGGAGAGGTTAAGGGAGGAGGAGACTGGGGGAGCTGATAGTTCATACCCCTCCCTCCTCCATCCCCATCCTTCTCCTACAGGTACCAGATAGATGAATGTCGGCTACTGCTTCACTACCACCTGTCTCATATTTACGATTTCGAAGTGGTGAGTGAGTGTATAACACACAACTTTCCTCGGGTGTACATTCAGTAGTGTATAGGTAGGGTGTTTTTTGGTTTTCAGTGTCATTTATGCATGATTTTCCTGGTGTTTAGCATTACTCTGGATATTCCTACGTGTGTTTTCGTGTCTAAACATGAAACACTGCCAAATGAAGCACAGGTACTGTACAAATAGGTTAGGTATAGGTTGGAAGTTGGGTATACAATAGGTAGGGTCTGGGTGTAGGTAGGGTCTGGGTATGGTAGGGGAATAATGTTCATTATCCGGATGTTGGTACCACCCAGACATGCCTTTGGCTCTGTTATGTCCGGATAAATGAGGGACTTCTGTGCTTAACCCCTTATGGGCGGGCAACTTACCAATTATATGACTGTGTGGGGCGGCATATTTTCGGAAAAATAAAGTATCAAGGAATAAGCCTAAACATACATAAATCGATCAAAAATGGATGAAAAACAAAGGTAAGAGGTGTCATATGCACGGTGATACGTCTCTGCTGGCTGTGGGAGGAGAAGGGGAGGAGTGAGGGAGGAGGGGGGGTAGGCAGCTTATCACCAGGCGCGCCTGGGGTGAGGCTAGCAAACTTTTCACTCATTTGCTTTTTCTTCACCACTGAACACCATATTTTTCATTTATACATTCTTTACATTGTTCATTGTCTTCAAAATCTTATGTGTGTACTTTCTATTATACTTGAACACTTATAACAATAAAATTTACGTACCTATAACTGTTTTACTTGAACAGTTATATCTATCTATCTATCTATTGCCAGACACCACAATCCCGCAAGGGGTGGCCATTTGACTTTGAGTTATTTGTTTTACGGGGAGGGGCACTAACCCTTCACCAACCCACTTATTGACACGTAGGGAGCACGTATGGTTTGGTTATATGGTTACCACCCAGCGTTGTAAATGGTTTCTTGGCTTACAGGAAACCATTTGGCTTGTCACTCAATGTAAAGCCACTGTAAAGGAAAGAAAAGCAATAAGAAGGACAGGAAAGCTGGAAGAAATAGGAAGAGAGGAGGACAGGCACAGAAAAAGAATGATGAAGACTAAGGAAGAAGTAGACAGCACTACATCAAGTGAGTGAATGATGGTCGCCACCACCTACCACAAACAATTATAACACTACAACTTATATACACTACAACTTATATATTATGTATATTCTATTTTACTTGTTTCAAGGCTTGGAAGAGTTGAGGGCAGGACAATAGGTGACAAGGATGCCTTATCACCAAGTTTCACCAATAATTTAGGACTGAAAATGGCTGGACGTTACGTAACATCGCCCGCCTCCTCACGCACGGACGTTACATGACGTCGCCCGCGTGTTAGGGGTTAAAACATAATTGGTGCCAGCACTGAGCCTTTTGGAACTCCACTAGTCACTTCCCTCCATGATGAGTAATTTCCCCTTAGTACTGTTCTGATTTCCGTTTTTCTGAGAAAATAGTGCATTTAACAGTACAGGTTGCCTTGGATACCTCCTTGATGGTACAGTTTCCATAAAGGTCTTTGGTGCAGTACTGTCAGATGCATTTTTGAAAATTAAATAAGCACTGTCCATTCATCCTTCTCGTTTCTGTAATGTTTCTGTAACTCTGTCATAGTAGCTTAGTAACACTTGATTTTCCCTTTCTAAAACCGAGCTACCTTTCTGTTATCATACTATATTCTTCTAGATGGTTTACCTAAACTTTTCCTATCAGCTTTTCTGTCTCATACCAATTAATCTGGCCAGGCATGTATGACAATACTGTTCCCACCGAGATATTGATTGGCTGGAGGTGTTTGTTCGATTTTGTTGTTGCTTAAACCGATACTGTGCTTATTATCAAATGTGATAATGAGTTTGTCACCAATACAGTCGTCAAAAGCAATATGAAATCCTTTTTATACTTAACAACAATAAAATTTTCTTAGGAAGATAGAGAGAGGAGTCAACAAAGTATTATAATACAGTCCAAGCCAAGGTCAGCATTCAAACAATTCCTTTACGTCTCCAACACTCCGTAATATAACAGAAAATTAAGGAAACCTGCTTAATCTAAGCGTTGATATAACACATTTAAATTATAAGATCAGTCTGTACTGTGATAATGGAGGAGATATAATGAAATTGTTTTCCTTTAGCTTACTTTGATTTTTGCTATTTTTTCAACCTCCCTCCCCGCAGAACTCGTCTTTTCATTAGATTTTTTAATTATTCAGAGTAGTGGCATGATTTAAGGACTGATCTTATAATTGAAACGTGTTATACCAACACTTAGATTAAGCAGGTTTCCTTAATTTTCTGTTATATTAAGTAGCGTCAGAGACATAAAGGAATTGTTCGAATGCTGGCCTTGACTTGGACTGTATTATAATACTTTGTTGACTCATATCTCTAGCTTCCTACTAAAATTTCATTGTTGTTAAGTATATAACGGAGTTCATATTGCTTTTGACGATTGTATTGTTGACAAACTCAGTATCACATCTGATAATAAGGAGAGTATCGGTTTAAGCAACAACGAATAGAACAAACACCTCCAGCCTATCAGAATCTTGGTGGGAACAGTGTTGCCATACATGCCTGGCCAGATTAATTGACATGAGGTATCGTATCTTACAACCAGTGTTGCTACACGTACGATAATTATCGTATGTTTACGATAATATTGCCTCTGGAATGATGAATAAGGAGAGTTTCGGTTTAAGCAACAACGAATAGAACAAACACCTCCAGCCAATCAGAATCTTGGTGGGAACAGTGTTGCCATACATGCCTGGCCAGATTAATTGGTATGAGGTATACAGTAGTCTCTTACTCACAAGTCACGACATTGGTCAGTTGATACTGGTCGGTAGTTGAGTGTATTCTGCCTGTTCCCTTTATTGAACAGGGGAACAATGTTTTCCTTCTTCCAAGTATCAGGTAGTTTACCTTGACCTAAGGATTCCTTGAATATTAAATATAATGGTCTACTTAACTCTTCAGCACATTCATGTAGCACCCAACCTGAAATTTCGTCAGGACCATTTACTTTTCCTTTGACTCATTTTCATAAATCATCCTGTACTTGTTTTTCTCACATTTGTATATCTGGTAATACGTGTGGGCATGCATTTTCAATATCATCTCCTCAGTTTTTTTATTCTGTAAAAACAGATAGGAAATTTTTATTTACAGCTTCACAAATACCTTTCTCTTGCATATAGATGATCCCCTCGTCTGTAATGGACTGTATTTTATCTTTAACTTTGTTTTTGCCTCGGATGTAGCTGTAAAATAGCGTAGGATGATCAGTACTTATATTTACAATGTCTTCCTCAAACTGTCCAGTGAATCTATTTCAACTGACACTCATCTGTTGTCGCATCTTTCTGTTTAGTTCCTATACTAGTTCTCCATTTTGTTCCCTTTGTTTGCATAATTCCTTTCTAATTTCCTTTATTTCTTTGAAAAGTTTTCCCTAGCATATTCACTTTCTCCACAAATTTATTATACGTTTCCTTTTCAACCAGTTGTGGGTTGAAGGCATCATCCATTTTTTTTTCTTCTTCTTCTAATACCACCAAGTAATCCATCTTACAGAAAGGTAATCTTTGCTTATAGTCTGACATATCTCTCTGCCACGTCCACCTGCCTTAGTGTGTTTTGTCTTTAGTGAATCCTTGGGCACTGTTATTTGATGTTTACTTTCTTTAGACTACACTTTTTCGTTATTACTTGCTGTACAATGTTGAATCGTTACTTAATTTAGCCTAACAACGAGCTTGACACATTTAAATAGATACAACTCAGGTATGCCCAGATTGGAGTGAGTCACTATGCTTCCGACCTTTCCCACTGCTCTCTCGTGTGTGCTGGTAAGTATAAGTGTTTAGTGGTCTGGATGTGGGTGCGGATGTAGATATAGATGTGCATGGAGGTATGGATGTGTGTGGATATTATAGGGGTATGGATGTGGGCGTGGACATAGGCTTGGGGTACAGTTGGGTGGGTTTCTGGGTATGGGTGTGTGAAGATGTATGGAGGAAGACAGACGTGTGTGTGTGTGTGTGTGTGTGTGTGTGCGTGCGTAAAAGAGTAGTCTACGACCGTAACATTTAATCACGGCAGATTTACTCACTCTCCCTCTGTGTGTGTGTGTGTGTGTGTGTGTGTGTGTGTGTGTATGTGTGTGTGTGTGTGTGTGTGTGTGTGTGTGTGTGTAAAAGAGGTGTCTACTACCGCAACATTTAATCACAACAGATTTATTCTGTGTGTGTGTGTGTAAAATAGGTGTTTACTACCGCAATATTTAATCACAACAGATTTATTCTCTCTCTCTCTCTCTCTCTCTCTCTCTCTCTCTGTCTCTCTCTCTCTCTCCTGCTGCTCAGCTCTGGAGGGTTGGAGGCGGAGGGAAGGGGACGGGCACACTCTGCTCTCTCTCTCTCTCTCTCTCTCTCTCTCTCTCCTGCTGCTCAGCTCTGGAGGGTTGGAGGCGGAGGGAAGGGGACGGGCACACTCTGCTCTCTCTCTCTCTCTCTCTCTCTCTCTCTCTCTCTCTCTCTCTCTCTCTCTCTCTCTCTCACACACACACACAGTGTAGTAAACCTTTTCCTAACTTGGTTTATGATATATACTGTATTATTCGTTTTTTAGTTGTTCGGACTACACGTAATTACAGAGGTGCTTGAAGAACAGAAACCTTTAGCTGGCTGTGAGCGAGAGTATGGAGGGTACTGGGTGGGGTTATGGGGTCGGAGAGAAAAGTGGGGGGGGGGTTGGGTGGGAGTGTGGGACTATGAGGAAGGGAAGAGGAGGGGATACCTCTCCATCGGGCAGTTACAAACACGGAAAAGGAAACGAACTTATTCCGACGTCTGTACCTAATTTAAAGCACTGGAAAAAAAATAGTAAAAAACATAAACACAGACTTAAAAGATAGATGATGTCACGCTCGGAGACTCAGAGATGTGTTGCTAGATGATGTCGCTCTCGGAAATTCAGCTGTGTTGACAGATGATGTCTCTCCCAAGAACTCAGAGATGTGTTCATAGATGATCTCACTCTCGGAAACTCCAGGGCTTGGTGATAGATCAGGGTTGATTGTAGTGCAGAATAGCCTCAGTTATGCTCAAACCTCACCATACATCATTGAATTCCAACACAATAACTGCTGAGAATTAATGAGTATGAGCAGGAATGCGTGAGGATAGATGAGTGACAAGTGGTGCGTGAGATGCGTGGGTCAGAGGTACAGCTGGAGAAATTTCTGCGCGGGACACCGCGTAGAAGGCAGCAGGAGTGGCAAATAATTTGATCTGGTACAGTGTTGGGGGTAAAGGAGGGATGGGACTTGTGGGGTAGGTGAGAGTTTGGGAGGATAGTGGGGGGGCGCTTCGTGGTGGGAGGGGTGGGACGTGAGGGATTGGGGGGTAGTGGGAGTAGTTGTGTGTTGGGAGGGATGGGAGTGGGGGTAGCGGAGTGTTATGGAAAGAGTTAATAGCCATTTAATGGCGTAACATAATTTGCTTTGATTTTAAATGAATGTGTTATTATGATAGGGGAACACACGAAGTTGCAACAAGCTGCAAGGTGATGGTTCATGACATGATGAGAAATGGTCAGTTCAGTGATCATGCAAAGCTGATATAAATACACAGACATCACCAACACGTAACCTTATATAATGACTCGTCCCCCTTCGGTATCTATTGCATCCCTATTGTAATACAGACTGATATCAGACGTTTACCTCAGATACGTCTCAGAAAAGTTTCTCATACATTCTTTAACTGTAACGTAGATATGTAGTGTATCGAAAACAAAGTATGTATAATATTCCATTTCCTCGTTCTTTCAGTCAACCATTAATATTTTTTTACCCCCAAAGGCATTAAAGTATGTCCGATTTTAAGACAAATGCATCTTTGCCACAAGCTCATTAAAGCATAAACCAGACCTAGACCTTTTCAGGTCAAACAATAGTGTGTGTGTGTGTGTGTGTGTGTGTGTGTGTGTGTGTGTGTGTGTGTGTGTTGTGCAATGTATAATACTAGGTCTCTCGTTGTCTAACTCAGTTTATCTCACAGAGACTCATAAATAGGCTTAGGATAGTCATGCATTTGCATAGGTCCATATGCAAATGTATATTCTAAATATGCACTTACATTCATGTATGGTTAGAATATGCATTTGCATATGTGCATATGCAAATGCACATTCTAGCCATTTATGAGCGTAAGTGCATAGTCCTACTGTTTTATTTATACGGCATATTCTTTGAACTTCTGGATATTATAACTTCTTCAACCTGTAATGATATTTAAAATCATAATATCCATTAGATCAGCGCGAAGTATATGCTGCTTAACTGATTGCGGTTGTGTATTATAAAATCTTATCTTAGTGACATAAAAGACTTTGTGGTTCCTTTGTGGTTGAGTTATATATATATTAGACTTGTGGACGAGCGGTTATTATACTGGAGTAGCTTGTAGTAGATAATCTTCTTTCCCATTTGTCATGTAGTGACAGGAGAGGTAAAGAATAGAATGGGACTATTTTTATTTGTCTTGGAAATATTAACAAGTCTCTCACACAGAGCGAAGTATAGAGTCCAGTCCCGCTAGCTATCTCTCTGTCTCGCTCTCTCTGTCTCTCTCTCAAGTTACCAAGCCCTTCTCCCTGCGACCTGTCTCTTCTAAGGCCTCTCTCCTTCTCTCCTGCCTGTTCTGTGGCTAACCTCCTTCTGAGCTCTCTTTCCTAAATTCTGGTGTAGCAGGGGTTGTATCACGTGTGTTCCTTGTGAGTGGAAAGTTCTAGAAGCCTGTGTGTGAGTATGTGTGTATGTGTGTGTATGGTCACTAGGCGCTGTCGTGTGCCTAATAAGCATTCCTTGAGTTAAGAGTGTGTAAGCATGTTTAGCATTGCTCGATTCTCGCAGACACAATACCTTCTCATCATTTGACTCCCTGCTTCTATCTGTCTCTCTATCTATCTATTTATCTATCTATCTATTATGATTTGTAATTATAATATGGAGTCCTAACATATTGCTCGGTACACGCAGCTGAAGGACCTCCGACAGCAACTATCATTGACAGTTAATAGTCATAATATATTAATACATATTATATACACATTATAATGAACTTATAAGCTAATTAAGTGAAATACATAATATTGCAAAAGTAACATAATTGTATGAATATTGTATACATATAATATAGTAAATAGTGATTATTCAGTAATATTACATTTTAAACAAGTTGTATACATATTTGAATAAATGCAATGGTTGTTGTATAACACTTTGTAAGACGTGCATGTACAACAGACGTACGCATATAATTGTGCAATGGTAATACTGCTAGGTTATACATTACATAGAGTTATCACTTTAGTAATGTCTAATATTTCACCTAACTTGTATGATGATACTGGTAATACAGAATTGTGCTATAATTGTATGACTTATAATATTGTACTAACATTGTGGTACTACATAATTGTAACATTTTATGAATTGTTACAAAATATTGTGTTAATGCATAATTGTGTTGGCCTTATAGTTGTAGTTACATTTTGTTAATGCAACTGTTAATTGGCAAAGTGTAACATAATGCAATCGTTTGTCGTTACATAATTGTTACATATCGTTTGTAGTTACATAATTGTAGTTAAAGTTACATAAAAGTTACATCTTGTTAATGCAACTGTTATATAAATTGGTACATATTGTTTGTAGTCACATAATTGTAGCAAGTGTAACATAATGCAATCGTTTGTCGTTACATAATTGTTACATATCGTTTGTAGTTACATAATTGTAATAAGTGTAACATAATGCAATCGTTTGTCGTTACATAATTATAATATGGAGTTACATAATTGTTACATATCGTTTGTAGTTACATAATTGTAATAATTGCAGTCCTGACATATGCTGCGGTCAATGATAGTGATGATGTGTCATGCCACTTGCTTGTGGAGACAACAATTTGCTTTTCTGTTTGTAGTTTATGTGGTATTTTGGCATATGTAGTAACGCTTACACTTATTTTCATTTGTTTGTTATGTGATCTTACTCTATTTCTCTTTTTTCTTTCTTACTTTTCTTTCTTTCTTTTTTTTTTCTATGTATTGATTTTCTATAGTTTGTTTTTCTTCGCTTGTGTACGCTTTTTCCATGTTGTTCATGGTTGCATAATTACTGGCTAATTTCCTGGGGATACTTTTTTAAAGTTTAGTTTATATTGCACAGATATTATTGAAAATGATATTATATAGTCCCATATTTTGTTATTTTATATAAAAATATATATATACACTATATACAGTATTAACTATATACACTGACTTGTTGTTCACTTGTACCTATCGTGGGTAATATGTGTGTCAGCACTGTGTGGAAATCATTGTCTTCACGATTGTGTTGAAGATGTTCACTCTTGCTAACGTCATTTGTGTTGGCCATTTTTTTTTTCTCTAGTTTACCTTGTAACTTAATTTATGTTTCCACTAGGTAGCTTTAATTAATAAATGTTTAATACAGTTCTTTTGATCGCTCACTGAGTAACTGTGATGGTATATTTTCTTTATCACTTTGTAGATATAATAATGTATAGCTGTATGTATGAAACACGTATTTTATGTAGGTATAAATGGTAACACTCGTTGGTAGTAAATAAATGTTATAATAAATGAATGAATATATATATACAGTGTAGAATATTTATTGTTGGTGATTATTTAGTGTTTGAGTTATGCAGATAACTGAAGTAAGTATGAGTATTTAAGCTGTAACTATACAGCACGTTTTATATGTTTGTGCAGAAGCTTATTGTCTATCACTGTGTATTGTATAAATGAAGTAACTATGTAACTTACTAATTTTTACCGTGGTGGGAATGGTGTGAGTGGTGGTGCAAGTGGTGAGTTGACTGACGTGGCGTCTTTTCAGCAAGCACGCATGATGACCTCAACTTCCCACACTGGTAGCTGTGGTGAGTGAATGAGTAGCGATGAGTAACTTGAGTAAAGATGAGTGAGTAAGATGAGTTATGAGTCGTGTCTCACTCTTCGTTTGTTTGTTCCGTTTTTCTATGTCGATGTTTTCTCGGTCCTTTTCTCTAGTGATTTACTCGTTGTGGGATGAAGACTGCCGCTACTTGTAGGTGCGTGTAGAAGATTATACAGACGACGTAGAGTTGTTAATTGTAGTTGATTGTAGATGGTTGTAGTTCGCTGATTCGTTGTAGAAATTGCAAGATCGTATCAATATTTTGTTAAACTACTTGCAAGGCGTCGTGTGATCACTTCTAAATCAGCGTGATGATCGTGGAGACGGAGGGGGCTGGTTGGAGAGAATACTGTCAGGAGCTGGTTGTAAGTTGTTGGTTGTGAGAGGTATATTTTTGTTTTCAATCTTGATATTTTGTAGGAATTCACTGTTGATTCGTAGACGAGGTTCGTATACGTTCGCTGCTACCAAATGTCATAAAAGACTTTGAGGTTCCTTTGTGGTTGAGTTATATATATATTAGACTTGTGGACGAGCGGTTATTATACTGGAGTAGCTTGTAGTAGATAATCTTCTTTCCCATTTGTCATGTAGTGACAGGAGAGGTAAAGAATAGTATGGGACTATTTTTATTTGTCTTGGAAATATTAACAAGTCTCTCACACAGAGTGAAGTATAGAGTCCAGTCCCGCTAGCTATCTCTCTGTCTCGCTCTCTCTGTCTCTCTCTCAAGTTACCAAGCCCTTCTCCCTGCGACCTGTCTATTCTAAGGCCTCTCTCCTTCTCTCCTGCCTGTTCTGTGGCTAACCTCCTTCTGAGCTCTCTTTCCTAAATTCTGGTGTAGCAGGGGTTGTATCACGTGTGTTCCTTGTGAGTGGAAAGTTCTAGAAGCCTGTGTGTGAGTATGTGTGTATGTGTGTGTATGGTCACTAGGCGCTGTCGCGTGCCTAATAAGCATTCCTTGAGTTAAGAGTGTGTAAGCATGTTTAGCATTGCTCGATTCTCGCAGACACAATACCTTCTCATCATTTGACTCCCTGCTTCTATCTGTCTCTCTATCTATCTATTTATCTATCTATCTATTATGATTTGTAATTATAATATGGAGTCCTAACATTAGTCCCTGGTGGGGTCAGCCGCTCAAATATGTTGTTGTCGTAACTTCTGTCCGCTTCGTTCTCTTCCTCGAAGCCTAACTGCCTCATTTCTTTCTCAGTTCCATCTCTTCACCTAATCTTTTGTCTTCCCCTCATTCTTCTCCCTTCCACCTGACTCCTCTAAGCCACCCTCACAGGATCAACTTCCTCCACCCTCGTCACATGCCCATACCACCTCAAACGTGCCTCTCTTGCATCTCCACAACTGGCACAACTCCTGCCTCTGCTCTGTTGTCATCATTCCCCCTCCTCTCTCAGTGACACTCCCATCGGTCATCGCAGCATCCTCATCTCTGTCCTCTCCAGGGTTTCTCTTCATTCTTCCTCAACGCCCAGGCTTCTGTGCCATACAGCAATATAATAGCAACTCTTTGAAGATGGCTTCAGGTCATTCCTCCATCTATCTCACACACCCAAAGGGGGACGCGTTCCCTAGTTTGGAAAGCAGTGGTTTACAAGAATATTGCCAACCGAGTGCTAACCCGACAAAGTCACATTGACACATTCTATCAGTGACGTTTTTTGCTCTTCGTTCTGCTAATAATGTTTGTTTATCCAGACTAATATTAGAACGCGTAGTACTAGATTGATGCATGAAGTTTATCAGAAACTCAGTAGAACAGACTAGTTGGGTTGAGAAACACATCTTGTTTAAATGTAATGGGACAAATAAGTCCTTCCATTTACCTAATTCCCAGAAATAATTATTATTCAGCTATATTCTCCTCAACTGTGAGTTGTATGAGACAATAAGTATGTGGCATTATCTCTTAGTGTGTGTGGAAGGAGTGCGCGGAGAGAACTGCCTGCCAAAATTTAATGCATTTAGGTGAGTGTGTGTAATTCACCGGGTCGGACAGGATAACGTGATTGGCGAGATCGTCAGCTCCAGGAAGAGAGCTGAGAGCTTTTATAGTCCGATCTAAGGCAAGGCTGTGACCTTCACACACGCACGCAACCATTCCCTCCCTGAGGAGGAACAGTAACCTCCCACTTCGTTAGTGAAACTTTTCGCACCCCATCTGGCGTGAACCCCCGTCCTGCTAGATGGCAGGCGAAAGCATTACCACTACGCCAGTTGTGTGTGTGTGTGTGTGTGTGTGTGTGTGTGTGTGTGTGGAAGTTTGGTTAGAACAACTGTGTGGACGGGGTGACCACTACTTCTAGCACATGTGCAGAATTACGAAAATTTCGTAGCATGCACGGCTTGTAGCAATGCGAGTCTTATATAGTGCTGGTAATTTCGTGTGAGTGTCGTGTGTCTTTTGTCAAATGTATCACCATCTTTAATAGCGATATTATGTCGCTATTCACTTTAGATGAGAACTGAAAAATAGACTGATTGTATCTTATTCCTGCCAACCAAAAGGTTACCAGTGTGACTGTTTATAATGTAACCTACTGCGTGTGCCAAAGAGAGAAAGAGAGAATTATGCACATTTAATACTCGTATAATCACGCATGTATACACATAGGCATAAAGTTATATTTGCATATTAAGATATGAGGGATCCATAAGTAAGTGTTGACTGGAGTATGCTTAACTTTATAGTCTGGTATGCAGTCCAGGCTCTTTCATCGGTATGCGGGGTAAGTGGCTATACGACTATGAAAGGATAACAAATTACACGTCAGTCTAAAGGATGTATTTTCCTTATTCTGCCAGCGTTCGGTTTTAACAGTAATTGACTTATACAAATATAAAATGGTCCTTTACAGGATTATAGATTCGGTATTCAATACAAGTTGCAATGAAAGTTACAGTATCTTTGTTAAGCAACCTGTATGAGATGCTGCTGAAATCAGTTCTAAATATTTGTAAATTCTCGGTCAACAATATAAAGCTTTCCGATGAGGGGACGGAATGACGGAGGCGAAGGAGAAGGTTAGGTATTGGCGATACCTGTTTCCTTAGGTACTGAACTTATTCCATCAAATAGTGAACCATCATTAGCAACATGTTTTTTTTTTTTTTATGCGAGGAAGAAGGAACCAAAGGCCATGAGCCCGCAGTAACAGTTCCCTCCAAGAGAAAAACAAAATACAATAGAAAGCCAAATTCAAGATCGGATCATTTTGAGATGCCTTGACACACTGCGTTTGAAAGACTGGAGATCATAGGCAACAGGAAATACAGACAGAGGGAGACAGTTCCAGAGTTGACCTGTTGCATAAATGAAAGACTGGGAGTAACGGTTAACTCTTGCATTAGAGAGTTGGACAGAAAAGGGATGAGAGTTTGCTGCCAGACGAGTGCTACGCGCCCGTCCTAGAGGTGAAGGAATGCAAGCAGACAGTTCAGAGGAGCAGTGACCATTAAAGTAGCGATAGAAAAGAGATAAAGATGCAACAGTGCGGCAAAGAGACAGAGGTTGAAGGGAGTCAGTAAAAGGAGGAGCGTTAATGAGACGAAAAGCCTTTGACTCCACCCTATTGAGAAGAGCTGTATGTGGGGAGCCTCCCCACACATGAGAGTTGTACTCCACACAGGGGCGGATAAAACCCCTGTATAGAGTCAACAGTTGTGCAGGGGTAAAGAAAGAGCGGAGTCGGCTTAGCACACCCAATCTCTTGGAAGCAGATTTTACAAGAGATGTAATATGATCTTTCCAAGATAAGTCCCGAGTAAATGAAACCCCAAGCATGTTCAAGGATGATGCAGGATTAAGCTGAATATTATTCAACATTAGTGGGTATATCTGTGGAAGATTTTGTCGGGTTGATAGGTGTAAGAACTGAGTCTTAGATGCATTAAAAACAACCATATTACCACAACCTTTTACTATTAATAGAAAAATCGTATTAGAATGATTATCTACGCAGAGTTTGTCGACAATTAATGGCTACTTAACCTCTCCCTAACACTCACCTACCGCCACCATCACCCCTCCTCCCCCCCCCAATCACTCATCTTCCCCGCAACTCCCACCTCCTGCTTCACCCCCAGCACTGTTACCAGATCATTTCTGTCTGTTGTTGCTGCTGCCATCTACGTAGTGTCCCGCGCGGAAATTTCTCCAACTGTACGTGGTGGTTTTGCTTGGGTTTGTCTAACCTCTTCACCCCTATGTCAGCGTGGTGATGAAGGAGATGGAAAAGGTGGTTGGAGAGAAGGGTGGGGCCAGGTGGTTGTAGTTGTCACTGTGATTACTTGTTGAATGAGGCTGCCGCTACTTGTAGGTGCGTGTAGAAGATTATAGAGATGTCTCATAGACTTTTTACTTGTAGTTAATTATAGAACTTGTTTTTCCTCACTCGTAGCTCGTCCTTCTTATTGTATACTCGCTTGTGGTTACTTGATTGTAGAACTGTTGGCTTGTAGGCATTGGTTCGTATTCCACCACTGCCACCAAAAATAATTAGTCTTGTAATTGATTATATAGTAGCCGTGGTCGAGCTGGAGGCAGTAGTGAGCAGATATGTGAGGAAACAACTTCAATTCACTTGCAGTTGATGACAGGAGAAGTTAAAGATGGATACTGGGTCTGATTGTAGTTTTATTGTCTTCAATGGGAAAACTCAAGTTGAACACTATCTGTATTACACAAGAGCATTTAAATGCTAGCTAACTTCTCGCTAGACCCCTCTTCTTGCTCTCTCTCTCGACAACCTCTCGCCTCTGTCACTCGCTTCCTTCTCCCTGTCTAATTCCTCCCTTCTTGTATAGGAGAGGTTGTGTCACGTGTACTGTACATGTGGGGAAGCTTGTGTGTGTGTGTGTGTGTGTGTGTGTGTGTGTGTGTGTGTACGGTCACGAGGCCCTATTTGGGGGCTGTTTGTGCTTGTGTGAAACATTCCAGAGAGTTGCTACATCATTTCCATTCCCACAGCTAACTTGACTTTCATTACATTCACACTTTAAACTACACATTTATGTTCCTATCTGTTATGCATTGTATTATGATAATGTAGATTCCTAACAGGTTCACTGCATACAGTAGTTATGGGAGGGACACGAATATCGGGGATCACGGAGGGAAATGGGCAGAGAGAAGGGAAAGGGAGGAAGTGAAGACAAGGGAGATGGGGAGGCAGGGGAAAGAGAAGAGAGGGGGAAGGGGAGACAACTAATAAAGGAAGGTAGGTAAGAGCGTATTGGAATGGGAGGAAGAAAGGTGAGGAAAGTATGAAGGGAGAATGGAAGGGAGATATGGGAGAGGAGAGGAAATGAAGGGAAGGGAAGACATGGGGGTAGAGAGATGCAGAAAGGGACGGGGATACATAGGAAGGGAATGATAAGAGATGGAAAGGTGAAGAAACAGGTAGGGAAATAGGAACGAAATGGTGAGGTGACGAAATATTAAACTTAGGGGAAGAGAAGGGAAAAACATAAAGGGTAAACAAAGAGAGGGGAAAGAAAGGAACGAAGAAAAATGAGAGAGACATGAAGAGAAAGAGGATGAGAAGGGAGAGGAGAAAGCAAATGCTAGGGGGATGGGGAGCAGGGGAGAGAAAGATGACAAGGGAATGGGAGATAAGGGAACAAATATGTGAAAAGGAGTAAGAAAATTTGACTTTAATAGACGGAAAAGAAATAGAAAAAAAAAGGGGGGGGGGGAGAGAGATGTATGGAGGAGACTGGAGGGAAAATGTTCTATAGAAGTGGGGAGTGGGTGAGGAGACAGAGTGAGATGTAGAATAAGAGGTTAGAAAAGAAGTATGAAGTGAAGATGAAAAAAAAAAAAAAAGAATAAGAAGACGGAAGAAAGAAACAAAAACGAACGACTACATAAGAAGAAATTGAAAACAAAAGTATCTTTTCAGGTAGAAAGTGAAGTGGGAAGGAGGTGCAGATAAGAAGCAGAAGAAGAGAAGGGATGAGGAAAAATTATGAAGTCAAGTACTCCAGAAGCAATGAAAGAGACGAGTAAAAAAAAAAAAAAAACGAGAACAGAACAACCAGATAAAAAAGTAAGGAAAGTAGCGCGAAAAAATAATTGCAGAAATGCGAGAAGAGTGAATAAAACATACCGGTAGTAACATATTATGCCTCTCCATATTTCTCTCTCGCCACTGTTATGACGTCTTTATGTATTATTGTTACTATAGCCAGAAAATTTTATTAAGCATGGGAGAAATTTCGAAACTGGTGGGGTGAGGGGTAATGTTTATAATTATCTTAATTAAAAGAGGTCTCCCCTAACAGTTTGAATACGGTGACGTCCTTTTATTTTCTTGGTGTCAAGAGATGACTCAGTTCATCTTGGGAAAAACTCTTTGAACTAGAGGGGTTAGATAAATGTAGCCTTAATTAACTCTTTCAAACTAGATTTTTTTTTTTTTTTTAATATAAGTAATGTAATGGTAGTTTGAGAGAGTGTGTAAGAAACGGAATCTAAAGGTGAATGTAGGGAAGAGTAAAGTGATGGTCTTTGAGAGGGGTGGTCAGTGAATGTACAGCGAGGTTGGATGGTGAGGAATTGGAAAATGTGAGTACGTTTAAGTACTTGGGTAGTGTAATGAGTAAGGATGGAGGTTTGGAGGGTGAAGTGCTTGAAAGAGTACAGCAGGGAAGAAAGGTTGCTGGTTCTTTGAAAGCAGTGATAAGAAACAGGGAAGTGAGCATGAAAGTGAAAAAGTTACTACGTGACAGTATTGTGATACCAACCCTAACATATGGAAGTGAAGCTTGGACGTTGTTGGAAGGACACAAGTCAAAGAGTGAGAGCAGTGGAAATGAGTTATTTGAGAGGAGCCTGTGGAGTCACATGGAGAGACAGGCTGACAAATGAGGATATAAAGGAGCGTTGTGTTGTGGATGTGGATGTGATAGGAAGCGCTAGGAGGAACACACTGAGGTGGTTTGGCCATGTGGAGAGAATGGAGGGTGAAAGACTGACGAAGAGAGTGTATGTGAGTGAGGTGGAGGGGGGAAGAGGGAGGGGGAGGCCGAGGATGAGATGGAGGGATGGGGTGGAGAGGTATATGAGAGAGGGGGGTGTGAATTGGAAGCAGGGCAGTGAAATGGCGGGGGACAGGGCGACATGGAGGCGATTTGTTTGTGGCCACCCCAAACGGGATTGAGGCGTCTGGCAATAGATAGATAGACAGATAATGGTAGTCCGATTCAGATGAAAAAACACGTCATTTTAGTGACGGGATCAAATTGTGTCTATTTATTTATTTTTGGTTGTCAGACGAAACACGGAAAACTATTCTCTTAGCAAAGGAGTTAAGTCCATCTAATAGATGATTATTTTTAATGACATGTCCAAGTGTTGTGGTGACAGTCGGACGTGAAATGGATGTGACATGAGGCGAAGTGCCTGGAGCAGCTAACAGAGGCGACAGACACCGAGGTTACAGGTTGAGGTGAAAATACAGATGACAGCTTGATATACACACGGAAAGACGAGAGGAAATGTGAGAGGAAAGTTAGATGGAGAGATGAAAGGAGGCGGGAGAGGAGGAAATGGGTAAGGGGATGGGTATTGGGTACGGGAGCGTAGCTAAGACAGGAAGAGGAAAGGGGGCATTAACCCATTAGTTCCCAGAGTTCCTGTGCCAGGAATTTTGTCGGACGGGTATTAAACGTACCGCCCTCTGCCTGTCGGCTCACGGTCTCGAAACTCATAGGTCCAGACCCCGGGGTTCTCTTCTCTATTAACGTTTGAAAATGCTCAGTTCCGTCCTATACTGAGAACAATAGGCGGAAATGGGTTAAAGATGCAAAGAGATGGGAGGGCAAGGGCAGGGGAGAAGAGTAAGATAAGAGAGTAGAAGACGAAAGGGAATGGGTGAACTGCGGATAAGGGAGAGGAGAAGAGAGATGAGCGGAGGAGTGAGAGAAGAATGGAGTGGGGAAGTGTATGGAGAAAGAAGGGGTAATACAAGGGACAAATAGTGACGGATAAAGTATAAAGGTAAACCCCTCCGATTCGGTGACGCCTTTATAAGTATACGATTATTTTCAGACTATCTTATTTTGCGTAGAGGGAGATCGCAGGTATTGTACGAGTTACAGACGGATATACTTTGACCCCTCCTGAGTAGAAAAGTCTCCTAAGATGAGCAAAATCGTTTAGCGACAGCATGAATTTACATATCGTTACCCTTATAAAGAAACTGCCTAAGTCATTTTTTCTACTTTTCGGGAAATCGAGAAAAACCTGTCTCATTTTCTTAACTTTTAAATGACTTAGGCAGAAACTTGAGGAGCATTTTAGACGACTCACACCCTAGACCTGGCAAAGGCAGCTATACCAATAGGTGCGCCACGTGATGAAGAATTGATTTAGCCAAAAATCTAGAAATCGCCGAAAAATGACAGGCAATTTCTTTATGAGGGTGACGATATGTTTCATCATGGTGCGTGCCTACCATCCACTGACTGGCTGGAGTCTGCCTTCAGGTCACTACACTGAGTTACAATCCAAATAATATACTGTAACCCAGGAAAACATTCACTGTGCTGGGTGGTATCAGTATAACCCGTCCCTGGAGAAGAGGAGAAAGAATATTGCCATCTATATCCCCAGCTGACCAAAGGTAAAAGGTGATAGGACTGACCGGGATTATCAAACGTATATGCTCCATTCTTAATCACTATGAAAGTTACAGAAAGCCTCGTATCTGGGTCCTGCACCAGTAATGAGCAGGCTCGTGTGGCCTCCTGAAAAGTAAGGGGTGTGGATGATGAATGTAAGAGAGTGGAATGGTGAATGTGTTTAAGAATGCGAGGTGCCCTGTGATGGCGTTGTGTGAAACAAAGTTGAAAGGGTGGGAACCTGGGGTGTGGGAGAGTGTGACCTTGTAAGATGGGGTATGAATGCACATGGGGAATGTAAAAAACGAATTGTTTCATTGACGAATGGTGACTGGCAGAGAGCAGTGAAAGATTATAAATTTATCAACTCGACGTTTATATACAACAAGACCCAGTATGAAAGGGTGAAGGTGGCGGTGATATTTGCATATACCAAAACAGTTATAAGATTGAGGAAGAAAAGACAGGATTTCAAACCAGATAGGATGAATGATAGGACAGTTGCCCTGGAGGTATAGAGTGTTTGTGATGACTGACATGGGAGAGTTGAAAGTGGTCCTGGGAATGATGCAACAGATCATGGTCATTGTGAAGTACCAGTGGAGAATAATAACAGACGACGACTGAAAGATATGTGTCTGGAAAGGAGGCTTTGCATGTGTAATTCATATTTTTAGCACAAGGACATTATGCTTGGTAGAAAGGAAGCCGATTGGTTATGTTGTCGATATGACGGCAGTGTGTGGACGATTTGTGTATGCAAAATATAACTGAGAGGAGCATGAAGGATACACACACACACACACACACACACACACACACACACACACACACACACAGAGTAGGATTAAAAATAAAAGATAGGAAGTGAGGAAGCTGTGAAACAGATCAGTGGCAGGTGAATTCCAAGTAAATGAATAAAACGAATTAAGATTAATTCTAGTCAATAAATTTGAAGGATTTGGAACAGCAACATTTGTGTAGCGCATTAGAAGTATTTGGTCAGGCATGGTAAGACCGTGTGTGACGTTACGAGGTTAGCAACTGGTAAGAAAGTTACAGCTTGGTAGGATGAACAGATTGAAAGCGTAGTGGAGAAAAAGAGAAAGAAGAGGCTATAGTGATGTAAGGATTGGGTTCAGTTGAAAATAGAATGGAATATTACTTTGAATGTAATAAACATGTGAAGAGACTACCAAAGAAAAAAAAAAGGGGGGGAGGAGAACCGTGATCGTTGAGGAAAAATGAGTGTAAACTATTCTGAAAATGGGAAACTGTTCTTGAAAGAAACGCAAAAAATGTAGAAACTAATATGGAAAAAGTATGAAAGTGTGAAGTATGCAAGCGGAGAAACCTAACAAATGGAAATGATGTAGGGAACAGATGGAAATATTATTTTGAATGTCTGATAAACAGAGAATGACGATCCGTGAACAGTAGTAAATAGGATAGGGTTTAATGGTGGGCAGAAAGGGAATGTGGTTCAAGAAAATTTTACATTAGCAGAAGTGAAGAATGATGTTAAAATGTTGAAAACGGGAAGGCATCAGGTGTTTATGAGGTATACAATATGCAAGATGACCGAGAGTAGTGGAGATATGTAAATAAAGTGTTTGCTGGAAATACGAAAGAGCTTGGATGAAGGGAACTGTTACAGCTGAATGGAAGAAGACTCTCTTTGTTGCTGTACAGAAGTAAAGGTGATTACAGTGACTGCAAAAATTATCATGTTATGTATTGAGTGTGGGAGGAAAGGTACATGGAGTATAAATGTAACGCATATATATATATATATATATATATATATATATATATATATGTATGTATAGAGAGAGAGAGAGAGAGAGAGAGAGAGAGAGAGAGAGAGAGAGAGAGAGCCTCTGTGGTACAGTGGTAAAGTGTGCATTTTTGTACACGGAAGAACGAGGGTTTGCGCCCCTCCAGGGTAAAAAACTTTGAGAGCGTTCTTCTGGCCACGTACTGCATTGGCGGACACAAGGGGTGCTGTGGTTGAACCAGTGTTGCATACTATAAAGTATGCTTGCACCCAATCGGCTTGCGCGGGTCGATTACACTTGGTTCACAGACTACATACATATCCAAAGCCACTCCAACACTACAGTTACACTTACAAGCACGTCTCACCCTACACACAATCTCTACTAGACAGCCTAAGCCACTCGGTAGAGATACATTGGCTGTATCGTCCCCACTTCAGTAGGGATAGGCCAGTCCTGCAGTGGACACTCAAACAGCTGATGAGATGATATATATATATATATATATATATATATATATATATATATATATATACAATATATTGCGACAAAACTGTAACGTGACAGTAAATGTGTATGAATGTGTACAAAAATGTGTACAGGAATGTGTGTACAAAATGAGACTAAATGTGTGTTTGTACAAAGAGAGACAAAATGTGTGTCTGTACAAAAAGAGACAAAAATGTGTCTCTTTACATTTTCCTCGACCTTATAAAGGAGACTTACTCCGCCTTTCTCAGCTAATTAACCACTAGGCTGTCTTAAAAATAATCTCTGTCCATACAGAAACAATAGAGGCATCTGCTACCAATGAGGGCCTCGTACACTCCACACAGAACCAATTGCGTGCCATCAAGAACGTGACAAAAGCGCCATTTGGGCTTCTAATTGGCTTTTTTTTTTTTTTATGTGTCCGGCTCTGGGCATAGGCTTCACAGCCTGCTCTCAAGGCCCAGTAGTCTTCCTACATACCATACACCTCTCTACATGTTACCACTTCGATGCTAACACCCACCGTCCATATTGAATACATGCTAGGGCTGTCTCATACAGGACTGGTGTACTGGTATTAGCGGGGATACTTTTATGACATGTCGGCTGGTCATCTGGTAGATCAGGAAAGTCTGCTTTTAGGAAAGTCAAATCCTTAAACTGTTCCCTGCCCCAGCCAGGATTCGAACCTGAGTCCATCAGGACTGCAGGCCTCCTCTCTACCGATTCAGCCACCGCCTCCCTCTTTTAGCTCCTCCCACACCATAAGCTACACCCACAGTTCAAGGACAAGAGGAATCTTCTGCATTATTTGTGAGAAAAACATCTGGTGTGTTATCAGTTGAGAAGGCAAAAGTTGACCGCTAAGTAAATAGAGGTGGGGACTAGGGTTACCCCTACAGCCTGCAAAACTGATAAGAGAAAAGATTTAATGTTCTTAACGGCTCGCTTCTCTCTCCTTTCATTATCATCTTATCTTCTATTTCACCCATTCGCTACTGGGGTAACTACGCCAGTGACACCTCCCTTCCTGAGAGAAGAGATTTCCCAAGGGGAAATTTCTTGTTTTTGTACAATCAACTTCTGGACAGGTAATCTGCTAAAATATTACTAAAACCTTTTACATGTCTTACATCAAGGGAGTAGACTTGCAAAAATAGGGCCCAGCAGGTCAATCTAAAATTTTTGTCCTTAAATGGGACAAAAATTTCAGAGGGTGGTGATCAGTGTACACTACAACATCACCTGACCCTGGACCAACATATACAGAGAAGTGTTGAAGGGCAAGTGTGAGTGCAAGGAGTTCTTTCTATATAGTTGAATAATTTCTCTGGGTCTTATTGAACTTTTTGCTAAAATAGCACACAGGCACCTCGAAGCCTTCATCATTATCCTGGAGCAAAACTGCGCCGGCCCCTAGGCCACTGGCATCAACAGCTAACTTAAAGGTTTTATCAAAATTGGGAGCTTGAAGCATTGGGTGATTTGACAGGATGGCTTTGACTTTAGAATAGGCTTCCTCACGTTCTGACTTCCACTCATACTTGACTCCTTTTCTTAACAAATCAGTGAGGGGAGCTACAAGATCAGAGAAGTTCAGGACAAAACATCTGTAGTACCCTGCCATACCCAAGAATCGTTGCAACTCTCTCTTATTTTTGGGTAGGGGGGAATTGACTATGGCCTGAACTTTAACATCATGTGGACTCACTTGGCCTAAACTGACCAGATAACCTAGGTACTGCACTCAAGCCCTCACAAATTCACATTTAGCTAAATTAAGCACTAAATTAGCAGAGGACGGCCTCTGAAGCAAGGCATCTAGTTGGCTCAAGTGATGTTCCCAGGTGTTGCTAAAAATAACATCATCAATGTATGTAACACAGTTCTCAACATCCTTGGTGAGATCATTCATCAGCCTTTGGAAGGTGGCAGGAGCATTCTTCACACCACATGGCATGACTTTACATTTATAAGTCCTGCCACCGACCACAAAACAGGAAATTTCTTGGGCCCTTTCTGTGAGTGGGACTTGCCAATATCCCTTCATTAAATCTAATTTTGTGATAAACTTGGCACTGCCTATCACGTCCACACAATCATCTACTCTAGGAAGTGGGTAAGTATCAGTCTTGGTAAGGGAGTTGATTTATTATAATCAATACAAAAGCAATGTGACCCATTGGGTTTTGGAAACACTATGACCAAGGGGCACCACTCACTTTGACAGGACTCGATTAACCCCTGCTGCAACATGTAGTTCAGTTCCTCTTGAATGATGGTCTGCTTCTGAGGACTAGCCCGGTAGGGGGACTGCTTTACAGGGCTGGCATCTCCAACGTCCACGTCATGCTGTGCAACATCCATCCATCCTGGGGTGTCCCAGAAAACATAAGGGAACTTCCTGGGAAGGACAGCAAGCTCAGCACACTGCTCTGCAGTCAAGTGGGAGAGTTTATCAGTCAGTGTACTCCATATTTCCTGGTTTTCTCTCCAACTGGTCATCTGGTCCAAAGTCAAAGGACAGCCCTCGTCCTCCACCAACTCAACAGCCGACACCAGGCATGCAACACTAAGGGGGTCCGCACTCTCGACAGCCGACACCACTCATGCAGCACTAGGGGGATCCACGTCTTGCCTGTGGTACTCCTTCAACATATTTATATGGCACAACCTTCGTTCCTTCCTCTGGTCTGGGGTTAAAATGACATAATTTACTTCATCTACCCTCTTTTCCACTCGATAAGGGCCTGCAAAACTTGCCTGCAGAAGCTGACCATGAATGGGAAGCAAGACAAGAACTTGATTGCCTGGGTGAAACACTCTGTGCCCAACTTTCTTAGAGTGGTCATACCACCTCTTCATCTTCTCCTGAGAGGACTCCAAGTGTGCCCTGGCTACTTCCATACTATAGGCCAATCTTTCTTTAAATTTTGACACATAGTTTAGCAAGTTAACCCGCCCCGTCCCGACGACGTATGGGTACGTTGCAACGATTTGCATTTGCCAGTCCCGGCGACGTACCAGTACGTCGTGCAATTGCAAGGTCGCTAATTTGCACAGTTTTCAATTTTCGCACGTGATTTTTCGTATGTATACACGGGACACCTTCCTCTATTCCTGTACAAGATACCAAGCAGGGACAATGCCTTACACTGCATAACCTCCCCCCTCCCCCCCTCACGACATTGTCTTGGCAAAGGACCTGTTACCAGTGACCTGGCTAGTAAAGTTATTCAGGGCCAGAGTGATTCCCCAATCGATGACAATGTGGAGGACAATGTTTACATAGCATTAGAAGAAGAGACAGCCAGAAATAATGATCAGGTAGTGTGGCAAAAATAGGTCAGGTATGGTGATTAGTTAGTGAGTGAAACAATGCTTATAATGCCTTTATTACTGCTTGAAAACCAATATACTGTCATACTACATATACATTCGTACCAAGTAAATAAATAAATACCGTTTATGAGTGGATAAAATAGTTACCCTCCCATAGAACTCGTTTTCTTTGGTGCCAGCATGTTAGAAAACCCACTCAGGTAAGGAGGAACTCCTACCTGGATTGGGCACTTTAAACCTCAGGTGAGCGATTTCTCTATGAATTTTCGATGTTTCTCACCAAAAGCGAAGGTTTTAGCCAAAAAAAAAATTTCGAAAATACCTCGGGACTGAGGGATGTCGGAGGTGCGGAAAACCTCGGGACGTGACGGGTTAATATGGTCATCATCCTTGACCTATTGTTCTTTGAGGAGTTTAAGAGGACCTCTTACTTCATGGCCAAAGATTAACTGAAATGGGGAGTAGCCCAAGGACTCACTCGGTGCCTCTCTGGTTGCAAAAAATAGGAAAGGCAAACACTTGTCCCATTTCTTTTCATCAACACATAGTTTTCTGAGCATACTCTTCAAAGTTTGGTGATACCTCCCTAATGCACCTTGACTCTTAGGATGATATGCTAAGGAAGTGATCTGTGTGATTCCTAACTCCTTAAAGGTTTGTCTGAACAGTTTGGATTTAAAATTACTGCCTTGATCCGACTGCACTTTTTTAGGGAGACCAAAACGGGTAAAGAAGGTTAGCATCTCCTTTACAACCAATTTAGCTGAAATATTTCTCAAGGGAATGGCTTCAGGATATCTAGTGGCCATGTCTAACATTGTGAGGATGTACTGGTGGCCTGAAGAGGTCTTAGGCATAGGGCCAACAATGTCCACAAGGACTCTAGTGGATGGGGCCTCAAACACAGATAGAGGAATCAAAGGAGCCGCAGGGATGGACTTATTGCTCTTAACGACTAGCTGACAGGTGTGACATGACCTACAGAACCGAGAGACATCTCGATGGATTCCAGGCCAGTAAAAATACTGCCAGACGCGGAGGAGAGTCTTCCTTACCCCTAGGTGACCTGCTAAAGAAGGGTCATGAGCAATGGACATAATTTTTCGCCTATAGGGTCTTGGAACCACCACCTGATGTACAGTCTCCCACTCGTTATCATGAGCAACACTAGGAGGTCTCCATCTTCTCATTAACACGTTATTTGGCCTTAAATAATAACACTCAGTCAGTTCAGACTCACATTCATCTTCCCTAACTGCTGAGTCAATTAAAGTGGCAATCTCTGGATCAGATCTTTGCATATCAGCTAACTTTGCACTTGCATCAGTCTGGGAAGACTCATCAACCTCTGAGTTATTTAATTGGGCAAAAAATGTATCACCAAGCCCAATATCATCATCGGCATTGCCAGTGCCATTACCGTCAACGTTCTCATGGCTGGCTTTTGCCGTAATCGGTCTAGTTACAGCACATGCAGGAAACAATTTAGGACATGTACCTTCCAACTCTTTAGTCCTATCCTCACTCAGGGGAGTTTTTGACATGCAGGGAACACATTCACCTGTCTTCCCGCCAGGTCATTACCCAAAAGGAAAGTGACCCCTTGTACAGGAAGCTGGACAACAACACCCACACACACTGAACCAGTAACTAACTGACTGGAGCTTCACCTCAATAAGGGGAACAGATTCAAACTCAGCTATACCCTATAGCAAGATACATTCATTAGGGTCAGCTACATCAACAATCCCCTTCACCATTAGTGACTGTGAAGCTCCTGTGTCTCTAAGTATAGTGACTTCCTTACCACCTTTTCCATCAAATGAAACTAAACCCTTAGAAATAAAGTTAGCAAATAAATGATCTGGGGAGGAGTCACTTTGAGTACTGCCTGGGGGAGGACACTCCGAAGGAGTCTTATTACCACTCTCACCTGAACCTGACGGCTGCAGTGCCCCAGTCTTACAAGTGTCTGACAATGGCTCTACAGGAGTCTGTCTATCCACCACTGACGGCTCCACTCTGGCCTTATCAACAATATGCACCTGCTGGGGTAGTGTCTGACTACCGCTAACAATATCTGTGGGTGGCTGCTCTCTGTTGGTGTCAAAAGATCCCCAAGAGTTTACCAAAGTAATAGGTTTTACAGAGGGACTTTTCCCTCGTTTATTCCAACACCAATCCTCCAAGTGCTCCATTTTCTGGCAATACTGGCAAAACCTGACACTTTTTCTTGACCCTCTGGCAACACTGTCCTCACTTACTTTCGTAGAACTAACATGCTCTGGGGTTGCAGTGTTCCCACTAGTGTCATTTGACATTCACTTGCCTTTACCAGAAGAAGGGTTCACAAAAACTGGTTGGTTCACTCTTCTACCCTTAACAAATAACTGAGGCTTACGTTCATGCTTATGAATTATACTATAGTTGTCAGCTACAACAGCAGCCTCAGCTAGGGTATCTAAATCTTTTTCCACTAGGTATGTAGCCACATCCCTGTCTATCTTACCAGTGAAGTTCTCCAAGATCATTAATTCTTTAAGTTTACAGAAATCATCAACTTTCTTAGAATGCAACCATTGATCAAATAAGTTTGTGAGTACTCTAGCATATTGCACATGAGTCTGATCTTTCTGTTTAAAGGTGGATCTAAATTTAAGCCTATATGCCTCTGGCACGAGTTCATATGCTTTGAGAATGGCATCTTTTAAACAATCATAGTTGGCACTTTGATCAACAGATAAAGAAATATAAGCCTCTTGAGCCTTTCTTTTCAAAACACTATGTAGCAGTACTGTCCAAAAGTCTTTTGGCCACGAGAGACGACCTGTCACCTTTTCAAACATATGGAAATACTTGGTGACAGTTTGCTCATTAAAGGGAGGTACTAGCTTAATGTTCCTAGCAACATCAAAAGATTCCTTGGCAGATGAACCATTAGCTCTAGGTAAAATATCAGGGTGCATCAGTCTGAATTCGTGATCCATTTCCTTTTGTCTCATTTGAGCCTGTAATTCTATTTCCCTCATTTTGGCTTGCACTTCAAGTTCCCTCAGCTTAATTCTGGCTAACTCAAGTTGCACTTTGTCACCAGTATCATAAGCAGAAAAATCACTAAGGCCAGGTATCTCAGATGCCAAAGGCTCAGGGTCAACACCTTGTGCAGTATCAAATGGCTCAGAACTAGCTATAGAGGACTCACTTTGCTCAAACATGGTGTCCAGTATTAAATCAATTAACTTAGTTTTAGTGCTTGAGGCAGGAAATCTCAACAGTAAGGCCTGAGCAAGCAATATGAGTTCGTGTTTTGTGACTGTTTTCACTCTGTTTGGGGATGGCTTAGAATCCAAAAATGCTATCACATCACTATCACTCACTAGGGCCATGATTACTGATTATAGTTAAGTAGGTAAGAGTAAGCACTGTGTATGTGGCCAAGGTTGCCAATATTGTGTCACAGAGCTATCCTGGCAAGGAGGTCGCCAAATTGTTATGGGGGTGTATATTACGGTGCACTCTTAACCCTTCATTAAGCACCAAAAGGAATAAGGTAAAGCTTGCAAGAGAACTAACTTTACTGTACACTGTATAACATACACAACCAAAGAAGAAACCAGGGTTCGTTTTACAAAAAGGAGGATTCATATAGGCCTCAGAATACAAATATAAAACAAGTTATTTCTTACCTAACCAGAATACACTCAGTGGAAGCTAAGTACTCACAAAGCTCGAGGAAACGTGGATACTTCGAAGGTTAAATCCAGGTATAATTCACGCACTAGTGTAAATGGAAGAGTGAACCAAAAATAGGATATGGTGCACAAACAGAGTGTTTTGTAATCAGAGTCAAGTACTGAGTAGTGTTGCACTTTTCCCCAACACTACTCAATACGTGGAAAGGTTACTAGAGGATGAGAAAAGGGCAGAGTATAAGAGAGAAATGGAGGAACGATTGGGCAAATATGAATTGGAGTAGATGGGGGACGTGGAAGGTGTGTGCAGGATATTCACAGAAGAAATATGTGCAGCATGTGATGTGGTGTGTGGGATGAAGAGAAGACGGAGGGGAGTGCAAGGAACAGCGTGGTGGAATGAAGAGGTGAGACAGGCTGTGGCACAAAAGAAGAAAGCATACAATGAATGGATGAGAAATAGGGGTGTGGAAGAAGTTGAGAGGCGGAAGAGAGAGTTATATGTAGAAAGAAAGAGGGAGGTGAAAAGATTAGTAAGAGAGAGTAAGGAGAGAGTGGTTGAGGAATTTGGAAGGAATTTGAGTGTAAAGTGGAGGGACTGTAAGAAAATGTTCTGGAAAGAGGAGAAGACAGTAAGACAGGGTGGAAGTGAAGTTAGCATGGGAATAAAAGATAAAAATGGTAGATTACTAGTGGAGAAGGGAGAAGAAGTGAGCAGATGGAGAGAAAGCTTTAAGGAATTGTTGAACATAGAGGATGGAAGTGATGCGAGTATAAGTGGCTGGGGAATGGCTGGGAGAAGGAGAGAGGTGAGAACACAGGAAGAAATCAGTAGGATAGAAGTTATGGAAGCAATGAAGAAAGTTGAATTGGGGAAAGCCCCACGAATTGATGGAATGTGTGGTGAAATGTTGAAGCATGGGAGAGAGATAGTAGTAGAATGGATGTGGAAGATGTGCAGATTGGCCTGGGAGGAAGGTAGAGTTCCAGAGGATTGGAAGTCAGGTAAAATTATTTCCTTGTACAAAGGAAAAGGGGAAAAAGAAGTATGTGGTAATCATGGGGGCATTTGTCTTCTTAGTATAATAGGAAAAGTGTATGGTAGGATACTTATTGACCGAGCTAGGGAAATAACTGAGGAATTAGTTGGAGAAGAACAGGGAGGCTTTAGGAAGGGAAGAGGTTGTGTAGATCAGATATTATTCTTAGATCTTTAGTGGAAAAGTTTCTAGGGAAGGGAAAGAAGTTGTATGTGGCTTTCATGGATTTGGAGAAACCATAGGACAGGGTGGATAGACAAGGATTGTGGAAAGTATTAAGAATATATGGAGTAGATGGTAAGTTGTTGAATGCTGTGAAGAGTATGTATGATGGTGCTGAGGCTGCAGTGAGTGTGGATGGTGAACTGAGTGAATTTTTCTCTTTGAAGGTTGGGTTGAAACAGGGATGTGTCATGTCTCCATGGTTGTTCAATCTGTGCATCGATGGGGTAATAAAAGAGGTACAAGGTAAGGTAGTAGATGCTGGAGCTGCCCTGGTGAGATAGAGTAGTGTTTGGAAACTCCAAGTACTGTTGTTTGCAGATGATACTGTGTTGTTGAGTGAAGACGAAGGGGAGCTGCAAGGCTTGGTGGATGAGTTTGGGAGAGTGTGTATGAAACGGAATCTAAAGGTGAATGTAGGGAAGAGTAAAGTGATGGTCTTTGAGAGAGGTGAAGTCAGTGAATGTACAGCGAGGTTGGATGGTGAGGAATTGGAAAATGTGAGTACATTTAAGTACTTGGGTAGTGTGATGAGTAAGGATGGAGGTTTTGAGGTGTAGTGCTTGAAAGAGTACAGCAGGGAAGAAAGATTGCTGGTTCCTTGAAAGCAGTGATAAGAAACAAGGAAGTGAGTATGGAAGTGAAAAAGTTACTACATGACAGTATTGTGATACCAACTTTAACGTATGGAAGTGAAGCTTGGACGTTGTTGTAGGGGCACAAGTCAAGAGTGAGAGCAGTGGAAATGAGTTATTTAAGAGGAGCCTGTGGAGTCACATGGAGAGACAGGCTGACAAATGAGGATATAAAGGAGCATTGTGGTGTGGATGCGGATGTGATAGGAAGCGTTAGGAGGAATACACTGAGGTGGTTTGGCCATGTGGAGAATATGGAGGGTGAAAGACTGACGAAGAGAGTGTATGTGAGTGAGGTGGAGGGGGGAGAGGGAGGGGGAGGCCGAGGATGAGGAGGAGGGATGGGGTGGAGAGGTATATGAGAGAGTGGGTGTGTGAGTTAGGAGCAGTGCATTGAAATGGCGGGGGACAGGGCGACGTGGAGGCGATTTGTTTGTGGCCACCCCGAACGGGATTAAAGCTTCTGGCAATAGATAGAATATATATATATATATATATATATATATATATATATATATATATATATATATATATATATACAAAGTTTTGCATGAGACTGCTGAATGTACGATTGGAAGGAGACATAGATTCAGGAGAAAGAAATGGATATCAGAGGAAACGTGGGATATGATAAAAAAGAGAGGTGAGGCTAAATTGAGGAGTGAGATGCAATGCGTTGATGAACGAGAGATTGAATTAGCAAGAGCTGCGTACTGGAGTTTGAATTCAGAAGTAAGAAGGTTAGCTAGGAGAGATAAAAGAAGATGTGTGGATGAAAAGGTTGCAGAGACTGAAATCTTAATAAACAATAATGATGGACAGAGTCAAAGAATAGCATATGAATCGATTAGAGAACTGAGTGGTAATGCAGGTAAACGCAAGGAAATACCAGTTAGAGACAGGGAAGGAAATTTATTGACCAAAGATGGAGATATTAAAAATAGATGGAAAAAGCATTTTGAGACAGTTCTTAATAGACCAATACCACCAGAAGAGGATATACCGTCTGCTCAGGAAGATTTAAATATAGAAACAGGAGAGTTGAGGCTTGCAGAAGTGGAGAAAGCAGTAAAACAGTTAAAGAATAATAAGGCACCAGGGTAGGATGGTTTATTTCCGGAAATGTTTAAAGTGGAGGGGGATAGATTAATAATGATCTTGACCAAGCTATTCAATAAGATATGGGTGACGGGGTTACTACCATCAGTTTGGAAGAATTGTGTAATTATTAAAGTTCCGAAGAAGGGAGACCTGAGTGAATGTGGTAATTGGAGGGGAATCTCTTTGTCACCGATAGCTTTGAAAGTTTACAGTAGAGTGTTGTTAAATAGGTTGGAGCCGGTGGTTGAGGGTATTCTGAGGGATGAACAGGCTGGTTTTAGAAAGGGACGTGGTTGCAATGATCAGATCTTTATAGTTAGGCATTTGATGCAGCAAGTTAATGAAATGAGAGTACCGTTAAGTCTTTGTTTTGTTGATTTTGAAAAGGCTTTTGATAGTGTTTCGAGAGAGACTATGGGGAAGATCATGAGACATTATGGAATACCAGAGGAGTTTGTGAGGGTCATTATGAACATGCATGAGGACACATTTTGTAAAGTGATGGTTGATGGTTGTCTGAGTGATTCGTTTGAAGTCAAGTCCGGAGTAATTCAAGGTGGTGTTCTATCGCCTTTACTATTTATATTGGTCATTGATTACATTATGAAACGCGTTGGAACAGAAATCGGTGCAGGTATACTTTGGGGAGAGAACAGGAAACTTTAGGATTTAGATTATGCAGATGATATAGTTTTGATTGTGATGGGCCAGAAGAGATGCAGAGAGTGTTGGACTGTTTGGTGAGTGAAGGTCGCAAGGTGGGTTTGGTTATTAATTGTGGAAAAACTGAAATAATCAATATGAATATGGAAAATGCGCAGGAATGTGTAATTGGAGGTATGGTTGTAAAGCAAGTTGATAGGTTTAAATATTTAGGTACTTATTTAGCCAAGGATGGTTCTTTGAACTTTGAATTCGAGGAAAGGTTAAAGAAGGCTAATCAGGCAATGGGAATGCTTAAAAATATTTGGAATAATAACAATTTTTCTGTGCATACAAAAACCAAACTTTATAAGGTAATGGGTAGGAGTGTCTTAATTTATGGACACGAGTCTTTGTACAGCACAGTGACTATGGAAAATAAATTCTTGGTGTTTGAAAACAAAGCACTTAGAAGAATATTAGGAGTTAAGTGGTGGGAAAGGATACCAAATAGTAGAATTAGAGAAATAACGAGAGTGCAGCCTGTCGATGAATATGTTAGGTTCTCACGATGGAAGTGGCTAGGACATGTGTATAGGAGACAGGGAATAGTACGAGGTACACCAGGGTGGGTGTCACTTGGTAGGAGGTAGAGGAAGGCCAAAAGAGTCGTGGGTGAGGACAATGAGACGGGAAGCTGGAGATGAGTGTTGGGGAGATCTTGAGGAGTTAGCACAAGATAGGATGTGGTGGTGTGAGTTCATCGAGGCCCTATGCATCCCCTATGATTGATATGTACGAGGTTGGTAGATGGTAGGGGGATGAATATAGTTTTGAATGGCGAGTTGCTTGAGGAGGTAGAGTGTTTTAAATATCTAGGGTCACATGCTGCTGTGGATGGAAGAATAGATGCAGAAGTGAAGTTTAGAATAAATGAAGTAGGAAAGGTGCTGGGAGGAATGAAAAAAGTGTTTAAATGTCGTTCGCTTAGAATGGATGTAAAGAGATGGCTGTATGAGGGTGTTGTGGTACCTACTGCATTATATGGGGCTGAAACATGGAATATGGGTGTAGCAGAGAGGAAAAGTTTGAATATAATGGAGATGAGGTGTCTGAGGAGTATGTGCGGAGTGACGCGTATAGATCGAGTGCGAAAGGATGAAGTGCGAAGGAGAACTGGAGTTGGTCGGGAAATGACTGGTAGAGTTGAGCAGAGGGTGGTGCGATGGTTTGGGCATGTGGAGAGAATGGATAATGAGCGATTGGTGAAAAAGATAACTAGATCTGATGTGAGAGGTGTAAGGCTGAGAGGAAGACCATGAATAGGATGGATGGACAGTGTGAAGAGAGCGCTGGATGCAAGAGGGATGTCTGTTGAGCAAGGAAGAGTGGCTGTGAGTGACATAAATTAATGGAGAAAAATTGTGAATGAATAAGTGATGACGCAGCCCTGAGGGGATATTCTCCCACATTTGGTCTGATGAGCTAGTCAGGTCAGGTGCGGGTAAGGGGATGAGTCTGTTATGATGTGGCAGGGGTAAACCAGCTCTGCTGTCGGGCCCTGCTGCAGATGTCACTGATTGCATTGCACAGTTGACCCTTGTGCCGTGTGGTGCGGTGAGGATCTGTCCGTTCTTCCCTTTGGGGCTAAGATGCGAATGAATGTGTTTGAATGGATGAGTAAATGGGGAGTGTGTCGTCCTGTCTCGGCTACCTCCCTTTCCTTGGGGGAAGCAGCCTAGATATATATATATATATATATATATATATATATATATATATATATATATATATATATATATATATATGAGAATGCCTGGTAAGTGACGAACGAAGAGGTTCTGCGAATGATATGATATGGGTGGCGTGGATTAAATACTCGTTTTTACAATGGAACAGGTAATGGAGAAAACTTTGTTAAAAATTTTGTTTTTATGTCACTTACGAATCTAGAAACAAGAAACAACAAGGTAGATAGGGAGGGTTATGGAATGTTTTGTTTTTTGTTTGGTGTCGAAGCAAAATTGCTGAATGTTGTTGGCAGTTCTTACAGCTTGTGTTGGCACTAGTACAGCTTGTGTAAAAGTAGGCAGTTGTCTAAGTGAGTGATTTAACATTAGTTTTGCAGTAAGACAAGGAGGTGTCATGTTCCCACGGCTGGTCAATGTTTACATGTCTTGTGTGTTACGAAAGGTAAAAACTCGAGTCATTGAAAGAGGGATGGGGTAGTAATAAACAGTTTCGGCTGCACATGTTCACATTTAATGTATGCAGATAGTGCTGTGTTTCTGGCTGATAGTGAATAAGAACTTTGCTGATTGATACAGTGGTTTGTAATTGCCTGTCAATACCGTCCCTTTAAAGGAGGTGTAATTAAGAGTAAAGTGATGGTTTTTGAGGGAAAAAAAAAAATTCTCCATATGTCATGTTCTAGTAAATAAAGAGAGACGTGAATATGAAGGGAGACTTTACTATTCTGGGCGAAGGAAAAGAGAGGTACACAGCAGAGCTGAAAAGAGCATTCTTAGCTGGTATGGTCATATTGAGAGAGAACGGGTATAAATAGAGTCGTGCAAAAGGAGAATGTGAGTGAGCTTGAAGGCTGGAAGAAGCATGGTAGGCCAAGCAGGTGGATAAATATGGCAAATAAGGGTAAGAGAAAGAAAGGTATAAAGGCCGAGGAGGCTAGGGAGCGGACAAGAGATGGAGCTGGTAGGGTAAGTTTCATATTGAGGAGTGCATGAGAAGGGTCTGGCATCCCTTGTCTTGACATTTGTGAGATTGTCTCTGGCAGTTAAGTAAATATGAACATATGTGTGAAACTGTGTCCCAGTGAGAGGTGGAGCCAGGGTTCGGGGACTTAATTGGTGAATGTGTGGTTGTTTGATCCATTTCAGTCGGCATGCTTTTAAATGACTTCCCCCACTGTCAAGTTCTTTCGTTTTCCTTGTTTTCTGGAACGTATCTTACTCCATCCGTAGGTGGAAAAAACATGCAAAATGATACACACACACACACACACACACACACACACACACACACACACACACACACACACACACACACACACACACACAGGGTACTGGAAAAGTTAATAAGAAAACTTTGGGTAAACCATCTAGAAAAATACGATAACAGAAAGGCAGTTCGGTTTCAGAAAAGGAAAATCATGTGTTACGGATCTATTAAGCTACTATGATAGAGTTGCAGAAACACTACAGAAAAGAGAGGGATGAGTAGACAGTATCTATTTAGATTTTGAGAAAGCATTAGACAGAGTACTGCACCAAAGAATTTATGGAAACTGTTCCATCAAGGAGGAATCCAAGGTAATCTGTTCTTTAGGGTGTAGGATTTTCTCAGATAAAGCAAAATGAGAACAGTACGAAGGGGTACTCATCATGGAGGGAAGTGACTAGCGGAGTTCCACATGGCTCAGTGCTCACACCAATTTTGTTTTTAGTACAGTATATGTAAATGATATAGACAGAAACATTGGAAATGGAAGCTATGTAAATATGTTTGTTGATGATGCAAAAATATAAAGGAGAATTACACACACAGAGACTGTTGCACAGCTACATGAAGAATTAAATAAGCATCATGAATGGAGCAATAGATGGCACATGGAATTCAGTGTGGACAAATGCCATGTATTTAAATTTGGTAAAAGTGGAAAAAGACCAGACTGGGATCATAGGCTAGGAAGTTCAACCCTGCACATATCAGAAAAGGAGAAGGACCCAGGAGTGATTATCAACAACAGACTATCTTCGACAAACCACATGAGTGAGAAGGTACCAAACATGCACACACTGTTTACTAATATGAGGAGAGTATTCATATCTATAAATGAAGACATGCTGAGAAACATAACATCATTCATCAGACCAACCATGGAATATCCATCAGTGATCTGGAATCCGCATCTCAAAAAACACATGGATGAGATTGACAGAGTACAAAGGGCTGCTACATGATGGGTACCAGGCTTAAAGGATCTAAGCTGTGAAGAAAGAATAGAAAAACTGAACGCACCAACATTGCAAGAGAGAAGGAGAAGAGGAGACATGATTGCACTACATAAATGCATCTCACGGAAAGAGAAAATAGACATCAATGAGTATTTAACCTATGGGGATGCATCAGCAAGAGGACACTGAAAAAAAACAAAAACTGCATAAGGAAAGAGGTGACAAATACGAAAGGAAATTCAGTTTTCCCAACAGGGCAATTGGTCAGTAGAATGCACTATCGAATGAAACAGTGTGTGCCAAAATTATTCATAAATTTAAGGATATGTATGATAAAAATGGTTTAATACACGGGACAGTACGAGCTTGACTCGTTCCTGTAAAGATACAATAGGTAAGAACGCGCGCGCGCGCGCGCGTGCGTGTGTGTGTGTGTGTGTGTGTGTGTGTGTGTGTGTGTGTGTGTGTGTGTGTGTGCATTTATTTAAATTGGGAAAGGTTTGAAGGTATAGATTTACTCGTATATAAGGCGTGGATTTGCTCGTACATACTCTCAGGAGTGGAAGAAAAAGAAAAAAAAAACGAAACGATGAACAATGGAAAATACCTGAAAGCTGAAGAAAACTGAACTGCAACTGTGTTAAAGGCTAGGACCAGCTGGATCATGAACTGCCAAATATGCTCTGCCGAAAAGAGATCCCAAGAGTAAAAGAAAGAATAACATAGAAGACAAGAAGAACAGAGGCAGGCTATAAGCAATATAGAAAAAAGGAGAAGTGAGATCTATGAATGGAGAGATGGGGAAAAGGAACATAATCAGAAGAGAAGCGAAGGAACAGAAGGAAGAGGTTACATGGAGAAGAGGAGAGTGTGAATTTAAACAAGAAATTAGAAGAAAACAAAAAGGAATGGGACAGAAGAATGAGAAACAAAATACTCTATGTAAGAAAGAGAAGGAGACAGTGACAAAATTGAATGAAACAGAGGTAAAGAAGAAGAAGCAGAAGAGAAGAAGACACGAGAAAAAGATTGCGAAAAGAAGGTAAGTTAGAAGAACAGAAAAAGTGTGAGAAAATGAAAGGGATAGACACAAGGAGGAGAGTGCACAGGAGAGAAAGAGTGCAACAGGAATGCATAGGAAAGAAATAATGCATCGAGAAAGATAGAGGAAAATAGGGAGAAGAGAGAGTATGACAAGAATGAATGGAGAAGAGGAAAAAGAAGAGCAGAAAGAAAGTTCCACAAGAATGAAGGGTGAAAGAAAGGAGAGGGACTGAAGAGTGCGAGAGGGAGAGAGAAGATGAGAGAGCAAGTGATATGAAAGAAGAAGAGAGAAGGAAACGTAAGAAAGGGAGGATGAGAAATAGAAGAAAGGAGAAATCGAGTGGGGCAAGAAGAAAAGACTTATAAAACGAGAGAAGAAAAAATAGTGCAACAAGTGGGAATGGTAGAATGAGAATGTGGGAAGAAGGAATGAGAATGAAGTAGAATACGAGAAGTATGAAGGAGAAAAAGAGTAGAGGGGAAAAATGTGCTTCAGTATACAGAGAGAGAGAGAGAGAGAGAGAGAGAGAGAGAGAGAGAGAGAGAATGATCGTGGTGGCTGAAGGTATGTACAAAGGAGAGATAAACAAGAAGAAAGACAGCAGGCGAGGACAAAGAAAGTGCGACAAGAAGGGAGAGAGAGAGAGAGAGAGAGAGAGAGAGGAGAAAAGAAAGTGCGACAAAAATTAATAGAAATGAGAAAAAGAGACAGACCAGATGGATAAGGAAAGAGAAGAATAAGAGAGAAGAGTGGAAAAAGAAAGAAGAGGAAAGAGAAAGAGAGACCAGGAAGAAGGGAAAGGAAAGAGAAAGATAGAAGAGAAAGAAAGAGGGAGAAGAGAACATGAATGAGTAAAGTAACAGATGCTGCTTGAAAGGTGATAGGTGGAGTCACGAGGGGATGTGAATTTAATAATTAAAAATGCTGAAATTACTCGAAAGTAAAGACAAAGAATTGACTTGTGAAATCAAGTAGTAGGTTTTACTTTATGCTAGCTTACTTCGCAAATTCTCTAAAGAGGAGAATTTTATAAACTTTCTCAACATTACACAGCAGAGACTATCTACTCACGAATACTGTATCATTAGTAGCCTACTGTTAGCCTCTGAGAAAGTGTGATCTTTACCCCCTGACAATCAATAACTAATAATAATAATGAACAAGTTCTTGCTGATGCTTAACTCCTGGCCAGCACAACAGATTTAAGTTTTGATACAAAAGAACTGGCTTAAATACCAGTTTTGATTAATTTAAGAAGTTCATGCTAACTGGGAGTAGCAAACTAACTTAAGCTCGATATGGAGAAATCAAACACCATTAACATAATTAAATGAGCTCAAAGAAAAGAACTGTAAATTTATTGATTAAAATAAAATAAATTTACGTTACATGAATCTCAAAATGAATTCAAAAGGGAAATTCATTGTCTCTGAGGGACTAATGAATTCAAAGAACAGGGGAAATTCACTCACTCATTTAAAAGCTAATCAGACTTAAGGGAAAGAAAACGAATGAAAATTTTGGTCAGTGGAGGGAACGGAGCTGAAGCTACGAAAGACTGGGCGTCTGTTTGTTGAACACCAGGTGCTGTTATCCACTGCTTGTCTGCTATGCCGATCACCGCAGGTGGAGAGATCCTGAAATTGCTGTACAACGGAGATGTTACTCTCTGTGCTGTGCACAAACAATCCTACTCTCATGGAGGTTTGAAGCTGACTGAGTCCAAACTCAGTAAGGGGGGGTGAGAGATGGCCATGCTCACTGGAAGTAGGCGTGGCCTAACTTCAACGGTCAACGGAGAGAGGGCAAACGATATACACACGCAATAAAATCACTCACTGAAGCGCTAATGTTGCGCATAAGAACAGTCACTTTGGGGGCAGTGAAGAATATTCTGAAAAACTATCCCAATCGAAGTGCATATGAGGATGGTTAAACTGAGTGATACACAGTGGGAATTCCACTAGAGTTCGTGGTTTTCTCACCCAAGTACAATGTCACAGATTTGTAAACTACACACTCTCACAAATTCGTTACATTACACCCCATCAAAATCAAAATTTTCTTAGAAAAATTTTACGATATATATATATATATATATATATATATATATATATATATATATATATATATATATATATATATATATACATCCTAACTCAGTCACACAATTTTCACACTGTGGTATGTGTACTATCCTGGTACAGGAGAAAATCACTGTCACCAATGAGCGTAAAAACCTCGTATTTAGGTTAATAGAAGCAAGCTTGAGGGAAAAAAAACTCCGCAACAATGATGAATAATCCTGTACTCAGGTCAAACTGAGCGAAAAGTTTGCTACATTTACATTAACAACTAATTGTTATGTAGCGTGGTCTATGTAATACACGGTGTAGGTGTGACAGTTGTAGTGTAACCATACCTATGTGTAAAATGATATAATACAAATTAATGGTAAATAGAGATGACGAGGCAAAAGAGAAGAGGCGGCAGCATGCAGCAGAGACGATCAGCTGATCTGCACAACAAAACTGCTACACCTGCCAGCTGTCCCTGCAAAATCAATCAAGGTGAAGCATCAAAAGTGTCAGTGCAACAAACAATTTTTATTAAATTACAATTTCTCTCTCTGCCTAGCAGTCAGTACACATGCTACACAAAGTACGCCCTAGCCGAAAATTTTAAGAGACAGCCAAAGCTTTGTACATTCGAGGTTGCCTTTATTTTCTTATTGGATACATTATTAACCAGGAAACGTAGTCCCAGGACAGAATCTCAAAGGACCCTTGTAGTTTACTGGTTAAACCTACATTATTATTAACAGGAAACGTGGTCAGGACTGAATCTCAAAGGACCCTTGTAGTTTACTGGTTAAACCTAACTCTACAATTATGATCAATATCAGCAAGTTGATAATCCCTACGCAAACTCAGGCAGGTCACATTTTAACACCTGACATGGTGTGAACACTGATGTGGATAATGTGCATTCTCCGCGAATCCTAAGAGAGGCCCATGGCTTGAGATGCTCCACAAGGTAATTCTTAGACAGCCTCGGATTGCCTCTGCAGGGGTATCAAACTTTCCCCTAAACAACAGTACCTATGTATGTACAGGCCCTGGACTTAGTGTGAACTGTGGGGCCAGTGGGCGAGGTGTCGGGTCTGCACCCACTTTACCACTGCCCTCCCTCTCAATTGACTCAGAGATTACAGGTGTGGATTCATACGGCACAGAAAAGACATGTCCCTGATTGGTGGTATGTTGACACACATTGAAGGAATGCACAAACCTATCCATTTCCTGTCCCATCCCTGGCCAGAAAAAGTCAGCACAGATACAGCCTTGGGTTTTCCTTTTGCCCATGTGACCTCCTGACGCTGAACAATGACCCCATTCTAACACTGCTTGGCGATACTTAGCGGGAACGACAAACTGCAGTCGAACCTCACCCTGGGTGTTCGTGACTCATGGTACAGCCGTCCTTGTTTACAATGGAACCTGGCTTGACCTCCCTGTGAATACTTAATCATTTTACCCTTTTGCTTCTTCTGCACAATAGCAAGTTTCGGGTCAGACTGTTGTTCCAGGACAACATCTTGACTACAAATCAGATCTAGAGGTGATGCAGTGGTCACTGGGGTGACACAGCTTGGAGCCTTGGCCATGGCTCGTGTTACTGCAGCCGAAGTCTGAGTAGCATCATCTACAGTGCAATTATACGTGGCACCTGGTATGTTGCGTATTATTAGGTCAAACAGAGGTTCTGCCATGACAACTGCAATTGTCGTAGTGTGTGAAATGGAGATGCCACCTGGATATGTGCGTCAGAGAACAATCTAATTGATCCATCATTAAGCTGAGCTTGGATCTGTCTACCTGTATACTCTTCAGGCCAAACTAGACTCTGCATGACAGAGCAACCTTAGGAACCATTGTCTCTCAGGACCTTTACAGAAATGCCTCCCACAAACCCTGGCTGAACAAGGAAGGCACTGTTGCCTGTGGGAGGGTCTGTGGAGGAAGCAGCCAGCCACTGATGAGACTGCGGAACGAATGATCCAGCTAATGTGGCGCCCTGAGAACTAGATGCTTGAGGGGTCGTGCTCACCATCTGGGGCGTTGGAGTGTTGACCACCTGTGGAGGAGGTTTCACTGTCACAGAGGGACTAGTTAATTGTGAAAGAGGACCTGTGTTGCTTGGGATGAACCACCATGCGCTTGTCGGGGAATGAAGGCTGCATTTGCCTCCTGCCTCCGATATACTGGGGCTGGTGCCGAAAAGGATTGTCCTAACTGTCGATCACATGACTGATACTGCTGCTGGTTAGGGTACTTGTTGTACCCCTTCCAAGCAGGTTTCTGCATATTTTGCACTTGGTCCTTCTTCTGTGGTTTGTTTGGACCGTGGCCATTATTCTGAGAACGGCCTTGATGCTGGGGTTCAGTCTGAGATGGCTTCCCAGATTTGTCAGCTTTCCTGTTCCAGGTCTGTTGCTTATGAGTTTGGAACCCATACGCAGTGAAGAATGCATCAGCCTTTTCCACCATTTGGCTGGCATCCCTTACCTGGCAGATCTTAAGCTGAGCCATAAGCTCAGTGGGCCACGACTTTTGTAGCTGCCTGCCCAGCATAAGGTCAATTATCCCCTCTCGAGTGAGAGGAGTTTCATCTTTCTCCATCCACTCATCTAAGTAAGCAGTAAGCCGATCAAGGAACTGAACAGCAATCCCCTTTTCTTGGAGATGTGCTCTCATGACCTGACTCCTGGCATCATCAATTGTGAGACCGTATGCTTTGATGAGTGCAGCCTTCATCATCTCATACGTGAGATTGTCTCCACGAATTCTGTGAAGGGCAGGACCCTCAAACAAGCTAAGAAACTAGAGCTGCTTAGCTGCCTCATCCAGCTGGTAAAGCTGTGCCATGTCTTCGAAATGAGCTATGAATGGTCAATTTGCTCGCTTTCCTTGTATGAAGGAAGCTTGAGTCGTGGTGTTGCCAGAACATGTGCAGAGAGAGCTCTCGTGGAGCTTGGGTCGACTGCACCAGATGTGCCTGAAGCCAAGGAGTCTCGCTTGAGCTTCAGCATCTCAAGTTCATGTTTCTCGTGTGCCCTCACACTCGGCACACTAGTGTTCACGTTCTCTCTCACATTGTTCTCGCTCGTATTCATGCTGCTCTCGCTCGTATTCACACTCTGTCTCACGTTCCTCGCGCTGTTCTCACTCATGTTCACGTTGAATTTTACGCTCTTCACGGGCATCACTCTCACGCTGCTGTTCAAGAGTGTACCATGAGAGCACATAGTCTTTAATTTCCTCGGGATTGGTAAGCCCCATATCTTTGGCTTGCTGTACATATATATTAGCAGCCATGATCTAACTCAACTTAGGCTGAGTGGACTAAAGACTGAGTACTGACCGCTGTTTTGCAGAGAAATGCTAATAATCAAAAGTAAAGAATATAGCCACAGGCTGGTGGTGACCAGTCTTATCTCCTGTGCAGGAGGATTCACTGTCGCAGGGGGACTAGTGAATTGTTACTCGTTTTATCTCCCGTGGAGAAGGATTCACTGTTACAGGGGGACTAGTGAATTGTTACATGTTTTATCTCCTGTGGAGGAGGATTCACTGTCAAAGGGGGACTAGTGAATTGTTACTTGTTTTATCTCCTGTGGGGGAGGATTCATTGTCGCAGGGGGACTAGTGAATTGTAACTCATTTTATCTAACTAAACTGGTAGGATTCACTGTTGTAGGGGGACTAGTGAATCTATGATTAGTGCCTATAGCCTTTAATGATAACAAATACCTAGGTGTGAGTGTGTGAGTATTATTTCTTTAATAACTTTAGAGCTAGGAGTTAATACCCTGGAATGAGGTCGCCAGATGTCATGAGGGGATGTGAATTTAAAAATTAAAAATGCTGATATCACTAGAAAGTAAAGACAAAGAATTGACTTGTGAAATCAAGTAGTAGGTTTTACTTTATTCTGGCTTACTTCACCAGTTCTCTAAAGACAAGAATTTTATAAACTTTCTCAACATTACACAGCAGAGACTATCTACTCATGCATGCTATATCATTAGTACTGTTAGCCTCTGAGAAAGTGTGATCTTTACCCCCTGACAATCAATAACTAATAATAATAATGAACAAGTTCTTGCTGATGCTTAACTCCTGGCTGGCACAACGGATTTAAGTTTTGATACAAAAGAACTGGCATCAATACCAGTTGTGATTAATATAAGAAGTTTGTGCTAACTGGGAGTAGCAAACTAAATTAAGCTCAATATGGAGAAATCAAACACCATTAATATAATTAAATTAGCTCAAAGAAAAGAACTGTAAATTTATTTATTACAATAAAATAAACTTCCGTTACATGAATCTCAAAATGAATTCAAAACGGGAATTCAGTGTCTCTGGGGGACTAATTAAGTCAAATAACAAAGGAAATACACTCACTCATTCATTCAGACTTAAGGCTAAGAAAACGTACGAAAATAGTGGTCAGTGGATGGAACGGAGCTGAAGCTACGAAAGACTGGGCATTTCTCTGCTGAACACCAGGCGCTGCTATTCACTGCTTGTCCGCTATGCCGATCACCACAGGTGGCGAGATCCGGAAATCGCTGTACAATGGAGACGCTGCTCTCTACACTGGACACAAATGACCCTACTCTCTTGGCGGTTTGAAGCTGACTGAGTCCAAACTGGGAAAGGGGAGATGAGAGATGGCCATGTTTACCGGAAGTAAGCGTGGCTTAACTTCAACAGTCATTGGAGAGAGGGCGAACGATATACACACACAATAAAATGACTCAGTGAAGCGCTAATCTCATGCATAAGAACAGTCACTTTTGGAGCAGTGACGAATATTCTGAAAAACTATCCCAATCGAAGTGCATTCGAGGATGGTTAAACTGAGTGATACACTGTGGGAATTCCACTAGGGTTCGTGGTTTTCTCACCCAAGTACAACGTCACGGATTTGTAGAATACACAATCTCATGAATTCGTGACAGGTGGCTGAGTAATAGGGCAGGTGGAGACAGGTGGAAGGGTTGGCAGAGGAATAAGGATGAGATGAAGTGGTTGGTGGAGGGTTGGGATCAAGTGGAGGGGTTGGATTAGGGGCAAGACTCAAGTAGAGGCGATGGTGGAGGGATTACGATTAGGTGAAGTATTTGGTGGAGAAGCTAGGATCAGGTGCAGGGGTTGATGGAGAGGTTAGAGTTAGGTAGAGGAATTTGATGGGGGCGTTAGGATCAGCTTGAGTGGATAAGACTAATACCGATTACAACGTCCTGTGGGTAGAATCTCACGAGAAAAAAGAAATTTTTATCTAGGATACGTTTTTATCAGACGACATCTTTATTTAGGAAACATTTTTGTTACAGGACATCTTTATCTGGGTAACGTTTCAATTAAAGGACGTCTTTATCTGGGAATGTTTTGATGAGAGGACATCTTTATCTGGGGAATGTTTTGATCAGGAGACGTCTTTACCTGCGGAATGTTTTGATGAGAGTACGTCTTTATCTGGAAAACGTTTTGTTTAGAGAACATCTTTATCTGAGGAATGTTTTGATCTGAGGACGTCCTTTTTTCGGAAATATTTTGATCAGATGACGTATTTATCTGGGAAATGTTTTGATCAGAGGACGTCTTTATCTTGGGAATGTTCTGATCAGAGGACGTCTTTATCTCTGGAATGATTTGATCAAAACATTCCCCAGATAAAGATGTCCTCTCATCATGGTTAAAGGACGTTTGTGGGGCAAGTTTTGACCAGAGAATGTCTTTATTTGGGAGAAATTTCGAAACGGGGAGCTTTTGATTTGTCACCACTTGAGTATATATTGCATGCCAACCATTTCAATATCATCATCATCATTATAATGATACTAAAAATAATAATAATAGTAATAATTTATTATTATTATTATTATTATTATTACTGTTGTTGTTGTTATATTTATCGTTATTACTTCCGCCAACGAAGTTGGACGAGGTTATGTATTCACCTACCGTTATGTGTGTCTGTTTGTTTGTTTGTCCACACGATATCTCCAACAGTTCTCAAATGAATTTCAATGAAATTTTGTGGAAGAGTGAGCCATGGTCCACAAAAGAACTGATAAAATTTAGGGGCTGATCCGGATCCGGAGTATCCTGCACAATATCTCAAAAAGTTCTCAACGAATTTCAATGAAATTTTGTGGAACAGTAGGGCATAAAAGTGTTGATTAAATTTTGGGGCGGATCCGGATCTGGATTCGGATTTTATATATCCCGCACAATATCCACAAAAGTTCTTAATGAATTTCAATAAATATTTGTGGAAGAGAGGGCAGTGGGTCAAGGAACAACTGTCTAAATTTGGGGGAGCATCCAGATCCTATGTATTCCACACAATAAATCTAAGGAACTGGATCTGGATCTTTTTTAATGGCAACGGCATTGGCGGAGGTATGCGCTCTCTGCACATTTCCTTATTATTATTATTATTATTTTTATTATTATTATTATTATTATTATTATTACTATTATTATTATTATTATTATTACTATGACTACTACTACTACTACTACCTCCGCAAGGAGGTCATGTTTTCACCCCTGTCCGTTTGTTTGCTGGTTGGTTGGTTGGTTTGTAAGCAAGATTACACAAAAACTATTGGACGGATTTCCACGAGACTTGGCCAAAGAATGGGCCTTGGCGCACAATAGTCTCCATTATAATTTTGGTGCGGAACCGGATAAAGGTGCGGATCCAGGATTTTTTTTTTTTTTTCACTTTCACATTGCGAGATAGGAAGTTTTTTGACGTTTTCATAAATTTTTCAGTGAATATTGCATGGATCTTCATGAAAAAAAAACAACAACACACACACACACAGGCATATTTAGGATGTTGGTATCTACGAATGTGTACAGTTTGGCACGGGTGTTACAACTTATAGGGTTATGAGTTTGATATTGGATTAGACTTGATTGAATTAAAAGGAACTACATGTTGGGCCTTGGCAGAGGTATGCACTCTACTGAGTACCATTCTAGTTATTGTTATTATTACTGTTATCATCGTCATCATCACCTGGACATCCCTTCCCATCCTAGGACAGGGTGAGGAGTAGCAATGTCCAGACAGTCCAAATTTGCCTAGTCTAATGAGCCACGCTTCCATTCATTCATAATTCAAGCCCCCGGAATACTGGCTCTATTGGATATGCCACAAACATTCACCATGTTCTGTAGCTTCACATAAACTTCTCCGATAGAGTCAATCCGGAAGATGCCACGTTAAAAAAAAAGGTGCCAAATCCCTGATCATGCACTTCTCTTCACAACATTCATCCAGCCAGCATGATCTCTTGTCAGTTCCCTAGCCTCACTGACTTCCAAACCTCTAATCCTCACACACTCATCCACCATATCTCTCCACGTGCACCTTGGCCTACCTCGCCTCTTCCTTCCTTCAAAGTCGCTCAGATATACCTTTTTCACCAATCTATTGTTATCCATTCTCTCCAAATGACCATACCATCTCAGTACACTCTCTTCGATTCTGGTGTCCACAGACTTCCTCACTCCACATCCTTCACGAATCACATTATTTCGTATCCTATCCACTCTCTGTTTTCCACACACATTCCTCAGTAGTCCCATCTCCTCTCCTCTTACTCTTGACTTTTTTTTTTCATGCAACACCATAGAGTCACATTCATATGTTAAAGTTGGCGCAAACACTCCTTCATGTAAGCCTCATGCAGCTGTAGCACCCAAGCCTCTGTTTCTTATCAAGGGCTTCATTGCAACAGCTACTTTTCTTCCTTGTGTCATTCTGCTTTCAACTTCTTTTGCACATTTTCCCCTCTTTTCTATCTCTGTACCCATGTATTTGAATACCGTGTCCAGTCTCTCTCATTTCACTGTAACATTGCACTGGGAGTCACCTTCTCTCTCAATAACCATCACTTTACTCTTTTCTATATTTACTTTCAAGGCACGACACTCACAGAATCAGCAAAACTCTGCATTAGCCTACCAAGTTCTTGTCCAGTATTTGCAAGTAGTACTGCATCATCAGCATACAACAAAATTGAGTATATATATATATATATATATATATATATATATATATATATATATATATATATATTGGACAACCATGGGGACATTACACTGTCGCACGCCCACACCGATCGTGAACCATTCACTTAAATGCCCATTTACCCTTCCACATGCTTCACTACCATCATAAAAACTCTTGACGGCACCTAGCAGCTTACCATCTACACTGTACATGCGCAAGACTTTCCACAATCCTTCTCTGTCCACTTTGTCGTATGCTTTTTCAAGATCCTGAATGCCATTAACACATTATGGTCCTTCTCACAAGCGTTCTCTGCTATCTGTCTCACTGCAAATATATGATCCACACATTCTTTGCCACTCCTAAAGCCACCTTGTTCACCACTCACTAGGACTTCTGATATCCCTTTTACTTTCTCTATAATAATTCTTCCATATACCTTCCCTACCACACTCAGTAAACTTATGCCACAATAATTCTTGCACTAACTTCGCTCACCTTTGTTTTTTGTACAAGGGTACAATCACAGTCTTTTCCACTGTGCTGGCACAGTTTCACTCATCCATGCCTTCTTACATATCTCCAGCAAGCACCTCATTCCACTATCTCCACTACGCTTAATAATCTCTGCATACACCTCATCAACCCCAACTGCTTCCCATTTGCAGCCGCTTCACAGCATCCTTCACCAATGTAAGTGTCACGTCTCCTAGTACTGAATTCCTTCTCTGCACACTCCCAAAACCAATCATGTTTTCAGCTGCTCTGCTCTCTTTATTCCCTTTCATCAGGCTTTCAAAATTTTCTTTCCATCCCGTCCTTCCTTCATCCCCATAGGTTAATACTCAGCCACTTACATCCTTCACACCATCACATATTTTTCCTCGTTCACTTCTACATTTCCGCATCACTTTCCAGAATAACTTCCTCTTTTCAGAGTAGTTTGCATTCATTTTTCTTCATAGATCATCATTTACCTCCATTTTCCTCTTCACTAGTTTCTTTACGTGCTTCTTGCTCTCGATATACTCAGTTCTTATTTCAACTGAACCCCTGTTCTGTAGCCACTTTAGCCACTTCGTCCTCTTTTCCTCCTCTGCTCTCTTAACCTCATCATCCCACCATGCCGTACCTTTCTTCTTTGTTGTTACTCTTGCCACACTACACATCGCTATAGCATTTCTAACTAAGCAATCCCTATATGCATTCAACAGGCTGTCCAGATTCATTTCATTCGAGTTCTCTGATTCTGACTCCTCCCCTACTTTAGTCCTGTATTCATCTGCCATTTCGTTGATCCTCAACATCTCAACTTTCAGTCTTTCTCCCTGACTGCTCCTCTATCTCCTGATCCACCTTACTCCTCTCACCTTGATCTTGCATACCTCAATCATATGATCTGACAGACCTCCACATCGTCCTCTCACGGCCCTCATATCAGCAACCATTCCCAACATCGACCTCTCTACGAGCACGTAATCAATCAGGCTTCTTTCAAAACGATCCTCGTTCCCTATTACCATGTATACTGTATGTATGTGCATCATTGTGTTTGAAATACTAGTTACAAATGCACAACCTCCTCTCCTGACACATATCCTTCAGTCGCTTCCCATTATTATTTTCTCCTTGCATTGCATTACAACTCATTATGTTATCCTCAGGACCAGTGCCTACTCCCGTTCATATCACTTTACTGTTAGTATTATTATTATTATTATTATTATTAGTAGTAGTAGTAGTAGTATAATTATTATTATTATTATAATTATAATTATTATTATTATTATTATTATTATTATTATTATTATTATTATTACTACTACTACTACTACTACTTCTACTACTACTATTACTACTACTACTACTGCAACTGCCAGTATAGTGCGCTTTGTGAGCCCGTGACATCTATCATCATAATTTCATACTGGTGTAACCTCTCAACATCTCTGGTGAGGTAGTTGAAGAATAACAGAGGAATAATCGAGTTAAAATATTTACTCTCTCTCTCTCTCTCTCTCTCTCTCTCTCTCTCTCTCTCTCTCTCACGTTTTTCACCCTGGATGTGCATATTGGCCGAATGATAAAACCCAGATATGGGGCGATTACCCTTGCTGATTTCACCCCTAAACATAGAAAAAGCGTTCATATAAAATTATGAGACCAATATCCGATATTTAATTGTTAGAATTTATGCAAGAAAGCGTTACAACAGGAAATCCTTTTTAATTCGATTTTGCAGTTCAGCATGTCAGTTGAAGCCCTCGGTACATTCCTTTGGAAAGCTGGGATATCAAGGTGTTTCTTTGGTCTCATGAGTAAATATACTAAAAACAAAATTTATTTAATGTATCTACTACCTGCTGAAAGAATCTCTTCTCTATCTCACACAGTAGAAAAGTTATTAGTTTCTGAAAACCATCATGGCTGGGCCATGTCGTGTAGGCCCCCCCCATTTCTAAGGTGAATATAAACATCGCTTTGCTATGCATGCTCGTTTTGCTTGCTGCGCCTGCCTGCTCATAACTACTACTACTACTACTATCATTATTAAACTTCACCATATAAATGGCGACGCTTTTTACTGTTTTCGCAGGTATTTATTATTATTATTTTTCTTGGTACTTTTTTCTTAGAGCTTGATGATATTATACAGGAAGGTACCCTAGGGTAACCCAAATACTTGTGCCAAATATAAATGACTCTGACTATTTTTGAAGGTCGTACTCATTTTTGGTGCAAATATTGCATATTTGAAACTGAAATATCTCAGAAACATAATGAATTACAGATATTTGGTTGAAAATCCTGTGAAAACAGGTTTGCTGAAAATTTTGGCTGAATATTTTGCCAGTTAGTGTAGTGGAGAGTACCGGATTCAATCTGCTCAGTGTCTTGTTTGTCGTATGTTTTAAAGAAAACTACCAAAACTATAATGCTGCAACTTTACAGAAGTGTAGCTGTGGCCCCTCTTATTATGTGATGGGAATGCTGTTACACTTAAGCCTACAGGGCCGGATGTAGACCTTGGGGGGCCAGGGATGCGTCAAGTTCGGTAGGCCCCTCACACACAGGAATTAAAATACACGGCAAATCACCAAAATTACACATCAAAGTCCGTTTACCTCATGTAATTGGAACTAGCAAGTTATACATACATAGAAAGGTTAAATGAGTTATATATCTGAAGTAAATACATGTATACATGTAAGTACTTGCCAACAAGAATCCAAGTAGATTTTTAGGTAAGACAAATTACAAAGAACATACTATGCTGCTATGTACTCTTTACTTTCCATAGATAACAATGGCTGGTTCAAAAATTTACACAACGAAATTAACCTCTGAACCTATCAAGGCAAAAGTTTATCTAAGCTAAATATAATAAGTTTTACCAACTTAAAGCTATATGCATCACACTACTATGTCTACAAAAAATCTTTCTTTCTACACTTGGTACGGTATCTGAAAAATCTTTAATGAACTCCTCAAACTGTATCATCTTTAGAACACTGCTCTCTACATCCAGTAGGCACAGAGCACTTAGTCTTTCATGGGTCATCGTGGTTCTCAGATAAGTCTTTATCAATGCCAATTTGCTGAATGATCTCTCTCCTGAATAATTAGTGATCATCATGCTCAAATATATTCTAAGACCTACATTAACACTTGGAGAGGTATCAGCATGGAGTAAAACCGCCTGTTGAGATGGTGTGAGACATGACCTGAGCTTGGAAAAGGCTGCAAACTAGACAATTTCCTCTATGAACACATTACTGAAATCACGGGGGAAAGTAGTGATAAGTTTCTCAGCTTCAGTTCTTATCTCTGCCTCAGGTAGACTGCATAAGTTGACTCTGACTTTAAGCCTGTCATACACTGATTGGTACGCTATCCTGAGTTCTTGTAAGGCAACAGACAGCTCATCTAAAATGACATTGAAAGTTTCACACCTGAATTTTTCTCTTGAGGAAAGGACAACTTCCTCTGAGACTGATGTTGGATTTGCATAATAACATTTGTTGCTCTTTCTTGGCCTCCCTGTAGTTGCTTTGTCGTCCGTATTGCCACATAAGTTTCTGGCATCCAGTTCCAACCTTCATACCTGTTCTGAAGTGATTCTAGAAACTTTTCCAGGGAATGAGTCAGATCCACCACTTTCTTAAGGTCAATTTCAACTCCTTAAAAAGCTTTACTTGTGCTGTTGAACCGTACAAGAATTAAGTTCCAGATCTTGGCCCTGAGAACAGTTTCGAGACAGTCCACTTTGTTTGCCAATGTCTGAGCTTCATGTCTTGCTTCAGGTGTTTGCCCCAAGTCCTTTTTTTTTTTTTTTTTTTTTTTATTCCTATTGCCCAAGTCACTTTCAGAATCTCTGAAGGCATTTTGAATGCAGTTGTATCCATCTATGCAGGCTTCAGTAGCATCAGCTCTTGCTGACCGACGACAGTGACTTCACAGTTAGTGCTCTTTTATTTCCTTCCAAAGAGTTCATGAGATTTGCCCATCTGTGTGTTGATGCGGAAAAAAAAGGTGTATAACTTTTGTATGAAGCAGAATAACTAACAGGTTCATTACAGCAAGAGACAGCAACCTGTCCAACAAGTTTCAATGAGTGAGCCGCACAGGGATTGAAAACTGCTGCTGGGTTCTTATCCTTAAGTCTGGCGTGCATTCCTGTGTAGTGACTGGACATATTGCTGGCACTGTCGTAGGACTGCCCTCTGCAGTCTTCAAAATTAGTACCTTCTGTTGCTAGAAATTCTAGCAGAGATGTAGCCAGTATTTTAGCATTGTGAGAGCCAGTTTGCAGAAGTTTCTACCGGCTTTCCAGAAACAACGTATCACACAATTATTGCTAGCCGGTCAACATGAGCCAGGTCTTTTGCTGAATCTTCGGAAACTGAGAAGTATTTGGCAGTTTTAAGTTATGCCGCAATATAATTCTTAACATAATTTGACATCAGCAGAACAATTTCTTCATAGATGGTTGGTGATAAGTATGACTGCTTACTACTTCCTGGATTACCAAGTTCTTTAAGGTGACCCATTAGAAATGGATCAACTTGTGCTGTAAGCTTCATAATTCCTAAAGAAAAAAAAAAAAATCCCATTATGCTTAGATCCACCGATCTCTTCACAGCCCCTAAATGCCAGGCCTCTCTCAGCTAGAAGATTGTCACGGTCAGAGCACGGCGCAGTACTTCAGTCCAGTATTTCTTTTTTTCCTGCACTTGTTTTTCCAACTCCCTGACAACATGAGATTTCCTACATCGAAGGTTGAACCTCAGCACAGAATATTTGTGATCTTGGCTTTGTTCATGAGTTTTCATTTTTTTTTTCCAGTCATTAAAGTCATCCTTACTGGAAAACCTGTCGCGTCAGCTGGACATCCAAGTACAATAAAAGCAGTAAAGTGCACCCTTCAGTGGGCTGTACAGGAACCACTTTCTCAAATGCTGCTCACCATTGTCCTGACTAGTGTAAATCATGGACTGCTTGAAATAACAACAATGCCCATCCAGTTTGTTTTGACCTTGACCTGATTGGTAACGGCATCGAAATTCTGGGTAGGAGTCAGTCATTTTTGTGTTGATATATTGTTGATTTTGACCAAAAGGACACATGCTTTTCTCTGACAGGAGACCATATGTTTGGGTCTGGATCACATGATGGAGCCTCAGTGTCCATGTCTGAGGTATCTGTAGGATGTGATGATCCATCATTTTCAGTATCTTGAAGAGATATGTTACTCTCATTTTCTGCAGATATACTTGGGAGTGCGTGTGGTTCGTCAGAAGAGACATCTGGTACTATTTCATCATCATTAGCTTCGATGTTTTCCATTTGTGAAGCAGAGAATGATTCAGTAAGGCATTGTGTCTTTGCCAAGGCTGCAGGATTTTTTTTTTTTTTCACACATTTCTTTGGAATTATTTCTCTTCCGAGCCCCAGACAGACGAATTTTCCGTGACATACTGGGTCTTCTGTGTGAGACTGTAATCTGAAAAAAAGCAAAAACAAGAAAAGTGTCAAACCTAAAAGAAACAAGCGACCATCCCCCAAGCCTCCCATACCAAATATTCTGTATAGTTACATGAGCAATAAAAATAGTAGTCACACCCACATCTCGTTATATATCCAAAAAAGATTACATATGTTTATAATGTTGAAAATAAAGCAACACTAATTGGGCAAGGTGCATATTTTTTTTTTTCATATTTTAATTTAAAAAATATTACTGTATTACATTTTTGTATAGAGGGGGTCCCCCTCTGGCGGGGGGGGGGGCAATTGTCCCTTTTGTCCCCTTATAAATCTGGGACTGTAAGCATGCAGTTAGCCAGTTAATGAGACAAATGTAAAATGTACCGTACTCATGCGTTCTTCTGCACCTTTGTCTTCAGACTTTGTTGATATTACACAAGAAGCTTCTTTAGGATAATCTAAGAACATATTCCAGTTGTCAATGACGGTGAACTACTTTTAAAAGTCGCAGAGTTATCTATGATCCCAAAATTTCATACCTTATATACCATAAATTCTTATGGGAAAGCTTCCCTATTGTGACTACACAGTAGGTAAATAGGTAGCTAGTTTTGCTTCACCATATAAATGGTGAAGCTTATTATTTTTGTAATATTTTTCTTTGCATTTTTTTTCTTAGATCTTGATGATATTATACAGGAAGGGTCCGTAGGATAACCCAAGTTCTTGTGCCAAATATGAATGACCTGACCGATTTTTGAAGTTTATTTACTCATTTTTGGTGCAAAAACAGCATATTTGAAACTGAAATATCTCAGAAACACAATTTAAAGAAAGCAAGAAAACCTGTGAAGTTGTTACTTATGTAAATATAGCTGTGGTCCCTCGTATGACTTGAATGGAATATGGTTCCAGTTAAGCATACAGTTAGCCAGTTATTGAGACAAAGGCAAACTTTACACATGCATTCTTCGACACTTTTGTCTTCAGATCACATGTTGATGTTCTACAAGAATTTATCTTAGGGTCTTCAGACCTTGTTTAGATTAGTATAACCTTTTATACACTTTGGCGAAGCTTCCTTACTGTGACAACACAATGAGAATAGGTAACTAGTTATTATTATTATTATTATTATTATTATTATTATTATTATTATTATAGTAATAATAGTAGTAGTAGTAGTAGTAGTAGTAGTAGTAATGGTAGTAGCAGTAGTGGTAGTAGTAGTAGCAGTAGTAGTAGTAGTGTTAGTAGTAGAAGTAGCATTAGTAGTAGTAGTACCATAGTAGTTGTAGTAGTAGTATTGGTAGTAGTAGTAGTAGTAGAAGGAGTAGTAGTAGTAGTAATAGTAGCAGTAGTAGTAATTGTTAAGGAGACACAGGACCGCCCACTAAAAGAAAATTTCTACGTTAGAATGAATATGTTGAGTGGATGAGTGAATTGGGAGTGTGTCGTCCTGTCTCGGCCAGCTTCCTTTCCTTGGGGGAAGCAGCCTAGGTAGCCTATTTAGGTAGATGGAATATCGCCTGCCTTTAGAAGTCGGAACGATATTGTTTTTGCCCGCCTCTGTTTGTGTGTGTGTGTGTGTGTGTTTGTGTGTGTTCCCATTATATCTCCTGAACGGCTTGAGCTATGAACATGAAACCTTCAGGGTATCAAGATATGGCCAAAATCTTGGCCGAGTTCGAAAATGGACAGGTCAAGGTCACAAAAATGGCTGCCAAAGGTCAAGTAGTTATACTCACCAGCCTATAGGACCATTATATCTCATGAACGGCTTGAGCTATCAACATGAAACCTTCAGGGTATTAAGATATGGCCAAAATCTTGGACAGGCGACAGCATATTTTGGTGGGCGATTAGCATTCGGCTCCCGAATGCTTTTCTTTCATTATTATTATTATTACTATTATTATTATTATTGTTTTATTATTATTATTATTATTATTATTATTATTATTATTATTAGTAGTAGTAGTAGTAGTAGTACTTTATCATTATTTTTGTGGGAAAACAACGGCATCTGATGTAATGATAAATACTAGGCGTTTTTATGGCAAGATGGCTCAGGGAGTGGATGAGCACTGTAGCTACTTACAGTAAATGGAACCGCGTTAACTTTTTTCATACGTATGTGCATTTTTCATTTTTCGTAGCAGCTAGTTTGCATATGCCATACATGGTCGAGGGGCCTAAGCCATATTTTATTACAGGCATTGTAGGGCAACTGATCCGTAGGGCCGAGGAACACCATATTGTTACTGAAGGACTGGTGCACCGGTGCTGGACAGGTATGGAGGGCTTTTGAACTGTAGGATGAGGAGTGAATATGTTATAATATGTGTTGGAGTTGCTGTGTTAGAAAGTGAGAGAAATGTACTGTATGTCTCATCTAAGGAACCTCGACACGATGCTGACATATGAGAACACATCAAATGATGTATTATTGCAACTATTGTATCCTTTCAACGTTGTGCGTTGTATGGTTCGCTTTCAGCTGAAAATGTCGTGTGGTGTTAGCTCGTATACAAAATGAGTTAATACGACTATGAAGGGGATAATGGTGAGAGTTTTAACATCCTAAGCTTGCTCTGATTCACTTAAGTTGCACATAATGTTATTGCATCAGCTGGTATAAAAGAGTAGAGTTGTTCCGAAAATAAGTACGTTAAGTATCCCCGGCTGGGTGGGATCGAACGTAAATCAGGACTAATGGAGGCACGCATTACTAATCCGACCACCAGAGGCTCCATGTTTACATAAGGATTCGAACTAGCGTTGTCAGAGTTACCAGCTGAGTACTGTGAGTGCAGTGGACAGGTGGAAAGTATTAGCGGAGACAGGCGGTGGAGGGAATTATGGGAGGATGCTTGTGGACGGATTTAATAGTCGTCGTTGGAATGAGAATGTGGATGGTATTAGTAGAGGTTATTGGAGGGAGTAGGTCTATGGAATAGTAGACATTATTGGAGAGAGTAGATGGATGATATTAGTAGTGGTTATTGGAGGGAGTAGGTGGATGGCATTAGTACTGGTTACTGGAGGAAGAACGTGGATGGTATTAGTAATGGTTATTGAGAGAAGGTGGATGCTATTAGTACTGGTTATTGCAAGGAGTAGGTGGATGGTATTATTAGTGGTTACTTAAGGGGTAGGTGAAGAGAAATGATGGGGATGTTAGGCGGAGGGAGTAGTGGAAGTGGATTAGTTGAGAAAGAAGGTGGAATGGATTAGTGAAGTGTTAAAGTGAAGACAGGAGGTGGAGCATAGTGGTGGAGAGGACAATTGGATAGAGAGATTAAACTTAAAAGGGATGAAGAGATAGAGGAAATGCAGAGAGTGTAGGTGAAGTGGCTGGAGGGAATTTCTGGCCCGTGATGGTGTCCGGGAATAGGTGGAGAGAGAGAGAGGAGGTGGAGGGAGCATGGTGGAGAAGGGGCTTGAAAAGGTGGAGGGTTTTGGTGGATGGGGCAGGCAAATGAGACAAGTTGATGAGACAGGTTGATGAAGCAGGTGGATGAGGCAGTCAGATGTGGCAGGTAGATGAAGCAGGTGGATAGGACAGGTAGTCGAAGCAAGTAGATGAGGCAGGTAGATGAAGCAGGTGGATAAGGCAGGTAGATGAAGCAGGTGGAACAGGAAGGTAGATGAAGCAGGTGGATGAAGCAGGTGAATGAGACAGGTAAACGAAGAAGGTGTGTGTGTGTGTGTGTGTGTGTGTGTGTGTGAGAGAGAGAGAGAGAGGGAGAGAGAGAATCTGACACTCTCGACATGCAAATTCCCAAGTGCCACATGAGAACAAAACCTCACTCAAGCCCTCCACAAGAAACCACTCCACTCTATTCCACCTGACTCCTCCACCTGTCCCACAACCCCTCTCTCTCTCTCTCTCTCTCTCTCTCTCGTCTACCTGCTTCATCTACCCGCATCATCTACCTGTCTAATGCATCTGCTTCATCTACCTGACTCATCCACTTGCTTCATCTACCTGCCCCATCCTCCTGACTCACCCACTCACTTCATCCACTTGTCTCATCTACCTGCGTCACCTACCTGCCTCATTCTCCTGCATCATTTGCCTGCCTCATCCACCTACTTCATCTACCTGCTTCATCCACCTGCTTCATCTACCTGCTTCATCTACCTGCTTCATCCACCTGCCTCATTTACCTGCCTCATCTACCTGCTTCATCTACTCTCTCTCTCTCTCTCTCTCTCTCTCCAAATACACACAAGCTCAAACAAGCGTGAAAATTAAAAACTGCTAAGCTGCAGAGAGAGAGAGAGAGAGAGAGAGAGAGAGAGAGAGAGAGAAAGAGAGAGGGGGGGGAGGGGATTTACGTCAGTGGAAACAAAGGAAGTATAATAGAAAGCACTGTATCAGAGAAATATTAAAAGAAAGAATTGTATGGCTTGCATTTACTGTACAGATAAATACTCTCTTGTCTTCAGCTATTTCACTGCTCGAACAATTGTCCCTTTTTGTTCTTGCTGTTGTCAGACTAAATTCGCATCATTAACATACAGTAAATGAAGATACATATCTCCCGAATGCCTACGACTTACACTGAGTTGAAGAATATCGTCAGGCATTATGTAGAATTTAGTATTATAAGTGTCTGCACCTTGAGAGGGTTATTGATATCAGTATTAACACTAAGACCCTTACTTTATGCTGACACCAGTTGAATTAAATCGACCAGCATTAGCTGGCCTGAGGATATACCACAAGAGTACATTTTATCATGATGTTCGTAGATGGTGGCGACTGTCATCCACTTGATATATTGCTACCTATTTCTTCTTTCTCCTTATTGTTTCTCTGTGTCTGACCTCTTTTCCTACGTCTACCTTTCCTTCCTCTCACTTTTTATCACTCGTTTGCAACATCAGGTGGCTCTACACTGAATGACAAGGCTAATGGTTCCTGTAACCCAGGAAGCGATTTACAACGTTTGGGGGTATGCATATAGCCCGAGTACTGGGTAAAGTGGACCCTGCTGTATTGCCCGTTAGCTGCGTGAAGAAATGCAGATGCGGCGACCATTCAGGAATCAGTCCTTCACACTGTTTCCCGCGCCTAGCTATGATGAGGAGCTGTCAGCCGCAAGGGAACAACGGCTCACTACACAGGGATAGTTGCTTGCCTGTGGTTGATGGGTCTGCACGGGCAGACATACTGGTCGATCAAAAGCAACATCTTATCATGAGAGTTAAAATCTGTTCAAGTTGACGATTCCTCTATATAATTCCTGCTGCTGACACTTGTAGCTGGCATCTGCATCTGATAACACAAGTGGATTTAACTTTTCTACGATGACAAAGTTTTGAGGTTTATTCTTGCTGTTGCCAGACGGTTTTCCTTAGATAAGTTATGCCCTTTCACTGTGTAGACATGAAGGCAGTATCTCACCACTCCGATTCATAGTGTTTTGAGTAGAATAAAATCATCATTGCGAATTAGCAAGAATGAATATAGATTACGCCCCCCGGTTAAAATAGTTAATGTGAAATGCGGTAGATAAATCTCCGAGGGAAAGTTGTTACGAAATCGACGTGAGGGAGAATACGTAAAATATCTTTTGTCAGTCGTCCAGTACTTTTTTCCCTTCTAATTTTCCGCTCTCGTTCTCACATTTTCCTCTGCCATCTTGCCCTTTTTCCTCTTCTACTATTTTCCCTCTGTCTTTCCTGTTTTTTTCTGAATTATTTTGTCTCCTACTTTCGCCATTTATCTTCGTAACATGCTTTCCTGCAATTTTTCCCCTTTCTCCACTACATTTCCTCTATCTTTTTTCTTCCCTGCCTTCTGCATATTTCCCCTCTGTTTTGTTCTCTTCTGCTACTTCTTTCATCCATATTTACTTACCCACCTCTTTTCGATTTCATTCCCTCTTTTCTGTGATGACTAATCTTTGTTCCTCCCTCTACTCTCTTCTTCTCATCACATCATTTCCTCCGTATTTGTCTGTCATTGTCCCGTCTTTTATTAATTTTTTACCTCCGGCGATGGTCAGCAGATCGAAGGGTGGCCAGCGTTCTTCTTCTTCTGCTTCTGACGGATTTGTTAAAAGGAGGCATTTGCAGACACAAAAGTGGTACCATATATGGTAATTTGATATGAAGAACCCAAATCTGCCATCAGTTGACACCCGAGGTGGCGCCATCTAGCGACAACTTTACTCAAACCTATTGAAACATGAAAGTGGTCCCATATATGGTTGTCTGACATACAGAATCCAAATTTGTTGTCACTTCTGCACTTGAAGTGAGGCCCTGCCAAGCACTTAGGTGATGACTGCAAGGATCTCCTGGTATGAGATCACTCAAAAGGATCTCCTGTAAAGGGATCACACAAGAGGATCTCCGGTTTAGGGATCACCGGCAAGAAATCTCCAGCAGAATTTGTACACGGTTGCTCACTTCACTCTTCTTTGATGTTAGCACTAGGTGTCTTCCTAATGTAAAAATCTAGGTAGTGAGTCACTCAGTTAAGCCACCTCCAGAATCTGGGTAGTGGGTCACTATTAATTCACCTCCAGAATCTGGGTAGTGTCGCACTTTGTTTAGGCACCTCTAATGTCTGGGTAGTGGGTCATTCTGTTAAGTCACCTCCAGAATCTGAGTAGTGGATCACTCTATTAGTCATCTGCAGAATCTGGGTAATGGATAACTCTGCTACGTCACCTCCAGAAACTGGGTATTGGGTAATGGGGAACTTTGTTAAGACACCTCCAGAGTCAGGGTAGTGGATCTTTCTGTTAAAGCTAGTTACTTTTTATAGCAAACTGTTTAAACCAAGAGCCTTGACACAGATCCCAGAGCAGTTCTACTGTACTCTTATTATCTTACTGAATCTTGTCATGGTATATTCAAACGCGGTGCTCGTGTGCGTATAAATACAGTGAGTGGATGTAGATTATTTTCCCCCTCTCCTCTCTTACGCCGTTTCCGCCTTCATCTTTTCCTCTTTTCTATCGTTTACTTTCATTTCTTCTTCCCTACATTCTTTTCTCCATCTTTTTCCTTTTCTTTTCACATCTTTCTTCTCTTCAGCCTATGTTTTCCTCTCTTACATTTCTTCTCGACATCTTCCCCCCCCCATGTTGATATGTCATTTTACTGTCTCTTGCTTACTAGAGCTGTCCTTGGTATAATCAGGGTACGTGGCTCAGTTGTCCTCCAGAGTGCAAACGTAGTGGCGCATGGGTGTAGTTTGCCCTCTCTGGCCTGGGGTGGGGGTTGATGCCGGGGGGGGGGAGGGGGAGGGGTTGGAGTGGAGTCCTCTGGCGGCAGCAAACAAAGCTTTTGTCCAAGGCTACAGAGGGGGTTTGAGGGAGGCGGGGCACTGCAGAGTTTGTTTAAAGGGGGTTGTATGTTTGGGACTCGAGGGAGAGAGGGAGAGGAGAGATAGAAATGTGAAGGGAGAGGCAGAAAAAGAAAGGAAGACGGAGAAATACAAAGGACAGGAAAGAGGAAGGAGAGCGAATGGGAGACAATGATAGTGTGGAGAAGGTTGAAACAGAGAGAGAGAGAGAGAGAGAGAGAGAGAGAGTAATGGGCCAGAAGGGAGAACGGGAGAAGGAAGGGAGAAGGGCAGAGTTTTGTCTTGAGCAAACTGAATGGTTTGTCAGTCTTGGGCTCGAAAGGGAGAGAGATCAGTGTCCGTATTCTTGTTGGATAAGGAAGCTCCCTAACACCTTTTCCTAAAGTATTTATTTTGCCAATTAAACCTTACGACCCACTTGTTCGTTGTTTAAATCATTCTGTTATCGCCATAATCACCATAGCCAGTCGTATCCGAAAATAACCGGTAAGGAATAGGTGCTATTGAGGCTTCATGACCGGCAAGAATATGGGCCCCGGAAAGACAGAAATGGAATAACAGAAAAGGCTACGTAGAGAGTGAGGAATTAAGGAGTTATTGGGAAGGAGTGAGTGGCTTGTCAGTTTGGTACTCGAAAGGGGAAAGAGAGGATAAGAGAGGGGCGATACTGAAATGAAGAACAGGGAAGAACAAAGGAGGCAGAAGAAAGGGACGAGGAAGAGGGAGAAGGTACGCGAAGGGATTACTTAGCGTGGGAGCAGAGTGATTAATCAGAATGAAGCACGAAAAGCAGAGGAGCGACAGTGGAGGTAAAGGAGACGGAAAGAGAGAAAGGCCCGGGGGGGAGAACGAGAGAAGAGGAAGAAAAAAAGAAACAGAGTAGGGGCAGAGCTAATTGAGAGGGGGAAGAGGAGAGACAGGGGAAGATAACTGTAAAGAAAGTATAAAGAGATGGAGAGACAGTTGAGGGAAAGGAGACAAAATCACAGACAGTGGAGAGAAAGAGACAGAGGGATAGACAGTTAAGAGAAAGGAGGCAGGGAGGAAGACGGTGGAAGGAAAGGTGACAGGGAAAGATACACTGAAGGAAAAGAAGAGGGAGAAGGGGGACAAGGAGGTGGAAGAGTGGGAGAAGGGGATGACTTAGAGGTAGATTTTTTGATGGTCTGGAGAATGGGGAGACACAAAACGAAGGAGAAAGAGGAAGAAGAACAGAGTAGGGGAATAGGGAGATGAGATAGAGGAAGAGAACTGTTGAGGAGAGGGAAAAGAAGAAAGAAGAGTATGGGAGAATTGGAGCGACAAAGAGGATAAGAAATGGGGGGGGGGGAGAAGAGGGAGAGGATTAATATGTTTAGAGAAATGAAAGGAAAAGAAAGGCTGCCTAAATTTTTAATATATATACCTGGTATCTCTCTCTCTCTCTCTCTCTCTCTCTCTCTCTCTCTCTCTCTCTCTATATATATATATATATATATATATATATAAATTTATATATATATATATATATATATATAAATATATATATATATATATAAAACACACACATACACACAAGTGCTTGTGGGCTCTTCGGGCCCTCTCGCACTTGCTCCTACAGAGGGCTCTCACCCTGTGCACTCGCTTTCTCGTGCTTCTCACTCGCTTCTTCGTGCATCTCACTCGTTTCCTCGCGCATCGCGCGCGCGTTGCGATCATTTCAGGTAAGCCGAGTCACGTTTATGTGTTGTTCTAGTCTGACGTTGTCACTATCGGCCGTCAAGGCGACATCGAAGGGCACATGATGGTCCGTTTATGTGCTGTTCTACTTTAATGTTGTCACTTGGGTTTTTTGCAACTAACCAATTGATCGTGTTATTTGCAGCTTCGGGAATGTAACCCAAGTTGTCCACACACAAGTCCGAGATATTAACCACTCGGCCACGGCAACCGGCCGGGCACCGGGAGCGGTGTTTTTTGGTCAAAATTTGATCGCTCATTAAATATAGTAAAAGTTTTTCAATCGTGATGGGACCAAGTTTTTTTCACATCAGCGATTTTTTTGCGATTTTTGTGCCAATTTTGGTGCGATTTGAATGTGTTGTTTTGGCTGCCCAAAACACACACACACACACACACACACACACACGGCTACTGCTCTAGTATATTATATATATATATATATATATATATATATATATATATATATATATATATATATATATATATATATAATGAAATTACGAAAGAAGTAAAGGAAGTAAAAAAGAAACTGTGGAAGAAAAAGCGGACGGGAGGGGAAAGTCAAAGAACGGCATGAGACGGACAGGCAGTTGATGGATGAAATGCAGTAAAAAGCATTGGAAGAATAAGTGAATGAGGCAAGTAAGTGGGGGGGGGAACAATAGTGGTGTTATACTTATTGTACATCGAAGGAAGGTGAAATATATATAAGAGATGTAGCAAAGGAAAGAAAGAAAAAAGAGGATAATGAAACAAGTTCATGGAAAGAGTGTTGACAAGATAGACTGAAAGGAAGGAAGAACAAAGAACTAGAAGCAGTGGACTCGGAAAATGGATGACAAGGAAACGAACTGGATGATACGTACGGTATATAAACTAGAAAACATTCCAGGATCGCATACCTCCGCCAGTGCCATTGCAATTAAATAGGATCCGGATCCTGATCCGTGGAGATATTGTGTGGAATACATAGGATCCGGATGCACCCCCAGATTTAATCAATTGTTCCTTGACCCATGGCATAGCCTACTCTTCCGCAAAGTTTTATTAAAATTCATTGAGAACTTTTGGCGATGTAATACAGAGGATCCGGATCCGCCCTAAAGTTTAATCAATTCTTCCTTGGCCCATGGCCCACCTTTCCACAAAATTTCATTGAAATTCACTGAGAAGTATTGGACATCTCATGCTGACAAACAAACATAGGTGTAAATACATAACTTCCTCCAACCCCGTTGGAGGAGGTGATAAAAGAGAATACCTGTCTCTTTGTCTGTCTGTCCTCAATGGAAAACGAGGGGGATACATATAGAACCCTCCAAGCAGCCCAAACGAATTTGGTGTGCAAAATTGCAGCTGCTAAAATGGCTCCCCTGATGGCCAAGATTAGAAATAACTAGATATAGTCAACATGGTGGAAACATGGTAGCCAATTACTCTAGAGTTTATTGCTTCTACATCCCTATCAGTATTAGCTACAACGGGTTGGATGGGTGGACGGATTGGTGGAGTGGGCAGGGCGGGTAAAATGGGTGGCTAGGATTGGTGGGTGGGTGGGAAAGAATCTAAATAATGAGACAAATAGAAAGGAAATAAAAATGACCGAAAGATGGATATTAGATGAAGAAAATGGAAGCTGATAATGTAGAATTAGTGACCAGCAAGACAGAGCAAAAGAAGAGGAAATATGAGTAAAAAGATGTGGAAGAGGGAATATAAGAAAAAAGATGATCAAGCCAAAGAAAAGAGCGAATAACAAGTGGAAACAGCACAAAGAAGACAAGAATGGAGTTAGATAATGCAGGCATAGTGAGAAAAGACGAACTGAAGGGAGAAGAGACTAATAAAAGGCGGTAGAAGAAGGCATGGATGAAGAAATGAATAAAAAGAACTAGAGGTGGGACTGAAAGATAAAGGTAATGAAACTTAATAGTGTCGGCAGTGAGACAAGACAAAAGAATGGAAGAGAAGGGGGAATATTGGTAGGTGAAAGAAGAAAAAGGTGACACAAATAATAACACTGGCTAATGTAGGCAGAAAAGCAAAATGAAGGAGAAAGAGGATTTTAATATGAAGTGCAAACAAGGAGAAGACAAAGCGGGTAAGACGAGATAATGCAGGGGTGTGAGAAAAGTTGAAGAAAGAAAGAGGAAAGAGCAGTAAGAAGAAGTACATCAAGATGTTAGAAATAGAAAAAAAAAATGAAAATAATGTATGCATTGAAAAAAAAAAAAAAAGGGAGAAAGAAAAGTACAAAGAAGTGTAAGAATGTAACAACGACAATAAGGATTACTACAGAAGACGTGGAATGCGAGACAAAGGAAGTAAAAATATAAGGAAGGGCGGAAAAAGACAAAGAAGGATACCAAATAATGTAAGCAATGACAGAGACCTGAAGAATTTAAAAAAAAAAAAAAAGTGAAAGGGAATAAAAAGACTGAACTCGATAATGGAAATAGCAAGAAAAAGCAGAAAGAAATTATAAAAGAGGAAGAAAAGGAAAGAGGGCATAAATGATCTACGACGGCGTAGTCACTGAGAAAAAACGAAAAAGCATATAATAATGAAATGAGATATGGAGAACGCAGAATGATGGAAAAGGAAGACTACTTACCATGAAAAGTTGTTTGACGGATGGCAACGCCATGGTGAAGTTGTGGACGGAGGAGAGTGGTTGGTGTTAGTGATGGGAAGTATAGGAGAGTGGTTGTTATTGGTGATGGAAAGTATAGGAGGAAAGTGGTTGGTGTTAATGATGGATAGTATAGGAGGAGAGTCGTTGTTGTTAATGATGGAAAGTATAGGCGGAGAGTGGTTGGTGTTGGTCGTGGAAAGTATAAGAGGGGAGTGGATGGTGTTAGTGATGGAAAGTACGCGTACAGGAGGAGAGTTGTTAGTAGTGGTGATGGGGATTAGAGGAGGAGTGGTAGATGGAAAGCCTGTATTTAAAAAATGATAGGGAAAAGGGGTCAAGAGGCAGAGTCAGAAAAAGTGCAGATTCTGCTGACGTGAGGAAAGGGAGAAACAAAAGAGAGAGAGAGAGAGAGAGAGAGAGAGAGAGAGAGAGAGAGAGAGAGAGACAGACAGACAGACAGACAGACAGACAGACAGAGAGAGAAGGGGGGGATGGTGATTTAGGTTAAAAGAGCGAGGGCCGGGAGAAGGTGAGGGGAGATGTCAGGAAGGGAGAGAGAGAGAGAGGTATAATGAGTTGAATGATGGGATGATCAGAAAATGGCGGCTTAGGATTCGTGCCGATCGACTACACGAGACTCATTACAAGAGGTAATAAATGTGTTAAATAAATTCAAGTATTTTCCAGAATACAACCTGCAGTAGTCGACGTCCCAGTTGTACCGCCGGACTAACAGGGGCAAGGGGAGGAGGGTCAGAGTTTGTCCTAGAGTCTTACCAGCCAAAGAAGAGAACTCGGATTCTTACATGATATTTAGTGGAAAAGGTGGTCGCTGGAGAGGAGGTGGGAAGGAGAGTAACGGGAAGAGTTGGGAAGGACGGAGCGGGAGGCGGTGTAGACTTTGGGTTAGGGAGGTGAGAGAGAGAGAGAGAGAGAGAGAGAGAGAGAGAGAGAGAGAGAGAGAGAGAGATGAATGATGGGGAGAAGAAACAGGTTAGGAGGGAGGGGGTGGGGTAAAGGGCAGTGCTGAGTCTTTGTCGGTTAGTGCGGGGACGAAAGCGAAGCCGAAAGGGGAATGGGTAGGAAGATGGTGGTGAAGATGGTGAGGGGGAGTGGAAATGGGGATGGACGGGAGGAGGAGGGCGGGAGGTAAGGAACAATATTTCGATGGAGTTAGAAATTTCGGAGTGTGCTAGGGATGGTAAGAAAGGATTAAGGACAGGGGAAAATGGAGAGTGAGGATTCAAGGAAAGTAGAGGGAGGGCCAGTGTGCGGTTTGGTAAGAGAAATAATCAAGAAGGGGCAAGAAAAAAGATTAGCTCAGAAAACAAAAGGGAGATGATTTGAAAAGTTAGAGGTAGGGAATGGAGGACAGGGAATGGGAGTATGGGTAGGGAAAGGAGAGTGTGGGAAGAAGGAGAAGTGTGTGATGAAATGAAGTGAGGGAAGGGAAGGCGGTATGCATGGAAAGGGAAATGAGGGATCACAGTGGAATCTGAGAAAGGAAATGGTGCAGCGTTAAAAGGGGGAAGGGGAGAGAGGGAGAAGTTGGAGGGTTTCAGTGTGACTTGAAGACAGAGAAAGGAGTGATGGAAGAATGAGAAGGGGAGTGAAGGGGCAGAGTTGAGGGGACGGCGAATGCATGATGTGGAGAAGAGACAGGAGAGAATTAGCAAAGGATGGAAGAGTGGAAAGAAGAGGAGAGGATGAAGGAAGAGAAGATGGGAGAGGGGAAGGAGAATAGTGAGGGGAAGAAAGAGGGGAAGTGAGGGAAAAAAGGAGATGCGGGATGATTACGGGAAGAAGAGGGGAAAGGAGGGGAATGGGCGAGAGGGAAGAGGGATGGAGAGAGAGTGGAGGGCTGGGGTCAGTGTGGGGTGGCACTACCCCCACAACACACTCGTTAACTTCCTGAACACCACCAGCATTCTGAGGCAGGCGGAACGGCGACATGGGGTCATATTTATCGAGGATTTTAGCCGATTCCATGAAGAAATCGCTCGTGCTGTGAATTATTATTATAGATTGCTTTTTCTGGACTTTTTTTTTTTTCCACCCTCATATTGACTGTACTGTGACTGTGAAACGTTTGATGGCTGAATGAATGAAGATAAATCTCTAAAGGAATAAACTCACATCGGCACACAACATAACCTGAAGAAAGTTTACGAATACAGCCACTGATTGTCTCCACACCCAACACATTTTACCTTACTTCACGCAACTGTATTTTTAACACCTTCAGTGCCATGACGTTTGTATATTGCCATTTTAGCTGTGTCCAGACTAAGGACACATCTCTCGTACTTATAGGGTGTTGAAGGGAAAAATCTATCTATCTATCTATCTATTGCCAGACGCCTCAATCCCGTTTGGGGTGGCCACAAACAAATCGCCTCCAAGTCGCCCTGTCCCCCACCATTTCACTGCCCTGCTCCCAACTCACACCCCCCTCTCTCATATACCTCTCCACCCCATCCCTCCATCTCATCCTCGGCCTCCCCCTCCCTCTTCCCCCCTCCACCTCACTCACATACACTCTCTTCGTCAGTCTTTCACCCTCCATCCTCTCCACATGGCCAAACCACCTCAGTGTGTTCCTCATAACGCTTCCTATCACATCCACATCCACACCACAACGCTCCTTTATATCCTCCTTCGTCAGCCTGTCTCTCCATGTGACTCCACAGGCTCCTCTTAAATAACTCATTTCCACTGCTCTCACTCTTGACCTATGTCCTTCCAACAACGTCCAAGCTTCACTTCCGTACGTTAGAGTTGGTATCACAATACTGTCATGTAGTAACTTTTTCACTTCCATGCTCACTTCCCTGTTTCTTATCACTGCTTTCAAATAACCAGCAACCTTTCTTCCCTGCTGTACCCTTTCAAGCACTTCACCCTCCAAACCTCCATCCTTACTCATCACACTACCCAAGTACTTAAACGTACTTACATTTTCCAATTCCCCACCATCCAACCTCGCTGTCCATTCACTGACTTCACAAATGCTGGTTACAACAGTGTGTCAGAAGCAAGAATACAATTCGTTACTAAAAATGTGATGATAGTGAAGACGATAATCCCTTGAACACGGCCAGTATCCTGAGTCAGGCTGAATGGGGACTTGTCTGCGGCCGCACTTTTCTTTGCATAACACTGTCAACGAGAACTTTATATTAATGACTGCTATCTGTTAAACACTTTTTCTGCTGAGAGTGTATATCTTAGATTGAAAGGGCTAACCATAGCTATAACGAACTCCCAGCAAAAAAAAAAAAAAAAAAAAATTCTCCAAACAATAAAATTGTCTGAAATTAGGAGAAATGAAATAAAAATGACATTACCATGTTGACAGTGTTAATAATCTCTTTTGCTGCTATAACTTCCTACAGGGCTAAGGTCTTTTAACCTTCTGGAAAAAATTAAACTTCTTGTGTACTGTCAGGACAAACCTGAGAGTCACTATTTTCCCCTTTATCAGTTACTTGATGATTATGTTCAACAGGAAGCATTGAAAATTATCATCCAAACACAGACTGTCGTACAGCTTTATGTAGGCAACTAAAAGCATGGGAAATTCTGCTTTGCAGCGATATGTTGAGGTGAATGGAGGCAATTGGAGCAAAGCACAATCGGCAAGAAGAGAATATTCTGGTAATAAAGCGATCCACACAATTGCTGAAATAATTTCCAGAAACTGCACTCTGAGCATCGTGTCAAATCTCAGTTTTAAGAAAGATTCCTTTGCAGGGCCTGCATCTTCTGTGCTGCTGCAAGAAAGCACGAGAAGTTGTTTAACCCCTTAACCGCGGGGCGTCACTTTTGTGATGCTCGGGCGCAATGGATCATACCGCAGGGCGTCACTTTTGTGATTCTGTGTTATTTTGAATTATCTCGGGCTTTCAAGTGGTGGCTTGTATCATCTATCAGTACTGTCAATGTCCAACACTAGTCAGCACTCCAAATCTCATCTGTACTCCCATCCATTGTTGACATTTTAGCGATTTTCCCCCGTTTCTGACCCCCCTCCCTACCTCCCCTCCATTACCCTGACCTCTCACCTCCCCGGCTGCGCTGCGCTAAGCAAATCTCCCCCGGATTTTTCCACAGATTTCATCCATTGAAATAAGCCCTATGCCCTATACTTATACAAAATATTATATACCCCAAAAAATATAAGGTAAGTGATAGTGGTATACACCAGGAATTGGCTAATTATCACCTGACAACACCTCACATGCATTCATTCGCTACATTACCATGGTAATTTCCCCTTTGAATTATGCCTTGTAATCTATTTCTGTAATAAAAATATATATCAGAAAGGAAGGGAGAAGCCTAAGTGACATTTACATTCACCTGGAACTACCTATTTCTTTATGTATTGCTGAGATTTTCTACCAATAATTTATTAGCATGTAAGTTAGCAGCTATCAGCCCCATTGTCACTGTCAACCCTTGCCTTCTTAGATAAGCCGCGGCATTTAGTTCCTTGTCCTCCGCTGTGGTCAAAGCATGTCGCACTCTCGCCCCGCCATTTCTGCCACTTCTGCGCCCATTGCAAAGGGCCCCGTGACCTCTACACCCAAAAAAACTTGTGAGGGAAGCAGGAAAGGACTAAGTGACTCTGCAGTGGAACGTGAACTAGCGGAATTATCAATGGTGATGATGGATAGTGATTTTGACCCTTCAGGGGATTCGTGTGATGAGCTGGGTGAGGAAATCGTGCCAGAAAGTACTAGTATGAGTGCTTCAGTGTCCAAAGTTATCCCTAGCTCCAAGGAAAAGGAGCCGATAGTGCAGCAAGGGAAGGAATTTGGGAAGGGAGTGAAAAGGCAGGGTGTTAGCCCTGGAACAATGGCCCCGTGTGACCCAGCCCGCCATGAGTCCTGAGTTGATTCACCTCCCCGTTCCCCGAGCCCCACTTCACTCATTTCTTCCTCTTCTTCTGCTGAATTATCTCCGGAGTCTTTGTCGTCGGAGTCACCACCAGCATCAACAGTGAAGGCAGGCCGTAGAGGAAGAGGTAAATCCCTGACCCGTAAAAGTAGAGTTGCTAGTAGAGTAAGGGCTGCTAGTGCTGTACGGCAACCCAGGGTCAGTGCGAGTGACCTTGAACATGGTAAATCTGCCTCACAGCCACCCACCACCCTCATCCACCCTACACCACCACGACAGGGAATCCTGGACGCCTTCGCGTGGACAGAAGTGTCCGATTTTGTCCCAGAACATCTCGATTTTGACAAGAGTTCCTCAGGAGTACAGCCTGCCTTCACTCTTGACGAGGATGCTGAGTGTGTGAACTTCCTTTTGGCATTCCTAGATGACGAAGTCATGCAGCACATATGTGAGGAGACCAACAGGTATGAATCACAACATGCTGCAAGTGGTACAGGTGCAGCCAAGATGCAACAGTGGTCCATGCTGGGAGTGTAGGAGCTGTATGTGTTCTTCGCCCTCATGCTTCTCATGCCACACTCAAAGAAGCGTGAGTTGGAAGAATACTGGTCCATGGACCCCTTACTACCCTCACCCACCTTCAATAAGTACATGGCCAGAGATTGCTTCCGGAACATCATGGGAAACCTGCATTTTGCCGACAACGATGTACCTTCCCAAACTGACCCACTCTGGAAGATCCGGGAGATTCTGAGCAGAATGAAGGATAAGTTTATGACATTCTTCCACCCCTTTCAAAAGGTTGTCATTGACGAATCCTTGGTTTTGTTCAGAGGACGTCTTAGGTTTGTGCAGTACATTCCAAGCAAACGCCATCGCTTTGGAATCAAGTTCTTTGTACTGTGCGACTGTAAGATGGGGTACATCCTTGACTTCATCATTTATTCAGCCAGCACTGTCGATCTTGATAAAACACACCCCCTTGGCTTCTCAGGCTGTGTAGTGAAAGTGCTCCTTGAAAGGTATTTTGGTGGGAATCATGTGCTGTATACAAACAACTATTATACAGCACCGAAACTTGCCAAGTACCTTTCAGAGCACGGCATCGGCTCCTGCGGCACTGTGAAGAGTAATCGTGACCACTTCCCTAAATTCCCAGAGGTAGGAACCTTGCAGCGAGGAGATGTGCACCTACGCAAGTCTGAGAAGATGCTGGCAATACGGTGGCATGACATGAGGGTCGTGCACATGCTCACCACCATACATAAGGGGGAAATGACAGACAGTGGGAAGGTCGACCGTAGGACAGGCGAACCTGTGAGGAAACCTGATGCTGTCTTAGACTACAATATCAACATGCGGCTGGTGGACAAGTCCGACATGATGATTGGAGAGATCGACTGCCTCAGGAAGAATACTAGGTGGTACAGGAAAGTTTTTCTGCATCTCATAGACATGACGATGCTGAACGCCTTCATCCTGTACAAGATGAAGGTCAAGCAACCCAAGTCCTTCTCCCTGAGGTTGTTCGCCAGGACTTGTGTTCAGCAGCTGCTGGAAAGATATGGTAGGGTGACAGCAGTAATTCCAAGGTGCCATCCAATAACACTTCCCAACAGACTTGAGCAGAGGGCGTACATGGATCGACACAGACTGGTGCAAATGCCTGCCACAACCAAGAGGAAGGCTGCGATCTGCAGGTGCCAGGTGTGTGCACATACCACCTGATGCGCACCTGAGCACAAACGCACCTCTTGGCAGTGCACTGAGTGCCAGGTTCCCCTCTGTGTTACCTGCTTCTTTGATTACCACAGCCAGAAGCAGTTCTAAAAGTGCAAGTGGGAAAGGAAAGTAATGTGAAAATAATGTGTAAATAATGTGTAAATAATGTGTAAATAGCAAGTGAAAGCAATGGATGTACAGTACACATGATTGAACAGAGTAATATAGTTTTATCTTACTGAAAGTGACAGTGAATAACATAGTGTAAGTAAAATAGAAGTGTAAATATTGAAAATACAATAGAAAATGTAAATAGAAATGTAAGTAATTAGTAATATAAGAATATGAGTACAAATACTTGATGTTATAACAGTGAAAGTGAATCCGTGGCTCTCTACGTATTTTAGTGAATGAAAAATTGAATGACTTCAGTGACAATAAACTAATACTACTGAAGGAAACTTATGGATAAAGACTCCAGATATATATAAGTGTTATAGAGTAATAGAAATATAAAGTGTGAGGGGTTTTATGAATAATAAATGACAGAATACCAACAGCGAACTAGCGCAAGTGGGAAGGTCATACGCACTCGTAATTTTCATTGCTTTCACAGTGGTTTTTTTTGGAGTATGGATCCCAAACTACTTGATAATCATAGAGTAGTGTTTATAGTGTTAATATCTGGCTGTGGTATTCATATTACGGGTTGTCGGGAAGTGTAAAGTGGAGACTTCGTTACCCAACTTCAGAGGTCTCCACAAGTCCTACGGTAATCGACGAAGGCTCAACAAACATCCCAAGAGAAAGCTGAAGGTATGTGCCATAAGCATATTTAATTTTAATATTCTAGGACTAATAACTGATTTTTGGCAAATATTTTTTGAGAGTCTGTCGGAGCCCGAATAACCCCGCGGGACACGCAAAACATTGGGAAACATGCCCGCGGTGTAAGGGTTAATCCACATATAGCAGCTAGATTCTAAGTCTACTTGAAAGTATTTTTCTAGTGTGGTACCTTGGTAGTGAGGTGATTGAGAATACCATCTTTGAAGATACATTTTTTTTTTTCCTTAATTATACTGTTCGGTTCATCAAACATTAATAGGTTTTCTACGCTGACTCTTCTTCCCAGACAATAATCTGATCAGTAGAATGCATCCACCTTTACATAACGGCCCATAGAGCACTAATTGTCTCCATGGAGAAAAAGATTATCCATTTCTGAGAATATGCCAAACAAGTACAGTAACACACTTTTGCGCCGTCTCATGCAACACTGCCACCTTTAATTTGAAAACATCGTTAGTCTATTCCTGGTGCTCTTTCAAGTTCCAGATTCTAAGAAGTCGAGTCTGAATTTTACAATAGTCTAAATTTGATCTAGATGTGGTATTATAGACTCAACTGTCGAAGCTCTTGTTACAGCAATGCTCTGCAATCGTTTTTATTTCACAGCATATATTCAATTTGGTGAACTCTTGCAGGACACATAATAAATATTTGGCATGAAATGTGTCAGAATTGCATTAAGGTATTTCTACTTTTGCTAACAAATCATGAAAGGAAAACACAATTTCTAGGTGGACAGTACCATGTATTTAGAGTAAGTTATTGAATTTTTGGGCACTCAGGGAACTTACTGAATCATGAAATGAGTATTTTGAGTGCATGCACTTCTATGCATTTGATTACCTCACAATGGATAATTTTTCTAAATATATGTAATCTTCCCATTATCCGATGTAATACAGCCAAAGGCATGTCCGGGAAGTGGGTTTGTCCGGATACTGGGACTCTGCCTCCTGGACTGGTACTTATGGACCCTAACCTAGCCTAACTTTGAAAGCCACCTAAATAATTCCCTACCAGACATGCATACCACCAATTTAAGACCCAATTCACACAAGTAAGGAATTTAAAGCATGAAATAAATGAAAAGGAACTAGAAAATGAGGTATTAGAAGTGAGTATGGAAAATATTTAGAAGTGAGTATGGAAAATATTTAGCAGTGTGCAGGGTACTTACAGCATGTCCATGGCACGTACAGTAATCCAGTGTTGTACTGCATTTAATTCTTTGCACTGTGAGTTAAAAGTGTTTAAAACTGCACATTCTGTTCTTAATTGTGCCACGCCAGTTTCAACCGCCAGTTGCACTCCACACTTAATCCTTTGCACTCTAAAGTGTAATTTCTTAACACTACACAACACTGTAATTTCCCGTGTGGTCTAGTGGCGAGGTATTGCAGTTTATTCACTGTTTATTCACAAAAACGAGCACGTGCAGCAGCCATTGCGATGGGTAGCAACTCATGATGGTAGTTAGGTGGTAACTGGGGAGGGGAGGAACAGCAGAGGGCCAGCAGCTGTACGTAAACACAGCTGTTTGGCACCATGTGCCAAGTTCAAATTATGGGTGAGAAACAAATCGGATTTTTATTTCTTTGGATTTTTTCGTTTTTTGGCCATTTTGGGGTTCCGAAGGCCCAGGCCCAAAATGTCCGGGTAGTGGGGTGTCCAGTTATTGGGCATCCAGATAATAAAGGGATTACTATATATATTATATAGTCAACCGATAAACTCAGGCAGTTCTACTGAGATTGGCAATTAAATGAAGACATTTGAAATTTTAATTTCCAAGGCCAAGTAAAATATTGTAATAATATTCAGTGAAACTTCTGAAATAACAATAGTAAAAATGTTTTCCTAGAAAAATAATATTTGATCCACTCACTGAAAATTAATGAGAAACTTGTGCAAGTTTTCAGGAACACAGATTCTTAGTGTCTTGTTTTGCTACAGGAAGACCATCATGAATTTTGTCATCTGGTAACTTCGGATATATATATTTTTTTTCTTGTTTATACTGTATTACATCTGAAAAGATTATTTAACACAAATATGTTGCTGCAAATGACATCTCATCAACAGCACACTAGGAGATAACTGGGTACTCTCTTTTAAGTTTCCCCCAAATATGTCTTTGGTCACTTCACCGAAAATATGTGTATGGTTACAATAATTTTTAACCCATCAGCTGCACCATCAGGATTCGATGGAAGCTACTCTGTGTTGTGAAAAAAAAACAGCAACACTATATTTTGAAGTTATAACAATTCTGTTCTTACAGATTGGTAGGGAATGTCAAGAAGTATATTGTATGTTCTAAATTTCTAGGTCATGACTATGTACTATATTGTAGGTGCTATGGATAGGTAAAGTTACAGTGGCATGGCACCAATTATGGCACTAATCTGAAAAAAAATAAACATTGTCATTTTTTACCAATTTTATGGTTATGATATGAGAGAGACCATGCTACTGTAAGATAAGGTAAAGTAGATACCTCCATTTGACTTACAAGTGAACAGCTGCCCACAATTCGTGTCATAACAAAGTGCAGAAACTATGATTTATGACTCAATTTTGTATTGTAACAGTCAAACACCGGGCATTCTGGACTGTAACTATCAGTTCTTGAGTTAATATCAACAAGCACCTCTCATGCCTTCAAAGAGATTTAAGCAACTGATACTTCAGCAACTGAAGCAAAAGGATCACCATCCATGTCACAATGTTCTTTAAGCCAGAATAGTTTTGTACTATGATATTCCTTCTGAGTGAGTAGCTCAATATCAGAGAAACTCATACAATAATAGTACTAAAACACCAGCAGTTAATGCACTTACATATGTAAGACTCTCACGGGGCAAGGTGCATCATATTGAATGATGCACACATAGTCCAAAATGTTTTATCCATGTCCAAATGAGACAGTTCCTGGCGATGGTTACATGAGTAGCCTACTCATATTACAAGAATATACGATAATAATTAGTGAAGTTTACTACATCCATTTACTTATATTCAATACTAACATAAATGTATACTGTTTATATCATTTTAATATTAATTTGCCATAACTGTTTTAACCCGTCACGTCCCGAGGTTTTCCGCACCTCCGACATCCCCCAGTCCCGAGGTATTTTCGAAAAAAAAAAATTTGCCTAAAACCTCCGCTTCTGGTGAGAAACATCGAAAATTCATAGAGAAATCGCTCACCTGAGGTTTAAAATACTCAGTCCAGGTAGGAGTTCCTCCTTACCTGACTGGGTTTTCTAACATGCTGGCACCAAAGAAAACAAGTTCTATGGGAGGGTAACTATTTTATCCACCCATAAATGGTATTTATATATTTACTTGGTACGAATTTATATGTAGTATCAGAGTATATTGGTTTTCAAGCAGTAATATAGGCATTATAAGCATTGTTTCACTCACTAACTAATCACCATTCATGACCTTTTTTTCCCACATTACCTGATCATCATTTCTGACTTTCTTCCTCTGATGCTATGTAAACCTTGTCCTCCACATTGTCATCGATTGGGGAATCACTCTGGCCCTGAATGTCTTTATTGGCCAGGTCACTGGTAACACGTGAATTGCCAAGACAATGGCGTGAAGGGGGGAGGGGGGAGGTTATGCGGTGTAAGGCATTGTCCCTGCTTGGCATCTTGTAGAGGAATAGAGGAAGGTGTCCCGTGTATACACATGAAAAATCATGCGCGAAAATTGAAAATTGTGCAAATTAGGGACCTTGCAATTGCACGACGTACCGGTACATCACTGGGACTGGCAAATGCAAATCATTGCAACGTACCCATACGTCGACGGGACGGGGCAGGTTAAAGGAGGGAGGGAGGTAGTGTTGACTACCGTGGCATTCCAGGAAGCCTTTGGCAGCATATTAGTTGTGGGGCACTGTTGTAGAGAGAACCATTGGTGTTGTCTGTCATTTGAACTTTATTTAAATATGAACACCTTTGCTCTTATTTTCCAATTACCCACATCAAAACACCCAAATTACCCATTTGTGGGTAATTATCCAGAGGTTGGGAACCAATGGTCTACAGCAGTGGTTCCCAACCTTTTTTGTCTCCTGCCCCCTTTTCCAGCCATGTTCTCACTTGTGGACCCCTACAACAAAATATGTCGAGGTAGCAAAATTGATAGCAGCTATTTCTGCAACAAATATTTACATTCATATGTCACACAGCATGCATTGTAATGCTGCTTAAATTGCTTGTTATATATATATAAACTGCATATTTATATATAATCCCTATGGACCCCTTGAAATTCTTCCATGGACCCCCGGTTGGAACCACTGGTCTACAGCATTATCGACCGTGCCTCCCTTTCTCCCTTTGAGAGAGAGAGAGAGAGAGATTGCTTGCTTATAGGAGCATTAGCGCGACTGTAGAAATGCCAGATATCACCAGTATTTTAATTTTTCGGACGGAAAAAAAATCACATGTCGGGCAATGATTGAATGGCCTTTTTCATGCATCTTATATATTATAAAAATATGTAAATATTCTATTTCTTCTCTATAAAACACTGCTCTGTCAATGCAGCATGAAAAAATATAGTAATAAAAAAATATTTCACAGCGGTTGCAGCCTGGTTTATGCATGCACAGCAATACATATGTATATCTTTAACAGCAATAATAGTTGATTATAATTCATACTAACACATTAAACTCCCTGAGAGTAAGAATAAAACTTAATTCACTTCAAGAAAGTATGTCGATATTTAGTTGCTGCCTCCAGTACAGCAAGTTTTCCAAGCAAACCAAAACAGTTGTGTCTTCACTCGCTCTGTGACCTACTCCATCAGCTGGCTTGCTTCGTACGTCTGGCAGCGCTAGGCTTCAATACGCTGTAACATTTTAGAGTCTAATGAATATTAAACTATGGATAGACCATACTTGCCATTTTTTGTACAAGTCAGATTATATACGAGTGTCATTATTCATACGCCTTTTTTGCTTCTTATAGTCCAAAAACCGTCTTATTGGCAGATTCTGTCCTAACCTTCTTAGGGAAGAATATATAAATATACGAATTTTTCGGAGATATTTTGGGTGAAATAGCACAAGTATGAGTAATTTACATTTTTTTAAAGGTATTTGCTTAACCAATATCGTAAATATCGATCAGAAAAAGAACACTGAAGTTTAACTAAGACCCCCTTAGCCCATCAAAACGAAAATGAGACATAGTTTCTGTTGGTGTCTGGCAGATTTTCCACTCAGCGCGAACGCTCCAATTCCGATCACACTGTATCTCAAAAATTGAGGGGAAGGGGTGTACGGGGGCGTGTTTTTTCTTCGAGTACACTTATTCAGTATTACTAGGAAACTCGGAGGGAGTTCAGTGAAAATGATTCAGCAACGTTGCACCTTCGCTCGGGAACAGATGAAATCATGAGACAGTTCGGCTAATCAGGCAAAACAAACAAACAAAAACAGCAGAAAAGCCGTGATTTGACATTAAACTAACCAGTACCTAACCAACTTCAGCCAAACTTGACGCTAACCTACCATAACACCGTATTTTGTTTGGGGGGACGACAAAAATGCGGCGTTCCCGAGTCTTTTCTCGAGGCACTCCATCTGACATTGCCAACATAACTGGATGATCGAATGTACCAGGAAAAGGAAAAAAAAAAAAAGGCGGGTTAGGGAGGGGGTGCGGAGTTGGAGACACTTTGGGGTGGGAAGAGGAGGCTACGCGGTGGGAGGAAGCAGGTTTTGCGGTGAAGAAGGAGTGAGGCAGGTCTAAGAGTGAGAAAGAACTGAAGATTTATTTGATGGAGAGGTAGGGAGGAAGAATGGTAACAGAGAGGCGTTGGGGAGTTAGGGTTATGGAAGGGAATGGCTAGAGAAGGGGATGAGTGGAGCAAGGAATGTGGCATGGAGTCCGGTGGTAGGCAGCATGTTTGGAGAGAAGCTGTGAATGTGAGGGAAGGAAAAGGGACACTAAAGGATGAGAGTGGGGAACTTGGAATGTGGTGGGGAGGGAGGGTGGAAGGATAAACATGGTGGTGTTAAAGCTTAATAACCACATCAGTCGGTGTGGAAGTCAAGATAATTACCCAGATAACTGAGGAAGAATTTTTATATTAATTTTAATTAACGTAGAACTACTTTATTCAACCTGGTAGTCTCCCACGTAGCGATGCTATGAATAAAGGCTATAATTATATAATCCCTCCAGTTCGAACAGCCTCTCCAAAGGTAAAAATAACCATCTGGAATTATCAAGGTTGAACAGACGTCGCCCTAATGAAACGGTAAATAAAAAGACGAAATGCATGTAAGTAAAAGAACTACAAAGCATATATAGAAATAATTAATGTGATTGAAATACCGGTAGGTGACGCTGATAGTAGCATTTTATGATCAGATATGAAAGTATGATATGTGCAGAAATAATGTAAAAAGAGCTTATGGCGAAAGAGTAAATGTGGAATTGCTGTAAAACTGTAAACATCGAAGTAGCAATAAGTGCACATATTTCAGTGTAGAAAAATACATCACTATCATCATACTGCCCCATGAGGCGTAGCAGTCCGGGACTAGGCAAGTTGGTCCTGACAATTAAGATGAAAGTGACGAGCTTCACTCATCCCTGAGTGGCATTGTGTGAGCAATAAACCCCAACCACTACTTGGATATAAACCTGCACCGGCTCAGTCCGACTGGGAAGGCCTTTATTACGCTAGGAGCCATAATCTGGGTATATTATTACCATCCAACTTAGTAAATGGTGTCCTGGTGTACAGGAAACCATTTGGCTTGTCACTCAATGTAGAGTCACCCATAGGCCGAAGGAAGATGAAAGAATGAAGGAAAGAAAGACAAAAGAGGAAGGAGGGAAAGAAAGAAGGAAGAGAGGAAAGGGCAGTCACCCGAGAGCAGCACTACATCGAGTGAGTGGATGGTAAGCGTCCCCACCTACCACTAGAAAACTACAAGTATAATAAATTTAGAACCGGTACATATTATAAAAGTAAATGCAGAAATTTTACTGTAAAATACTGAATGTAATAACATTACGTGTTGAATATTAATGCAGCTGGAGTAAACGAAGAATTCATTAAAGGACATATTGAATGCTGAAGATAATTTATTAAAAATATATATATATATATATATATATATATATATATATATATATATATATATATAGAGAGAGAGAGAGAGAGAGAGAGAGAGAGAGATAGATATAGATAGATAGAGGTACCCCCACCACAATATGTCTACCCCCGATGTATATATGTCCCCCCCCAATGCATACATGCCCCCACTAAATTTGCTAGGTCAGCATGCTTTCCCACGCCTGCAGACGGCGTTATTGCATCAGTTCTTAGCAGACAGCCTAGCCGGGCAGACTATTTTACTGTGAGCTTGTAATAAACTCCTTATCTAGCTGTTTGTACACGGAGTTTCTATCACCAAAGTATTGCAAGTTACATTTGGTAGCAGCAGTGTTTCGAACCATCACATTCTGACCTCCTCCTTGGATTTTTTGTGATACAACACGATACACGACGACTCGCATCTGCCAGCCTCGCCCCTCCTCCGTGCCTCTATACCTTGGCTGTGCTTTTCGAGTGTACCATTTTTCTCACCAGTGCTCACCTCTCAAACAACCGCACCCATACGCCTTGTTCCTGACCGCACGTGTCACCGTCGCCGACCTACACACCTGTTGCACCTGTTCCCAGCACCTGTTCCGAACTCATCATAGCTCCTGCCCCCACGGTGCCACTTATCACTGTCTGCCCGCTGCCTGCCCACCACCATTCCCTGCATTTGCAACTCACCAGCTCTACACCTGCCTTGCGCCGACATCTGCCCTCCCCACCCACCACTGGCCTCCGCCGTCGCCCGCATCTGGTCTGCATTACGGAGCCTCCTAGGACCGCCACTCCCTGCCGGTGATTCATCGCGGCATCTCCTCTCCGCCCAGCTGTCTCTACCCCGCAGCCCAGCCCAGCTACAACCAGCCACCCTGCACGTCATACCTCTCGACACTCCCGTTTCTACTGCGTAACTATAGTATATCTTTCCTTTCTATAGAGATTATCCTCGATTTTCTCTACAGATTGGTTACTGTAAATATTCCATCTCATTTTCATTACCCCGTTTTCATCTTCACCTACGTTATTTATACTCCATCTCATCCTTCGCATTTTATTTAAACCATCCATGCCCGCACCTTCATGTATTTTCACACCTAGTGTATTCCATTCTCTCATTGTTATTTATCCATTTCCACCTACGTATCCATCTTCATCCTTTCATCTTCCATTGCCGCATTAAATGTCATACTTTCCACGTCAACTGCTTACCACCAGCTCTCTTGACCCGGAAAAAACACCTGCTCATACCCCGTCTGCCAACTCTAACACAATCACTCATTTACGAAGTGGCAACGAGTACCATCGCCCTGTACCTGAGACTCCCGTTTCACTTCCCGCAGAATCACTTACTACCCGTCCTACCCTCGTAAATCCAGATACCTCCTTCTCTACTCCTGCCTCTACACTCCCTTCTTCTTCCTCTACTCCTTCCCCTGTCGTTACCTCTCCTGCCTCCCTTCATACCCCGTCTTCCTCGCCCTTAACTGCCACTACCTTCTCTCTCTCCCACACCTCTCCTGCCGCCACTTCTACACTTCCAGCCATGGCCAACCCTCCACAGTCTATCTATCTCGACGATGCCAATCGTCCCAAATTTACCGGCCAGGACCCAACTTGGTCTGTCTATGATTTCCTCAGAGAAGTCGAAACAGAAATAAACAATAGACAAATTACCGAGGAATCGCTCAAAGTAGCTTACCTCCTCGGTCGCTTGCACCACGGTAAATCAGACATCGGATCTGCGATCCGTGCAGGACATTTCGATAGCATTCGTACCTTTGCTGATTTTCGTACGGAACTCATCAGCCTTTGTTGCCAGCATTCAAACACCGCGTCTCTCATGGGATTCATTAATCTCCTAAACCAACTAGATGAGGACTTGCGCGTCCCAGCGCAATATGCCAAGCTCCGTGAAGCTGCCGCCGCCATGAAAGCAACTAGTAGCGAGATGCTCCAAGTACTGGTAGGCACGAAATGGTTAGAAGACAAGAATGGCGTTCCAATGCTTTCACTCACCAACTTTGCTGACTTAATTGGTTACCTCAGATTCCTTCACTGGCTTACCCCTAAACAGCAAGAGCTAGCCTTGGAAATCAGTTTCAATCCAGGGGATAAAATTATTCAGATCACTAAGGCCATTCATGAAAGAACAGGTTCGAACTACACGCGTCAGGGCACCACCCAACCCTTGGCCTCCTCAGTCTGTCACACCTCCACTACCCCAGACCAATCTCGCTCCTGTCCCACCACACGCGGCAGACCTGCCACACATCGCTCTCCTACCGCAGGTCGTGATCAATCTAGCGCCCGACGGAACAGACAATCTTCGATTCTTTGCTGGTACTGTGGTCATCCTGGACATTGAGCATCCAGTTGCGACCGTACATACAGACGTCCTCACTCCCAAACCAGACAGCGTACGCCTTCCCGCTCACGTCGTCCACACTGCAAATACCACAAATCAAGCACGACTCACACCACTGAGGAATGTCGTTACCTCAACCGCCCACAGTCGGGGGAAGCGCCGCGCCCGTATCGGACCAATATCACGTAGAACCAGAAACCCAACTCCCCATCCGCCATGTAGGTCCCATAACATCCTCGGGTTTAGTCATTCTCGGCAGCAGTCATGACATACCAACGTCATTCTTCTTGGACACAGGATCTATAGTAAATCTCATCTCCGAAAATTCCTTACAAATTATTCATCGCCATCACAGCCACATCAGTTTCCTAGAACCACCAGACATTCGCCTATGTGGTGTTAACGGCTCAGAGTTTAAGGTTAAGGGAAGAGTCACCCTTGAAGTCAAACTCCACAGAGATTTGCCCCCTATCCTCATTGAATTTCATGTCACTAATGACTTGCAGTATCCCGCAGATGCCCTTATTGGTTTCTCCACCATGGCACAACACTCCATTGCATTATTACCTGCTTGTGGTAGAGTAGACATTTCTGGATTCCCGGTTTACACTATGGAATGTCCCCGTCCTGTTCTTACGATCAAATCAGTCCTTCAATTACCTCTGTCCCTATCACTACCAAAAAGTCCAACCCAGCCCAAACCACCACTATCATCATCTGAGAATACAGAGATCATTCCTTTACTGACTGCGAGCAAGGACGTAAATTCCTCAATGTCTCCTGATGCATCATCTCAGCCTTCGAACATGGCTCTTACATCCTCTCCCGACAACACTATCGCTGACTCAGACATGTCTCAGTTACCTACCTCACACAGTCTGCATGATCTTCTCCAACACGCAGAGACGAAACGTGCAGTAACGAATACTTGCACAATTTTGTTACCGCATGAGTTCACCAAAGTCTCTGTTTGTGTTGCCGGTGCGAAAGAAAGAGTGGATGTACTAACCCTACCTGAGATGTGTTGTGTGAATGGCTTGACTTATGAGTCAGCGTGGTGTACAGTCTTAGAGGACAGTTTATGCTACTTGTACTTGCTCAATGTCACAAATGCTCCACTAAAACTTAAAAGTGGTGCAAAGATTGGAGACTTCCTAGTATACCCAGCAGCCGTAAAGGTGTGCCAGGATTCCTCAATTCCTACTATTCAGACTGATGATACGCCAATCGGTGTATGTACTATTAACTCTACGGGATCTGCGCCGACACATTCACCCGATATGCTCTCACATCTCACTTGCACAGATTTCCCAGAAAATACGCCTCAACTCCTCGACCTTCTGACCTCGTACAGAAACGTGGCTGCCTTACCTGGTGAACCGATGGGTAGAACAGACCTTGTCAAACATATGATTGAACTACTCCCAGGAACTCAGCCGATTTACATACCAGCGTATCGATTGCCTCACAGCCAGAGAAAGCAAACAGATCAAATGGTACAGAACATGTTAGACCAGGACATTATTGAACCCTCCGTCAGTCCATGGAATAGCCCACTTTTCTTAGTACCAAAGAAGGACGGCAACTTTAGACCAGTAGTCAACTATCGTAAGGTCAATTCTGTCACCGTTCCAGACCGTTTCCCGTTACCTGTCCTCACTGATTTGCTAGAATCCCTTGGTGACAATAACGTAGTCTTTTCATCTTTAAACCTCCTCAGCGGGTACTGGCAGGTCGAAATGGAAGAATCCTTTCGCCCAGTTACAGCCTTTAGCACCCCTTCCGGACATTTTCAGTTTAAGAGACTCCCTTTTGGTCTGAGAAATGCTCCTTCCGTGTTCATGCGACTTATCCATTCAGTCTTCAGCGGTATGATGGGACACTCTCTTTTTGCTTACCTAGATGATATCATTGTTGTGAGTAAATCCATCCCTGATCATTTTACCAAACTCCAGCAAGTCTTTGAACGCCTCCAGCTCGCAGGCCTGAAAATCAGTCTCAGTAAATGTGACTTCCTGCAAAAGAAAATCAAATTCCTAGGCCATGTCGTAGATTCCCAAGGCATTCATACTAACGAGGATAAAACTAAGGCGATCATTAACTTCCCAGAACCTACCACTACCGACACTGTACGAAGTTTCCTGGGCCTCAGTGGCTATTATCGTCGCTACATCCGGAGTTATGCACAGATCGCCGCTCCTCTGACCCACTTACTCAAGCAGAATGTGCCCTTTGTTTGGACTAACGACCAGTCACAGGCTTTCCAAAAGCTAAAGACAGCTCTTGTAAATGCCCCTGTTCTAGCGTTCCCTGATTATACCACACCCTTCCTTCTCTGCACAGACGCCTCAGGCACTGGACTTGGTGCCGTTTTGATGCAACTCGATGAAGCATCAAGGAAGCGCGTAATAGCGTATGCTAGTCGCACCCTTACAACCGCTGAACGTAACTACAGTGTCACAGATCTCGAAGCGCTAGTGGTAATCTGGTCCTTGAAACATTTCAGAGATATAGTCTATGGTTATCCACTGCATATCCAAACAGACCACCTTCCACTATGTGATTTGTTCAAGAGTCGCAACCTAACAGGTAGACTAGCTAGATGGTCTGTCATCATCCAGGACTTCCACTTTTCAATATGTACCAGGCAAGTTGAATGTAGTTGCAGATGCACTCTTACGTCACGTAGCAGCAGCTATAACATCACTGCAGCCTGAAGTAACTGAAAATACTACACTAAAGTCAGAAGTTGTTTGAAACTTTCAGCGCCAAGACCCCATGTGGTCCAAAGTCATTTATTTCCTAGAATCTTGCGATGTCTCGACCTTACCTACTCTGCCAGTATCACTAGATGAGTTCATGCTAGATGATGATCTCTTGTACAGGAAAACAATGCTAACAGGCAAAGATATGCCCAATCGCAAGTACGCCAACTTGTTGTCCCCACTGCCCTGATACCAAAGGTTCTTCATATTGTTCATAATACTCCTGAAGCTTCCCATCCAGGTAAAGACCGATGCTTGCGCCAAGCACGTCTCAAATACTATTGGCCAACCATGCGCCGCGATATCAATGCCCACTGTGACTCTTGCCTCTCCTGCCACTGCCACAAAGGATCAACCGGCTTACCAGCACCTCTCTTACAATACCCAATCCCATCACGACCATGGGAAACTGTCTCAATCGATCTCTTAAAACTCCCTCTCACAGAATCTGGCGCTGAGTACTTGTTCGTAGCGGTCGACCACTTCTCCCGCTACTGTGTCCTTGTACCCCTCTCCGACAAGACCTTGAAGAGCGTTGCCCGTGCCTTTGTCGATCACGTAATTTGCCCGTTCAGTACCCCTCATACAATTCTTACTGACAACGGTACAGAGTTCAACAATAGCCTTCTCGATGAGATCTGTCGCCACTTTCATATCAGTAAGTGCAATGTCGTGCCTAACCATCCGGCTTCCAATGGCCTTGTCGAACGCCACAACCGAAAAATCTTAGAGTGCCTCAGACATCTAGGCTCCCATAGTTCGTCCTGGGATGACTGGATTCCCCAAGTGGCATCTTCCATCAATAGCTCCATCAATGCATCCATTGCTGAATCTCCTTTCTTTGTCCTCTTTGGTTTTGACAAGGACCTCCCATACTCTCTCTTATCCTCAAAGCCAGAACCCATCTACAACATGGATGATTATGTTAAACTAATATTGGCCAACTTCCAGACAATCCACCAGTATGTCCAATCCACTTTGGCTTCCTCTCAGGAGGACATGCTGCAGCGCCAACATAAGTCCGCCTCTCCTATCACCATCAATGTAGGCGATCTTGTCTTTGCTCATTCCCATACACGTTCCTCTAAGTTGGATGACAAATTTACAGGGCCCCACCGCGTCCTCACTCAACAAGGCAACAAATTTCACCTCCAGGACCTGTCCACTAGGGACACCAGATGGGTCCACGTCGCTGACTTAAAGCGAGCACCCCATGGCCTCGTGTTGGAAGAGTCACTTACACAACCTCCTGCCCCCTCTTCCCCTCCTCCCATACCTCAGTCTACCTTGTCTCCACCTATCCCTCAGTCTCCTTCCTCTCCACCTCCACCTGCTCATTCATCAACCCATCAATATCAGTCCAAACTGCGCTCTGCCCATCAACCTCTTCACGCCCTTCCCCATTAACTCTACCCTGATTTTCTAGGTACGATGTTAGCGATCTCCCTGCTGGCAGTGCTGACCCTCCTGGGGTCTGGGTCAGGTCAGGACGATGGTGGAGTACGTCCCGGGGCCTTGGTCGGCTCAGGAGGCGAGGTCTCCTTGCGCTACGATCTTGCGCCCCTGGCCGACGTAGCCATTGCCCTACCTGCCTACGTGCACCAGCTCCACGGAATCAGGAACCATCTCACGGCCCTCATGGGGGCACACAACCCGAATGAGTATCTCTATAACCTTTTCCTCCCACTCTCCTGGCAATTGCAATACATAAGTAACAGATTCACTGCAACCCAACTCATTGAAGTCACGTCCACTCTACACAATTTCCCCGATATCTTCCAACACCACCTTTCAGATCTCAACATTATCTCTCAGTTCTTCTACCTCCAACTCAACATGGATAATCTCCAACTGGCCTTTGACTCTCTCCTGTCTCAAGTCTCTACCTTGGTTCGTATCCTAGTCGATGCTATCAATGGCCGTGTCACTGCCGACTTAGTCCCTGTCTCAGCTCTCCGTTCTGTCCTGGAATGGGCTCACTCCGCCTTCGGTCTCTCCCCAGTCCTCCCTTACTCCTCCCTTGAATATTATTATCCTGTTCTCGAAGCCACTCTTCTCACCACATACGTCGTCGTCCATATTCCTCTCCGTTCTGCCATTACCTTTAACCTTTTCCACATCATTCCCTTCCCTTTCCGCCTCAACAACTCCTTGTTACAAGTCTCTGTTCCTTCAGAATATTTCCTCCTTTCCCATGATCATCTTTCCGTTGCCTTCCTTTCTTCCACAGACCTCCAGCAATGTTCCTCCCTTACTCCGACCTCTCGTCTCTGTGCTGCCCACCTTTTCGCTATCTTCCCTAGCAGTGCTCCACCCTGTGAGTCTGCTTTCGTTCGCAACCATTCCATCTACTCGGCCTGTTCTTTTGTCCCAGCTCCTGACCTCCCGGTCCACCATGCTCACCTCAACCATGTCCAGTATTTCTTCTTTGCTGTTCCCATCTCTGTCACAATCATGCGTCCTGGTTCTTCCGTTCGCTCCGTCCCCGCTAGTGGTCTCTACAAAGCACCTGACTATTGTACCGTCAAATCAGAGTCCGTCATCACTTCCGCCACTCGCTATCACCAAGCTGTTCGTAATCACTCCTATGACATCTTTCAACCACTTGACATACCTTCTACCCTACCATCTGCCGACATTACCATCACCTCCCCTAACTTGCGCATGCTAACCTTCCTCAATGACAATGATTTCATTATGGATCAATTTTCTCTGGCCTTCAGCCGTTCATGGGTTCATCCAACAGTTGTGTTTCCCCCTGTGGTTATCGCTTTCATAGGTTTTCTACTCATCATCTGTGCAGTGCATTGTTGTGTCAGAAAAATGGAACGTCGACTCCAGGAAATCAGAGTCGCTACTGACATAGTACGCCCTACACACGACGTAGAAACTCCCCGTACTTAGTGCCCTCACATTCCGTGACTACCATTGCCATCTAACATTTAACCAACCTGTGAACAGCACTCTGCCTATTAGAAAATGATGGTATTTCTTTCATGCATTACTGAGTGACAGTGTATCCTACAGAAAAAAAAAAAAAAAAATGAAGGAAGAACAACAATAGAACTCTCATATCTACTCCTTGTTTATCATGTATCAAACTGTTATTGTGTACTTCTCATTATGTTTATATATCCCTTCGACCCTTACTGGATTTGTACCTATTATTCCTTGTATATCTTGTATGTATATATCCTTCTAATTCCCTCCCCTCAACATGGCCATGTCTCCCCTACTGCCCCTGTATCATACTTATCCCTTGTACAAACCACCCGGTCCTGCCTTACTACTATAATCAAACACCATTTAACTCCCGGTGTCAGGAGACACCATCTCAGCTACCCGGGGGAGTAGTGTACTCCCTCCACAATATGTCTACCCCCGATGTATATATGTCTCCCCCCCAACGCATACATGCCCCCACTAAATTTGCTAGGTCAGCATGCTTTCCCACGCCTGAAGACGGCGTTATTGCATCAGTTCTTAGCAGACAGCCTAGCCGGGCAGACTATTTTACTGTGAGCTTGTAATAAACTCCTTATCTAGCTGTTTGTACACGGAGTTTCTATCACCAAAGTATTGCAAGTTACAGATAGATAGATAGATAGATATAGATAGATAGATAGATACAGTAGATAGATATAGATTCGATGTATGCAGAAGTGCCATAGTACTGAAGAAACGGTAAACATTGAAATGTTGGACTGAAGAACAAGTAAATCAAATGGAATTCGCTAATTCACGACGTAAGTAACGATGTTCCACGGCTACATTCCCGCCTGTGTTGGTAATGACGATCCATCTCCCGCCTCTTCCTCTCACTTCCTCACCCATGGTCCTGTTATGCCCCCTGCTCTTACACAAGCATGCACGGGTGCCACATGACCAAACTCATACGTCACACCGGTCTCTAATAACCCCTTCAGTATTATTTCTTCTTTTTTTTTCTTACTAACCCGAAGTATTTTTTTTTAATAGCTCAAGAATGACTTTATTAACAGAGCTTATGAATCTAACTCCTCCAGTTCGAAAAGTCTCTTCTAAGCTGATTATAAACAACTGAAAGTAGCAAAATACACCTTAACATCTTTTTTAAATGTCACTGATACAAACTTTGCTCTTATCATAAAGATACAACCTGCTTGGGAATATTAACGTGTGGTAAGAAAAATTATTCACTAAATAAAATAACACCATGAGTCTCCTCTGGCGACGAGAATATAGCTACTGTCACGCACTCTGTTATGTTATAAATATTGTTTCCATTGAATTCATAATCAAATTAGTAAGCCCTCGTTATTAGCCGCCTTTTTTTTTTATTACTGTGTTTGTTACTACGAAGTGCACTGTATAAAATAGAAAAATTACCTAGTTACACTGCTACCTAAACTCCAAAGCTCATCTGCAGTTTCTCCGCACTTGCGGAAACAATTGCACGAAAAATGTTTTTGTTTTTTTTCAACAAAAATAAGCCTGCCTTAGAACGAGGACTGTCTGTATATTTGGAACACAATATTCATAACGTATAGAGTGGGTGCCAGTATACGAGTATCGTGGTATAGGCAACATCCCAAACTTGAAATGAGAAATGCCTAGACAATTTGGAAAGCATATAATTGTTAAAATAACACTGACTAAATACTCGAACCTTAGTATATTTTCATTATAACAGTACTTTTAATTCTGGTGCAGAAAGTCTAAACTTATGCAGCAAGTCCAAATATAAGTTAATAGGATGCAAGAAGAACACTTTTCATACCTCAGAAATAACAAATGACTACTTGGTTAGTCACTGCTCTTCTAAGGCCCAAATGCCATTATGAGTCTTGAGCCAGACTTGGAAGTCGAGCTTAGGATGGTCCCAAGCCCAGTTGCACGGGATAACTCAAGGTGGGCACATGCATGCTCGACTAGGACATATGCAGGATCGAGGCTGAAGTCAAACTTCACAAATTCAGGCGAGTTGCGGACTTAGGGCGAACTATTTTCAGATCAGTCAGTCACGATGCCGACTTTTCAACACTGAATTTAGAAAATGCGTCAAGATAAAAAAGAGGCTTTATGAAATGTTAAACAGCTTTTATCTTTTTCATATGCAAGGAAGAAGGAACAAAACGCCAGAAGCCTGCGCCAGAAGCCTGCAAGATTGATCCTTCCAAAAAAATAGACTAATTAACAGAGCGCTAAATTCCAGATCCATTCACATCAAGATGCCTGAACACACTGCATTAGAAAGACTGGAGAACATAGGCAGTACGAAATACTAACAGATGAAGACAGTTCCAGAGTTGACCTGTGGCATACATAAAGGACTGGGAGTAACGGTTAACTCTTGCATTAGAGATGTCGAGAGAAAAGGGGTGAGACTTTGCTGTTAGACGGGTGCTACGCATTCGCCACAATGGTGGAGTGAGCAAGCAGACAGTTAAGAGAAGCAACGACAAGTGAAGTAGTGATAGAAAAGAGATAAAAAAATGCAACAGCACGGTGAAGAGACAGAGGTTGAAGGGAGCCAGTAATAGAAGGAGGGTTAATGAGACAAATTACCTTTGAATCTACCTCGCTGAAGAGAGATGTATGTGCGGAGTATCCCCACACACGAGAGTTGCACTCAACACAGGGAAGAATAAAACCCCTGGATAAAGTCAACAACTGTGCAGGGGTAAAGAAGGCACACAGTCGGCTTAGCACACCTAATCACTTGGAAGCAGATTTTGCAACAGAGGTAATGAGATCATTCCAAGATAAATCTCAAGAGAATGAAAGCCCAAGTATGTTCAGCAATAATGTACGATTGAGTTGGTTATTATCAAAAATCAGAGGATACTACTACAGAAGGGTTTGATGGGCTAAAAGATGTAAGAACTGAGTTTTTCTATCTATCTATTTATTGCCAGAAGCCTTAATCCCGTACGGGGTGGCCACAAACAAAACGCCTCCACGTCGCCCTGTCCCTCGCCCTGCTCCCAACTCACACACCCCTCTCTCATATACCTCTCCACTCCAACCCTCCATCTCATCCTCGGCCTCCTCCTCCCTCCCCCCCTCCATCTCACTCACATACACTCTCCTCGCCAGTCTCTCACCCTCCATCCTTTCCACATGGCCAAACCACCTCAGTATGTTCCTCCTACAGCTTCCTATCACATCCACATCCACACCACAACGTTCCTTTATATCCTCATTTGTCAGCCTGTCACTCCTTGTGACTCCACAGGCTTCTCTTAAATAACTCATTTCCACTACTCTTTCTCTTGACTTGTGTCCTTCCAACAATGTCCAAGCTTCAGTTCCATACGTTAGAGTTGGTATCACAATACTGTCATGTAGTAACTTTTTCACTGCCATGCTCACTTCCGTGTTTCTTATCACTGAGTTTTTGATGCATTAAAAACAAGATTATTTTAAACTCGATCAGGGATATGTGTCAAGTCAGACATTAAGTATGCCATAGCCTCATCCCTTGTTTGTTGAAGTGACTGCTGAGATAGATGCTGCAAGATGCAAATGGAAAGGTGAAGGTGGAGTCATCAGCATATGAGTAGGTAGGGTTAGATTTATAGTTTAGAAGGTCATTGATGAAGAGAAGGAAAAGAGTTGGTGATACGACAGAACCCAGAACACAGCTATTAATGGTTTTAGGAGAAAAATGATGGCCGTCTACAACAGCAATAATAGAACTACCAGAAAGTAAGCTAGAGATGAAGGTACAGATAGAAAGATAGAAACCGTAAGAGGGAGTTAAGAATTAAAGATTTATGCCAGACTCGATCGACAGCCTATGAGGTGTCAAGTTCAATGCCAAAGCTTTAGCGAAAGTCCGGAAAGGAGGGTGACCAGGAATCTGTACGGAAGATGAAAAGATCGCCAATGGAGCGTCCATGGCAGACTCCATACTGGAGATCAGAAGAATGTTTTCATAGAGAAGGTGCTTTAGTATATTTTTGTTAAGAATGGTTTTAAAGATTTTAGATATACAGAAAGTTAAAGCAATTGGACAGTAGTAAGAGGTCTGGGAATGATCACCCTTCTTTGGAACAGGCTAAATGAGACGAATCCTCCAGCAAGATGGAAATGTACAAGTCGACAGACAAAGGCAAGAGTTTACCTAGGCAAGGTGTATGCACAGAAGTTCAGTTCTTGAGGACATCAGGAGGGGCCCCATCAGCCTCATATGCCTTGTTAGTATTGTCAGAGGAGGGAGGGATGCGATGGAGGAACATCTAAAGTGGAATTAGAGGAGAAAGTATGAGCAAAGAATTATGCTTTTTCAGTGGAAGAAAATGCTATACAGCCATCAGAACAGAAAAGAGGCGGGGAATATGATGAAGTAATGTAGTCAGAGAGGTTTTTGGCAAGTTGCCAGAAGGAACAGGGAGAATTTGGGTCAAAGAGTTCAGAGCATTGATACGAATGAAATTATTCTTAACAGAACAAAGAAAAGACTTGGCACTGTTCCAGGCAGATACATAACAGAATTAGAGTCTGGGGTGGGTTGGTTCTGGTACCTCTCCGTGTTGTGGACAGCATTAGAAAAAGCATGATTAAACCATTTTTTTCCTTTTCTTGAATTAGTCACAGGTTATGAGAAAGGAATGTATGCTTCCCTGCCCAGGAGAATAAAGTCCAGAATATGTGAGTCACATTCAGATGGCTCTCGGCCATGGAAGCAATAATCATTCAAGGGAAAAGCAAAGAAGTACTGGAGTGATAGGACAGGTTAAAGTATTAAAGGTGTGAATGGGGCAACGTAACAGAGAGAAATGATTAACACTGACAGCAGAAGTATTAGTTGTAAGTAAGAAGTCAAGTATATTGGGTCCCCAAGGCAGTCAGGAATACAGGTAACGTGCTGTTCAAGCTGCTCTAGGTTATTAAGGATAGAAAAGCTGTAGGTTTATTCACAAAGTGGATCATTGGACATTTTCATTACCGAGGTTTGGTTAGATCACATCCCAGTCTTCAAGTACTACTACCATCGCCTATGTGATAATACTTAACTTTATTTTGTTAAGGAAGTCACAAGATTTATAGGGAGATAAAATTTACATGAATATAGATAATATAGCTCTAAAGAAAAGCCTATTGGCGACTTTCATTTTCCCATAAAATTCGTTGAGGATTGTAGGCTATAAGACTTGCAAAATATTTTACTAGAATTGCATAAAAGGGTATGGCATTATCACCATTTCATTAATAATGGAGAATCCTTTTAAGAATATATTATAAGCATTCCAATAATGAAAGCTAGAAGAGAACTGTATAACATAGGAAACATTATCATAATGTTAGAAAGTAATGATGGAGAGAATAAAATTTACATGACAGCCTATGCCATGATCCTTTCGGACCGAACAAATTCAGATAGTCATGGCCAGAGTATGTAATACCTACCATACATTGTTATTGCAATGCAAAGAATATTGTACAGCATATGAACTGCTAAACATGACCAGCATTATGATGAGCTGAATAGGCAATGAAAAGTTTTCATCCATGTATTGTAGTGTACAAACATGTGCAGCCTACAGATAATTTTGTATATGGTGATGTAGCACAAATAACTGTTAACCAAATGGTACTTAATTTTTTTCACAATACAAATTGTATTTAATATTACAAAAACTGCACTATATCATAAATAGGAATGTGTACATGGAAGAGTGGTCATAATATAATAGGCTACTCCATACTGTACTGAACATTAGTACTGGTGCCATTGTAATGCAAATGCATATATCATAAGGCATTGCCAGCAACATTTATATATATAATAATCGAATGGTGGATAATATTTTGGTAAAATTTATACAGATGTAAAAAAATCGACCTCTATACACTATCTTCCTGATGGCCAAACATTTTGATAAATTTCAAATAATTTTTACCATCGATTTCACAGCTACCATGTACAGTTGTACTGGGGCACGTTGATTTCACAGCTATACGCTGAGAAAATTGTTTTGTTTATTTCGTGTGATTTTTATATATTTTTGGGTGCTGAATTAAAAAAGATAACCATTTCTCTCCTTCACATATAAGCTTTTCACAAAACACTATTTTTTATTAGTTTTCAATTATAAGTTTTCTTATTTCGCACTATATAATTATTTATTTACATGTGGATATTTTGTTATATTGATAATGTTTGAACTTAGTAATTTCTAATATTATAATCCTTGTTTAAAACAACACAGTTATATTATTTGATAATAAGCCAGAATTTAGCTAGAACTCAACACATTGATGAGTTTTATCAGTATAGGGCAGCAGCAAACAAATCTCAGTGTGACAGCTAATTAGTGTGCTTGTAAAATATTTTCAGTGGAGTGTTTTTTTTTTTTTTTATCAAAGTGATATTTATTGAAAAAAGTGGTGTTTTATTGAAGAAGTAATGGTATTTATTAATTTTTTTTTCCTTTATAGATAACATACATTATTTTACTGTTAACGATCATATTATGGCGTCTAGAGGTTGTGTGAACAGTCCTCGCCTTTTTTTCTAGATTTATGGAAAATTTGGAGCGAGAAAAAAGACAAAATATAGGACATTTTGTTAAAAGGGGTTATTATGCCTACCTTAGAAGAAAACTTGGTGACCAGAGTCAAATGTGGGCCTTTCACAGTGTCAGCTCTGTGATGAGGAACTATGACAATGGACAAAGGGTAAAAAAGAAGACTTATGTTTTTGGTTTTCCAGTGATACGGAGTGAACCCCAAAATCATAGTAACGATTGTTATTATTGTTCCTGCAAAATTCAAGGATACAACAAAAAAAATAAAAAAGAAATTGTTTATCCTAATCTTCCATCAGCAATTAGACCTGTACCACATGGACCTGATCTTCCAGTCTGAACTCCACCTGATAGTCTTGACTGTGTAGAAATTCACTCAGAGGAAGAAAGTGCTGCATCAAACGATAAAAAATCTTGTCCCAATTCGTTGAAGCAATGAGCCACAGCCATTCTCGTAGGGTGAATTTAATGATTTAGTATGAGACCTCAGTTTCCAGAAGGATGCTGCAGAGCTCATGGGGTCTAGATTAAAAGATAAAAACTTCTTACATCCAGACACAACATTCTCTTGGTACCAAGTTAGAGAAAAAGAGGTTGCTCAATATTTCAAGAAAGATAGATCCTTGGTTTATTGCATTAACGAAAGTGGTCTAGTGCAGAAACTATCTATCTATATATCTACAGCCCAACGCCCTAATCCCGCAAAGGGTGGCAGCAGACAAAACGCCTCCAAGTCGCTCTGTCACTCACCATTTGACTACCCTCCCCCCAACTCACTCCCCCCTCCCTCATATACCTCTCAACTCCATCCCTCCACCTCATCCTCGGTCTACCCCTCCCTCTCCCTCCCTCCACCTCACCTACATGCACCCTTTTAGTCAGTCGTTCATTCTCCATTCTCTCCACATGCCCAAACCACCTCAGTGTATTTCTCCTAATCTTCTCAAACACATCCACATCCACCCCACAACGTTCCTTCACTTCTTCTTTCGTCAACCTGTCCCTCCATGTCACTCCACATGTTCCTTTCAAGTAACTCATTTCCACTGCTCTCATTCTTGACTTGTTCCCCTCTTGCAAGGTCCATGCCTCGCTTCCATACGTCAGGGTAGGGATCACAATACTATCATGCAGTGACTTCTTAACTCACCTCCCTATTTCTCATCACTGCTTTCAGTGAACCAACAACCTTCCTTCCCTGCTGTACCCTTTCATGTGCTTCATCCCCCAAAGTTCCATCCTTACTCATCACACTACCCAAGTACTTGAATGCACTCACATTCTCCATATCCTCACCATCCAACCTCTCTGTACATTCTGTGACTTCATTCCTCTCAAACACCATAACTTTACTTTTGTTTACATTAACTTTCAGCTTCCTCCTCCTACACACTGTCCCAAATTCATTCACCAAACCTTGCAACTCCAATTCATCTTCACTCAACAATACTGTATCATCAGCAAACAGCAACACCGGAATCTTCCAAATCTCACCCTCATTCATTAGAGTCACCCCCAACATCCACTGCCCTACCTTGCACCTCCTTACAACTCCATCCATGTACATATTAAACAGCCATGGAGACATCACACAACCCTGTTTCAGTCCTACATTGGGATCAAAGAACTCACTCAGCTCGCCATCCACTCGCACTGTAGCCCTAGCTCCTTCGCACATACTCTTCACAGCACTCAACAACTTCCCCTCCACTCCATATATTCTTAATACCTTCCACATACCTTGTCTATCTATTCTGTCATAAGCTTTCTTCAAGTCCATGAAAGCAGCATACACTTTCTTTCCCTTCTCTAGATACTTCTCCACTAAACATCTTAGAAAAAATATCTGATCTGCACACCCTTTTCCCTTCCTAAATCCCCCTTGTTCTTCTCCAACTAGCTCCTCTGTCATAAGCCTAACCCTATCAATGAGTATTCTACCATATATTTTACTAGTCACACTAAGAAGGCAAATACCCCTATGGTTACCACATACTTCTCTCTCCCCTTTTCCTTTGTATAAAGGAACAGTTATACCTGATTTCCAGTCCTCTGGAACCCTTCCTTCTTCCCAAGCCAATCTACACAACTTCCATATCCACTCCTCAACAATCTCACCCCCATACCTCAGCGTTTCACCACACACTCCGTCAATTCCTGGGGCCTTTCCTAACTTCATCTTCTTCATTGCTTCCACTACTTCCGCCCTACTGATCTCTTCCTCTCTCCTCTCATCTCTTCTTCTCCCAGCCATTCACCAACCACTTATACTCACACTGCTCTCACTTTCTGCATTCAACAAATCCTCAAAGTGCTCCTTCCATCTCCTCAGTTTCTCTCTCTTCTCCACCAACAATCTATTATTCATATCTTTCACTCCCCTACTATTTCCCCTTTCACACTACCTTACTTTCTTTACCTCTTTCCAAAACAATTTCTTACTCTCCCTCCATTTCACACTCAAATTCCTCCCAAACTCTTCATCCATTTTCTTCTTACTCTCCTTCACCAGTCTCTTCACCTCCCTTCTCCTGCTTACATATACCTCTCTCTTCTCTCTCTCATCTTCTCCCCTACCTCTGCTCGCTAACCATTCACTATATGCCTTCTTCTTTTGTTCCACAGCTCGTTTCACCTCATCATTCCACCATGCTGTCCCTTGCACACCCTTGCATCTCCTTACTCCACACACCACCTCACATGCAGCGCCTATCTCTTCCGTAAATATCTTACATACATCTTCCACCCCTTCCATCTGCTCTAGCTCATACCTTCCCAATCTTTCTTCCACTATGCTCTTATACTCTGCCATTTTCTCACTCTCTTGCAATTTCTCCACTCTTGTCAGAGGAGCTGTTTCCTCCTGTCTTCCCCTTCATTTCCTCAACCATTTTCTTTGCAGCTTTACCTTGGCCATCACTAAGTGATGGTCAGAGACTCCATTCCCCCACCCTCTCCACATTCTTGCATCCAACACTTGTCTTCTCATTCCCTCATCCACACACACATAGTCTATCATTGCCTTTCGTTCAACAAGCTCACCATCCATTCTCCTCATTACTCTCCATGTATACCGGTGGATCATCTTATGGTGAAAGTAGGTGTTGGCTATTGCCAACCCCTTACCAGCACAGATGTCCACCAAAGCACTACCATTCCCATCTACTTCAGCTGGCATACCTCACTGACCAACCACTCCATCCACTCGTCCATTCCCAACTTTGCCATTCATGTCTCCAATCAAAAACAATCTCTCACTCCTCTCAATTTTGTCCATACATGCTTCTACTCTCGCCCAAAACTCATCTTTCACTCTTGCTACTCGATCCTCTGTCGGAGCATACACACATACAATCGCCTACACTTGTATACCTACTTTCATCTTCACCCATACAATCCATGCACCCACTGTTCCATACTCTCTTATATTCTCCTTCCACTTCTTGCTTATCATCAGACATACTCCCTCTCTTGCCCTCTCATTCTCATTAACTCCCGCACATATACCTGAACCATATTCCCATTCTCTCACCCTTTCACCTTTCCATTTAGTTTCAGTCAATCCATTTATATCCACTCTTGCATCCTCAAGCACCTGAACAATCTCTCTCTCTCTTTCACTTCATCATTCACTCCTCTCATATTCCAAGTTCCCACTCTAAGAATCTCCTTTGTCCGTTCCATAGTCGTCAACGTATGGTCCGTCCGGGTCCGAGGCGCTTTATTAGCTTGTTTAGTTAGTTCTTTTTACGGTGTGGGGCCCTAACCCACCACCAACCCTTTTAGTCGCCTCGTACGACAAGCAGGGATACTGGGGGAGTATTCTTGAAACCCCCCTACCCCCAGGGGGTAGTATGATGCAGAAACTTGGCAGAAATTATAATGCAGAAGCATGGAGACTATTTATAGATTCATCTGAAAGAAACCTGAAAATGTTACTTCCTCATAATGGTGATAAATATGCGTCAATACCTGTTGCTCATTCTGTGGATTTAAAATGAACGTACCAGAATTTGACAAATTTCTCGAGAAAACTACAATGAAGACCTTTGGTTTATAAGTAGGGACCGGAAAGTTCTGTGTACTTTACTTGGTCAGCAGTCAGGGTATGCAAAATTCCCATGTTTTCTCTGTACGTAGGACAGCAAAGCCAAAGATTTACACTGGGATCAGAAGCAATGGCCAAGTAGAAAAAATCTACAGCTTGGTGCCAAAAAACATCATAAGACCTAGCTAGGTTAATCCAGATAAAATTGCTGCTACCACCACTTCATATTAAGCATGGATGAAGCAGTTTGTCAAAGCCCTATCAGAAGATGGAGCCTGTTTTATGTATTTGTGCCATAAGTTTCCTGGCTTGTCTGAAGCTACTGTAAATTAAAAGAGGGCACATTTATTGGACCTAATATTAGAATACTGATATCTGATGCAGAATTTGATTGTGTGATGAACGACCTAGAACGAAAGGATTCGGTATCAGTCAAAGAAGCAATTTCCAAGTTTTTAGGTAACAGTAAGGATCCACATTACAAAGAAACTATGACAAATTTGTTGGTCAAGTTTAAGGATTTGGGCTGCAACACGAGTCTCAACGATCACTTTTTGGACTGGCATTTGGAATTTTCCCCCCTAAATTTTGGAGCAGTGAGTGAAGAACAGGGTGAAAGATTCCATCAGGAAAGAAGGTGCCAGGGACGTTGGAATATCAGTATGATGCCGCACTGGTGCTGGGTGATTCATAGCGATGCACCAGAAAATGTGTACAAACGACTGACTACCAAACGAAGTTTTGGAGCAAAAGAGCTGAGAAATTACAAAGACTAAAGAAGTTATATGTTAGTCATGGAATATATGATGTTTCCTTTATGTATATGTTTTAAAAAATACACTGACTAAATATTTTCATTTTTAATTCCTTTAGAATAATACTGTATAGATCGACTGAAATTTGTAATTTGCAATATTTTAATCAAACATCTTTTAAATTTTGTACTAAAATGTGATGTGATGGAAACATTTTAAATTTATTTTTTATTGTTTTAAATTTATTTTTTATTGTATTGCAAGAAAAATAACTACCCAGGTTTTAAAAAAAATAAAGACTTTAACTTTGCGGACCTGATTTTTAGTCATAGTTTTACATGCAAATCCACCCTACAGAATAAATGAATTACAGATTCTGAGGACTAAAGTCCGACTCAAGTTTACTTAGAGGCAGCTTAGGCTTCGGAACATTAGCTCAGTCTGTGCAAGTTCCAAGCCATGCTTCTGCATAACGGTTTTTGGTGGGCACGTGTTGAGTCTGACTTAAGACTGACTCACCCCCTAAGTCCAGCTCAATCCTCGTTCTTGCATTCGGGTCTAAGAGTCCTATATTCAGGGTGGTCCATTTATTGAGCTTCATGACCAGTCATCTGACAAATTCACTTGTGTTGCGAGGACAGCTCTGTCGGCTGTACTAATATTAATCCTGCATAAGTTTCTGATACCTATAACCTTTCCATACTTGCTGTGGCAGACTTTTGACACCCACTGATTGCATTTTATGCTGCTAATTTTATACGGCAGCCAAAGTGAATGCATTCCTCACAGCCGAGTCAGCCAGTCCTACAACAATCCAGATACCGCCAGGTGAGTGTTAAAGAGGGTGCAGTACCGGTATACAATCCATCCGTCTTACAGTGGGGGTTGCCTGGCTCGTTATTTATCTCAGCTCTGTGCCACCAGTATCACTGTGTTGTCTGGCTTCTTTGGGTCATATGCTTAAACCTAAAACTGGAAAGTGGAAGACAAGCAACTAGGTTTTGATGACAATTTTTAAAGCACGTAACAATGATGAAATGTTTTATCCTAAGCCTTTACTGACTGCATTACTTAATGTGTGATGCAGGCTGCCTGTACCCAATAAATGCAGTTATTCCATAAAGAGCCATAAAGAATAAGCGACTTCCAGTCCACTTCGCCAGGTAATGTTTGAGCAAATAGCCCCTTGACACACTCTCTTGTATACATTCATGATATTTCTGTTTCTTATGAAGACTTTAGGAGTATGAAGTAATAGGTGTATGGTTCTTAACTGTATTCATATTTATTTATGGAAATGTATTCATTAGAACATTAAATTTTGTTCATACCTGGAATATTTGTTTCATAAAAAAAAACTATTATAGGTTATAAATAGAATCAAACAAACCCTTTTGTATGTCAGTTTCTTTATCATAACCAACATTTATTTATCATAAAATACTACTTTATGACGTGGGTAACTCCAGTGTTTGAAATGCAAGGGGGGGGGGAGGGATGACTTCCTCAGATTCAGAGAAGACTCAATGGGAATAGACTTTGAAGAAAAATCTACCCTGCATCTTATATAGAACTCCTTAAAGAAGACCATGCTAATTTTTGTTATGATGGATATATTTATTTTAAACAGCATTCAGAAAGTAACTTAAAAGTGTAACCTTTATTATTTTCATTTTGAGAGTTTGGAGACATAACAATTCACTTGCAACCTGTAAACGATGTTCATCATGTTATGAAGAAGGCTGAAGCTGCTAAGTTCGTACTATACCCCCAAACTTATCATTGATGATTTTTGTAGGTGCCCTAGCTTCATTCTGTGATAAGGTTGGGTGATGGAAACACTTGAAATATGCTGACTTTATTACCAAATTTTCATCTTAGCTGCGAGAAAATTTAGAAATGTGTTTCCTCATTACTATGTGATTCAGGGGGAAATTCATATAAGATGAGAAAGCATCCTGAACCACTGAATAGTGCTCTGGTATCCATTACCCACTTCATATGGTCACATCTTTTCCTCATTTCAAAAACATTTATCAGAGGGGGCGTACAACACCCGGTTGTAGAAGGCTCCCCTCCCCCCCCTAAAGGCCACCAATGTTGATGACTGCCCAAGTACAGTGAACTGTTTCCAACACTGGCTAACTCAGACTTGATTAAGCCAGTAAATGGGTAATGAGCTGGAAAGACTGGGAACCACTGCTCTAGACTCACCAATCAAAATGACCTGGGATGAACCTGCCCTTTTCAGTGCTACTGGTGTTTGGGTGATGAGCTCTCGTGTGTTGAATTTAGTGCATGATGCACCATGTGGTTGGTGCCTGAGTTGTGAGCGAAGTGGTCTGCAGTCCTAATAGACCCAGTTTTGAATCTTGGCCGGGGCAGTGAGCAGGATAAGGATTTAAATTTCGCTAAAGCACACTTTACTGATCTATCAGAAGACCGACTGACATGTAAAAACTTTCCCACTGATACCAATATGCCAATCCACTATGAAACAGCCAAGCATGTATTCACTATGGATGGTGGGTGTTTGTGCCAAAGTGATCTCATTCGGAGGTGCATAATACGTTGGAGGACTGCTGGGTGTCAGAAAACTGCCAGTGATCCTATACCCAGAGTCAGACACATAAAGAAAATGTCAGTTAAACTACGGAGTTAAGATTAAACATACTGTCCCTTTGTGCTTACGTCACACTCCTGCCTCTGTGAAGCTAGGCAATGCAACAGAGCTCTTCAGCAGCAGCCAGATGGCATTGTTGATGTTGATCTTTTGATTAGTACACACGTGCTTTAGGCAGCACTGAAATATTTAAAAATTATTATTATTATTATTATTAATTTTAATAGTAACAACAACAACATCAACAATAATAATAATAATAATAATAATAATAATAATAATAATAATAATAAAAAACAAGAACAAAAAACAAGAACAATAATAATAATAATAATAATAATAATAATAATAATAATAATGCGGATCTGCGTCTAACCTGAAAGTGTCCAACCAGTTCTTTGAACGCATATCTGCGTCCGAACAAAGAAATATTCACCATAGATCAGGAATTGCATCTAACATCCTGAAATTTTGTCTCATATTAGCATGACTGAGTTTCCAGTTTAGTGATACAATTTTTACTCATGGGAAAATTCGAAAACGTGATTAAAAAATGCTTAGAAAAAAAGTGGTATAAACATTCTTTCTATTTACACTTGTCAAAACTATTTTATTTTTTGAAATATCACTTTCCTTTTTCTTTCATCTTATTTTTCAAAGTCTCCGCCTTCTAACGGTATAAAAACAAATCCGCTAGTCGAAATATTTCAGGGTGAAAAAATGATCGAAATAGAAAAACTTGAGCATGTGACAGGGAAGAAGGGAGTTAGAGTGGGGGGGGGGGATGTGGGAGGGTTCTGCTGGGTACAGGGAGTTTTTTTTCCTTTAATGAAAGAAAGAAGGAACCAAAGGTCAGGAGCCCGCAAACCGTTCCTTCCAAGAAAAAACAAAAACAATACAAAAGAGAGCCAAATTCAACATCCCTTCATTTCACGATGCCCGGACACACTGCGTTTGAAAGACTGGAGATCATAGGAAGTAGGAAATACAGACAGAGGGAGACAGTTCCAGAGCTGACTTGTTGCATAAATGAAGGACTTTGAGTAACGGTTAACTCCTGCATTAGAGAGTTGGACTGCAAAAGTGTTAAAGTGTTAAAATTTTACCACATTGGTGTGGGTCCTCCAAATTCCCAGTTGGAATGGGCCATGTTATGTAACATCGATTACCATAGATTCTGAGCATTTATTAGGTTTTTCCTCAGAAATGTGTAAAGCCTTCTTGTATCACACATACTGTCACTGGGACGAATTTTGCTGCCAAACTCACCTAATGCACTTCCCACTGTCAGAGTAATTTGAAATTCCTTATGTTAGGTTTGGGTAAATTCGGCTGATGAAGTTAGGACAGATAACGTTAGGTTAGGTTAAGTTAGGGGAGGATAGGATAGGACAGGTCACATTAGAATGGAACAGATTAGGCTTACTAAATCAGAACTGAGGTGTGGATTTGGCCTGTTAGGTATTCAAGGGCTTTCAAGGCTAGATTAACTAGCAATATCATGTAGTTAAGTAATGGCGATCTGGGGTGCAAAGCCCCCACTTTGGTTTAACTAGGTTATGACAAGTTAGGTTAGGCATAGACTGGATCGTTAAGTGTCCTCTAGCTTCGAATGGCCTCGGGGGGCGCGGTAGCACAGTGGTAGCGCTCCGGACTCGTAATCGGGGGATTGCCAGTTCGAGCCTCGCCCGGGCTACCGTGCCGGGAGTGGTAGCTCGCTCCTGTAACCCTAGCGGGGCTATATAGTCCAATACAGGGCTTAGCTCGGGGGAACTCCATTTCTCCCATTTCGAATGGCTTCTAACTACTTGCGAGAAAATTTGATACAGTGATGCATTCCATCAGAAAGATCGTCAATAAACATGCTACCACAGGCGAAGTACCCGCTTCCTTTAATCCTATACATTTTAGTAGTGTGACTAATCGGGGACTATCTGTGTTGCATATGTGTTGCATACTATTAAAACTACTTTTTGGAGAATGTGAAATTTAAAAAAAACAAAAAAAACATGGAATCGTTGTAGTCGTGTAGTAAAAGTTTACCTGTCTTTGTAATATTGCTATTTTCGTACAACTACTACTATACTACTACAACTACTACTACTACTGCTGCTGCTGCTGCTGCTGCTATCTATAATTTATTATTATTATTATAATTATTATTATTGTTATTATTATTAATATTATTATTATTATTATTATTATTATTATTATTATTATTATGTGATTCTCTCTCTCTCTCTCTCTCTCTCTCTCTCTCTCTGCCATCCTCAGCCTTCCTCTCCTCCCAGTCTGCCCTCCTCGCTCTCATCAATCCTTTCCAGTCCGTCACTCCCTCTATCTCCCCAAATCTGTCATCTCCCCTCTCATCCTCCGTACATATTCTTTTTAAGTTTTCTCTCCGTATTTTTCCTCCTCCTTTTCATGTACAGTTACCTCCACTTCTAACGAGTACAGCGGGTGGTGTGTTTGGTGAACTGTGGCACCACTGTGTTTGTTTACATCGTAGCAATAGCTAGTGAATGCGCAGACCGGGCAGAGCTTGCCCTCGGCTATAGTAGCTGGTATCCAGAGAAACAATGTTCTATCAAGTCATAATCTGTCTGCAAATCCAAGTGATTGCCACGCATGTATAGTAGAAGGTAGAGAGGAAAACAAATAGTAATGCCTTTGGATCCCATTGTTTCACTGACAGAGATGACTATGAGGCGAGATGGAGCGGCGAGGAGGGGGGACAGGTAGTGCATGTATCGAAACTTTGTCGTGTCTCGTTTTGAATGATGAAGGGTGTGATTATACAGATGTTCTGAGGTGATCTGTAACTCCGCATGCAATAACGTGTATTGGCTGAATGTAGGAGTCTTAATGTTCGTCATACAGTGTGGTGAACAACTGTAGTTGAGCATAAATGTTAGAAGGTATGATGTCCGGTGTCTCGAAACGTGGTTCACCTGAGTCTAGTGAATGTGTGACTCAACTGTTGCAACATTTTTGTGGCTGAAACAGGGTGGCCATAAATGATTCATGTTCATGCTTGTGACAGACACACACTACAAAGCCAGTCAGGAGACAGGACGTGTGTGCTGGGCAATCCCCAGGTCCTGTACTCCCCACTTACTGTTTTTTAATCAGCCCATACGCCACTGACCGGGCTAAGGTATGGCCCGGCCTGCACTATATGTGCAGGGAATCTTTCAACAACAACAAGAAGCTTGTGACACAACACTCTCAGCCCAGCTCCCGTCCCTTCGACACCTCCACACCAGTCCGTGGCGGGACCAGCCCCCTTAGCATCACCGAGGAGAATTGGCCTGTTCCATCCACCAGGAGGGCGTCGGCCTAGGACCTGTCCGTCAGGAGGTCGAGACGTCCTTTTCTCCCTCCACCCACCTGGACCAGGGCCTGCCCTCCCTACGACCGTGTCCGGGCCTCCCTCCTTGGTCTCCATTTGCAACGGGGCTGGGCGAGTCGTTACGCCCCTTTTCCACCCAGGGCAAGGGAGTTGAGGGCAGCGGCGGGGCGTTTTCCACCTGCAGTTCTTCGTCGGCGCCTTCCACTCGGCGGCGCGCCTCTGTCCACCTCTGCACGTCCCGCCCTGCCCTCCACGACCATCGTTGTGCTTGCCTGCCCTCCTTCTCACGACCCTTCCCTGCCTTTGCTGCCTCCTCTGCCAGTCGTCGTTGTCCCCCGTATGCTCTCATTTGGAGAGCCACCTTCTGCTACTTCCCTGACGGGCTCTTTGTTTGCCCGTGTCCCCACCCTGGTTGTGGGGCGAATATTTCAACCAACCATGTGACACAACGGTCATGCATGTTGTGCATCATCCAGTCTGTTTTATTGTTAGGAAAAACAGTCATTATATTCTCAAACCATGGAATAAATAGATGTCCTGTTGCACAGGATTATAGCTACTTTGAGTGTTGGACAGCTATTGGACTGTTGTGCGAAAATGTTGCCCAGTCACCATACTGATGGATCACGTGGAGGTAATGAGATACTGTATTTGCATAATGATGCATATCTTGTAGTATAATAATTGAGATAACAGTGTTACGCGTGTACAGTCCACAATTGACGTTGCTTTCTTCGAGGTGCTATTTCATTAGTCTGGTTAGATGTGACACAACATCTAGAAACATTGATCATCGTTTATTATAGTCCCTTTAAAACATTCATAAATTGGTTTTCATACAAGTATTACACATACACATCCTCCATCGCTCCAGACGCATTATACTATTTAATCGTGTTTCTACACTCATACACTGTTCATCCAGAGGGAGCAGTTATTTCCCTTGCCAACGGCAAACAGCACATATGTTGGTGACGACCCTACTCCCACCTGCCCACCTCCTCACTCACTCCTACTCCACAACAGTCCACTTCCACAAACACCTTACCACCAAGCGGCGTGGTCAAGCCCTCCTACCCTCTCTGTTCTTGCAACATTTCCTTCCTCTCCTAATACAGCGTCCCACTCCTATCCTCAAGTAAACCCCTTATCCACCAAATATTTCGATCTATTTCTAACTGCCTTGGGAATATCGTTTTCAGTGTTCAGTGTCATGGGACACAGCATCACAGATATCCGTAATATCAAAATCTATTGCCAAACTTGCCATTATGAATTTAGTATGATGGCTCTAAACAACTATGCCATAACGACTTTTCGCTTCCCATCTACAATCACCACCACAACAGTGCCTGGCGCATTACACGTCATGATATTTTAGGTCCTACTTCCTTTTGTCCTACGATTGATATACTATGTGTGACCATTGTCTGTCAGTATTCACTGTTACAGAGGCATTTCGTTGGTGTGGTTTTGATAGGAAAATTGAGTAGTCTAGCCTTGTTTGTGCAGGGGTCCAGTAATGCAACTGGCCAATCCAGATCCATGTTAACACAGCAGATGACGTCTGCAACGATTGCGTGTGATAAACGGCTATATAACGAACTGTAACACTGGGCAAAATTACACTTCTCTCCGTTGTCTGCCATTATAACACAAGGTTTTATTTTGTGGCTACGGCTACACAAAATATATCGGTGGTGTGGCGCTGCTGTGAGAGTGTAAAACTGCATATGGTCTAGGTGTGTTTGTGCAGGGAGTCTGGAAATACACTTTACCGACTCATTCGCACTCATACCAACACAGCAGCCAAGGTCGCGGTTTTGGTGACTATACTGACTGACCACTGAACACTCAACTCCCGGCAGTCTTAATGAGATTCTGTTTTCAAGCAATAGAAACATTAAGTAGTGCAGTGAACAATGCAATTTTATATGCAAAGTAAGGAGTATTCTATGCACCGTGTCATCATGCAGGCTTATACAGTATAACACAGCCAAGGATAAGCTGGACCTACGGTAGGATAAAGGTTGAGTGCTGCTGGAGCGTCTAAGTAAACGTAACCAACATTCATGTGCCAGCACCTGGATGGTAAAACCCAACCACCGTGCTTAGGAAAAATACCCCCGGGTTCTGAAGCTACCCCACGTCATCCAGTAGATTTACACAAGGTCATTGATAAGGCTGCAATCTCGTTGTGGTGATGCGACATGATAAATTACTTGCAAACCTTTCAAGTCAAACGAATCAATGCATTTCTTTTTCAGTGTAAGTATAAATACTAACAAACTGCCTTGCTCTGTGATAGACCCTGATACTGCAGATTACAAACAGTTAACTCCTTCACTCCGATGATACTTTTTCATTTCATTCTTTCTATCTCCAACTAGCTGGGAGGGATGTAGCCTTCAGCTACCGTTTCACTGGTCAGCGATGAATAATATCTGGAGGTAGCAAGAAGAAGTAATGTCATTGTAACAAAGGGTAAATGTTGCCACATAATGGATTTATCTTCAAATAACCGCTTAAAGAGGTCTGGCCTAGAAAAAAAAAATCTGTCGGTATTATGTGCAGTATTGATTCCTCAAACGGTGTACGATGATTTGGGTAGTTTTCTTGTTTTATTCACAGATTATTTTATTTTGTACAAGGAAGACATCCGACATCTAAGTGTTAATATTAAATTCATCCTTTAGCTGAAGTGGATTTTCTTCAGCCGTATCAGTTCATCTGGTGTTCGAGAATATAATACTACCCGATCGTCCATTCTTTTATTCTTCACAGGCCGCGTAAACTACTGTACAGCCTCTCAAACTGATGATGACCCTTGCCTTAGTGGTTGACACGCATGTTCATGTCATCCCCGGGCTCAGAGTGACAAAAAAAAAAAAAGGCCATAAAGCTTGCAAGTGTAGCTCAAGTAGGCTACTGTTGATTTATTGGTGAACTAAATTACTTATGGTGATTAACTGAAAAATATACATGGCAGTTTGGATCTCCTGTCAAAAAGGGTGGGTGTTAATTCCATAGTGCTCCATTGGAGGTGTTCCCACCCGAGGCTAGGCTACAGTAATTCAGTATGTGTAAGGGTAGATGACCAGTTTACTTCCCTTGATGGTGTTATAGTACATCAATAAACTACTGTACTTTCATGGGAAGTGATGATCTATCACGTGCATGAGGTAACGTGTATACACGTCACAATTGGACTGCTATTTTGGGGCGCCAGTTAGCAGCTATGCACGTAAGTGTCTTCCCTCCACCATTTGAACTGGCCGCCATTTCATCTTGCCACCAAAGGGTCAGGAGGGAGTACCTCTGTACCACACAGGCGAGAGTCACTCTGTCCCTTGCCTTTGTCAGGTGTACAATGCTTTCTTCAGGTTCCTCCTTGTCTGATTCCATCTGCTTTGCCCGTAGCCAATTGGATCATCCACCCCTGTCAATCCTCTTTCCAAGGATACTAGAAAATGGCTCAGTGATAGTTCCATAAGGCATGCCTTGGATGCTAGTGTCTAGTTTATCTAGCAGTGGAGTAAGTTATCACAATGAGAGCAAAGCTTTAGTCGGCGCCGCGGGCCAACACATGAACATGTCCATCTCTCATGCCGCTCTCATGGCAAAAATTAGTTCTCTTCCCAACGTCATGACTCACCAACGCAACGATCTAGAGACGTTAGCAAAAGGAAGAGTTGATAAGTAAAATGGTCATTAATTCGTTTCCCTAAGTGCTATAGTTTCTGAGATATTAAGTTTTGAAATCATGCAATTTTCTGCAGTTTCCAAAAAATTGCCCATAGTGAGGTGACGACTTCGTTAAATATTGCCCACCGTGCAGGGGTTAAGTTTTTGAACGTGGCAAGACCGTCACTATGGTTGTGACACTCTGAGCACTCACGCATCATTTTAGATTCTGGCCTGCAGTGTTAGCCTATTGTAGTATCAGTTATGTTATGCACTGTTTGTGTTTTCTTATACTTCTGTGCATTATTATACTATCATTTACTAACTGTTCACAGACTAGTTTATTTGCTGTGAATTATAGGTTTGTTCATTTGATATCAATGAGAAAGCCAGTTTATTGGAACTACAGTATACTGTTATCTTGTACAACTAGCAATGACTGAGTTAATGTTTCTTATATATTAGATTAAATTAAATTAATTGCTGTTACCACAGATGCCAGTTATTCATTTAAAACAGTGTAATGCTAATCCCTGATGATTACTTTGGAGGAAATCCTTATGGTACAGTACATACCTGTATAGTTATTTCTTGATGTTACATTTAAAGGTTCTGGTATTATTTCTAGTCCTCATTTTAAACATTATTTAATAGAAAAGATCAGTCAGTGAATCATCACGAGGAGTTCCTGCTGTTTGAGAAAGTGACACAGTGGGTTTGAATTTTTTGTAGATCTCGAGATTTTCCTTAATGGTGTACAGTATCCTGCACATAACACCTTATCCTCTTGTGTGTTATTAATGCAACCCATGTCAATAACAAAAATTATAAAATATCATACAAGAAAATGTTAAAATTTAATTTACGGAATTAACTGCTAAATGACATATATAATGAAGCCTCCCATCTGTCACCTAGAATATGGCTTATTTCAGGAGCCCACAATAAAACTGCAGCATATACTTTCTACCTACTGTATTCTTCCGTTTTAAAGTACTGTGACACATAAATATCCACTGCCCGGAGGTCCTCCCCTACTTTTGCCATACCCTTAAGGCTGTATATACCCAACTGTGTCACTCCCTCCCTCCCGCACTCATTTGCTCACCCACTCACTGTATGGGAGGAGAGTTAGGATAGCACAATTTTGCACAGTGATAGACTTCCCTCTGGGCCAAGTTTCTATCTATCTATCTATTGCCAGACGCCTCAATCCCGTACGGGGTGGCCACAAGCAAATCGCCTCCACGTTCGCCCAGTCCCCCACCATTTCACAGCCCTGCTCCCAACTCACACACCCCTCTCTCATATACCTCTCCACTCCATCCATTCATCTCATCCTCGGCCTCCCCCTTCCTCTCACCCCTTCCACCTCACTCACATACTCTGTCCTCGTCAGTCTCTCACCCTCCATCCTCTCCACATGGCCAAACCACCTCAGTGTGTTCCTCCTAGCGTTTCCTATCACATCCACAACACAACGCTCCTTTATATCCTCATTTGTCAGTCTGTCTCTCCATGTGACTCCACAGGCTTCTCTCAAATAACTCATTTCCACTGCTCTCACTCTTGACTTGTGTCCTTCCAACAACGTCCAAGCTTCATTTCCATACGTTAGAGTTGGTATCACAATACTGTCATGTAGTAACTTTTTCACTTCCATGCTCACTTCCCTGTTTCTTATCACTGCTTTCAAGGAACCAGAACGTTTCTTCCTTGTTGTACCCTTTCAAGCACTTCACCCTCCAAACTTCCATCCTTACTCATCACACTACCCAAGTACTTAAACGTAGTCACATTTTCCATTTCCTCACCATCCAACCTCACTGTACATTCACTGACTTTACCTCTCTCAAAGACCATCACTTTACTCTTCCCTACATTCACCTTTAGATTCCGTTTCTTACGCACTCTCCCAAACTCATCCGCCAAGCCTTGCAGCTCCCCTTCGTCTTCACTCAACAACACAGTATCATCTGCAAACAACAGTACAGGGAGTTTCCAAACACTACCCTCTCTCACCAGGGCCACTCCAACATCCACTGCCCTACCTTGTACCTCTTTCATTACCCCACCCATGTACAGACTGAACAACCATGGAGACATGACACATCCCTGTTTCAACCCAACCTTCAAAGAAAAAAACTCACTCAGTTCACCATCCACACGCACTGCAGCCTTACCACCATCATACATACTCTTCACAGAATTCAGCAACTTCCCATCTACTCCATATATTCTTAATACTTTCCACAATCCTTGTCTATCCACCCTGTCATATGCATTCTCCATATCCATGAAAGCCGCATACAAGTTTCATGCAAGAAAAAAGTGGAACACACAAGGGCCGCTTCCTACAGGGTTGGCAGTCCCTGGATTCCCCCCTTGCAGCCTTTTTTAGGCACGGCCAGTTTCCTATCTAGGAACACGAGTTATTGCCTGGTAGTAGAGTTTCATTGGTGCCTGATTATAATCATGATGGGACCCTCAAGGGCCGCTCAGGATGAGGTGGAGGGGGGACTCCTGGTATTCTGCCAGTGATTATTCACGGCCAAGGTTTTTAGCCAAAGAACTTGAAATTTTGCGTAGTTATAGATGCATACTCCGGCCACATTTTGGCAAGGGGCGGCACCCTGGAACCGCAACAGAGCTATTATGCACGTCTATAGTTTTGAACCTATAAACAAGAAATTTAACATAGTGGTAGGCATCTGTTCCTGCCACATTAAGGCCAGCTGGGACTCTCGATGACCACCTCCATGGGAGGGGGGCAGGGGACGTCTCCAAAAGGGGACAGTGCCATAGAGTTTTCCCTAAGAACATGCATGCTTGCACGACTGTAGATCTTTGCAGGGGCTACGTTTTAAGCAGGGTGAGGCCCTCCAAAGGCCACTCTTCATAAATTCATGCTTAAGAATTATCATAAAGCGTCGGTGTCTTATTCGCTCTTTTGTCCCCATCATTTTAATAACACAGACTAAGACGGTGGAGACTGACAATAAAGCAAGACAACTTCCTCCCGCCCCGCCTATTCGCCAATCCCTTCATCTGAGACCAGCAGGAATAGGACATCACTGATACCCGCACCCACGCCTACAATATCGTGAGGGGAAAGAAATAATATTTAAGGGGGATGTGCAGAAGTGAATCCCAGGGAAACATCCCCTATAAACTCTGACCTAGGTGAAGATCTACTACTGTGCAAAATTTTGTGTGCCCACTAAAAACTGTGTTATTCTACCTTCAAGAGGCGATTTCCCTCGTGAGGGGTGGCCGTCAGGGGTCCCAGCTTGCATGATCGATGGATGGCGCGAACGTCTATCATTCCGCAATATTTCGTTTCCCTTGGTCAAAAACCATGACCATGTGTAAAAGCTTTGTACAGTACCTCCACCCTCCCCTTGACCTTTCTGAATCCTTGCCGAATACACTCTATAGTGGGGAAGAAGGTCATTCACGTCTAACATCTACAAGTGTTCCAAAAATGACTGTTGAAGGTACGAATTTGCTTACACCATCACTCACTGTTTTAATGATACAGCTGTCAGACTCATAGATATCATAATCGCAGTTTGCAGAATAGCAGAGAGCCTGGAAATATCCAGTACGTCTGTTAATGTGTGCTATCATTTCCACATCCTTACCTCCTTCTATTTTTACCTGCATACCTCCTTACCGTCCTTTCCTCGTCCTCCATATTTCGCCTCTTCTTTCCATTACCCTCTGCCTTATCCTTTTCATTTCGTCCCCAGACAGAGACAGGGAGACAACAGAGCTATTGTCTCCCTGGAATAAGCGTCTTTCTCCTTCTTGACTTAATTCCATTTTTGTTTTATTCTTCTAATAATTCCCCTCGCTTCTCCTTCTAGTCTTTCATTGCTTTCATTTCCATGCCCACCTCTCTTCCATCTATTCTTCAATTCGACTATCTTCCATCCTTATCTTAGTTTCTTTCCCCTTTTCCCCTGTGTTTATTACTTGCATCTTTCTATCCATGCACCAGTATTTATCTAACGGTCTGTATCTATCTGTAGCTGTCTATATCGTAGCTAGCTATATATGTTTATCTTTCTATATTTATTCGTCATCCCTCTTTTCTCTCCTCCTCTCCCTTCTCAAGTCTTTTCACTTCCCATTCCTTTTCCTGTCTTCCATGTATCCTTCCATTTTTTTTTTTTCGTGTTTCATTACCTTCCTTTCCCTCCTTCCTCTTTTTCTAATATCCGCTTCTTTCCTTCCCTCGGTTTGCGTATCGACCATCTGTCATCCCACTTTTCTTCTTTCCTTCCTTCGCATTTTCTCTTTCCCCCCTACATCCCTTGTTTTTAAATCCTTCCCCTATCTCTTCTTTTTTTTTTTTCCTACCCATCCTGGTACTTTCTTCCCATGCCATACATTCTTCAGTTCTTTTCTTTTCTCCCTTCCTTCAGTTTCCGGGTTTTCTATCCATTCTCACATTTTTCGTTTTCCAGCATGCATCTTAACTTTATTCATCTTTTTAAAAATAATTTCTTGCCTTCACTCCTTCCCCATTATCCTCTTAACTTTATTACGCTATTTTCATCCTTTCCTTTCATTTTCCTTCCTCTCTTCCTATGTTATATCGTATTCCATACTTTCCCGATTCCCAACCATCACCTCAAATCTCCTGTCTCACCGTTTTTAATCTCTCTCTCCTTTCATGTATTTTCCATGTTATATATCAAATCCAAAAGCTTACATTCTTTTTACCTACGTTTTTATTTTTCAATGCATTTTATTCTTCATACGAATGTGGAGGATGAGAGCGAAAGGGAGAGGAGGAAAAGTGAAGGCGAATAAAGAGTCAGGGGTGAGTGGAAAGGAAGGTGCGGGGAAGTGGAAGGGGAAGGAATTGGAGAGAGAGAGAGAGAGAGAGAGAGAGAGAGAGAGAGAGAGAGAGAGAGAGAGAGAGAGAGAGAGAGAGAGAGAGAGAGAGAGAGAGAGATTAAAATATTCAATGAAAGGAGGACATTGTGTTAGTGAGTGGCTGATTGAGAACGGAATGCCATGAAAATTAAAGAGAAATTACGGTGAAATGTGGAAAGGAGGCAGGGAGAGAAAATGAGGTGCAGTTAATGGAACGGAGATGATAAAATTGTGAAGGAAATGAGAAAGGTACAATTTGACTGTGATACCTTATGACAGAATTACATGGAATTTCTTGGATGCACACTCATTCCATACGGTCCCAAAGTGGTAGGTTGTGTTAAAGGAGGTACTATGTATGACGCCATAATACAGTAAATATTCGCATAGAGCTGCATGGATGCACATATCACAGAGTTAATACGATCTCAGAACGGTATGCAGTGATTGTGTTTGTAATCCTACATTGCGAAAGTTACGAGAATTCTATAGATATACAGACCACACATTTATTACGATCAAAGACTGTGTTTCTGATGCCGTGTTATAGAATGATTACATAGTTGCAGAGATGAAAAGTCCACACAGTCCATACTATACCGAAATTATAAAGTAATATGTTTCAGCATAAATACAAGCCCCACACTTCGAACGCTCTCAGTGTAATATGCTTAATGATTGTTTGTCGTCCTTATTAAAAAATCACACATAGCTACTCGAGCAGATACAAAGAACATGCAGTCCTTACCGTCACGAGTTATCCCGGTCAAAACACCTACGGTATATCGACAATCATTCTCATACCGTCTGGCAATGCTAGTTGGTTTCTTCAGGAACCCCTTTGAGGTGTCATATTCAGAAAGGTTTTTGAGCTAAAGTTGTAGATGAGACTACTTGTTTATACTTACATAATGCTCGGTTATATTTACATCTTCATGCATTCGACTACCAAAACCCTTCATAACCAGGGTGACCATTAACTAGAAAACGACAGATCTCAATAATTAATAATTTACAATTGTAGAACCATGTATACCTTAAACTTGGGTGTTCATTGACCGTGAGTACAATCAGCAAAGAGGTAAAAGGAGGAGGTAAATGATGATCTTGGAAGAGAAATGAATGCAGATTACGGTGTAAGTGGCAAGCTGTTCTGGAAAGTCTTGTGAAAAAGTATTAGTGAAAAAGAAAAGAAAAACAGTGTTAAAGTGTGAACTATGAAACCAGAAGAAAACTAACCAACAAAAGTGCAATAGAGTAGACTGAGAAAATATTTTGAAAGACTGATGAATAGTACTGGTGAGAGCAGAGCGACTGCTAGCATGCAAGGTTTTGGTGGTGTGTAGAGAGTCAGTGTAGTGCTAGAAAACGTGGCATTGACAGAGGTGAAGAATGCTGTAGAGCGACTGATACAGGAAAGCGGCAAATGTTGATGAGATATATGCAGTGAAGATCGCGTGTAGTACAGAGAATGACATGAAATGCTTTGCTGCAAGTATATAAAAAAGCTTGGATACAGCGAGACTGTGCCAGTAGTGTGGAAGTAGATTGTTTCTGCACTCCTGTGGAAGAATAAATGTGAGCGAGGTGAGTGCAAATATTAATTAATGACTTAAGTCCCTTGAATGTTGTTCTCCCACCAATATATCTAATATTATTAGTCCTGTGTATGTGTGTGTGTGTGTGTGTGTGTGTGTGTGTGTGTGTGTGTGTGTGTGTGTGTGTGTAAACCAAATCTGGAAAAGGGATAATGATGAAACTTGGCAAGATGATTTGAACTGGGTTACAGATGGGCTAGTTTCAATTTCTTGTCGAATGAAATTTTCTGAAGGGGTGTTTTGTCCTCGAATAATTGTCCTCACTGGCGTTACATTATGTCTGTGTTTGGGGAAATGTGACTGGGAGATTTCCGTGGTGTTTTATACATCTCTACAGGAGCAAGTGCGGTCCAGAAACTGTTGTCATTTGGCCAAGTACTGAGCAGCCTGGTTGGGTTGGACCACGAGCATCTTGTTCCTTCCTATTCCTAGTCTTCTTAACCCTAATTAACCTGACTTACAGTTTAGGCGAAAAAAGGCAGGATGAAGATGATTAAAGTGGAGGGATTATGTATAGCTTTCATTTACCACTTAAACATGAGAGGTATCCTCTAAATTGTATAATAGTATCTGGAGATGGCAAGGAATAATTAAAATAAGACATCTTCCTGACAAAAAGGTTAAGCCTTTGATTGGCATGGTGACAGTTGATATTGCATTCAAGTTAAAGCCAGGGTCTTTTATTGTGGCGAAGGAGAGCTAAGGATTCCAAAGATAAAAAGAAATATACGAGGAGGGACCCGAAATTCTTGGAATTGTTAGCAAACAACTTCATTACAAAGCAACAGAAAATCCATTTTAGTTCCCTTCAAAGTATTCCCCCTGAGATACTATACTCTTGTTCCAGCACTATCCCGTTCCTAGAAACACTTACTCCAGTCGTCTTTTGTCACCTTGCCCATTTCTTCTAAGTTGTCAAACCTCTGCTATTTCAGTTCTAACTTAATCTTGAGGAACAAGAAAAAAACAGTAGGGAGGGAGATCTGGCGAGTACGATGGGTGCACAGCAACGAAGACTTTGTTTTTAGCCAAAAATTACATAACTGACAACTCTGTGTGTGATTTGACTTTGTCATGATGCAAGAATCATTTCTGATTGCCCTCTGGACGTTTGCATCAGCTACTTTTCCGTTGCTGCCTCAGCACTGCAATGTAAAACTGCTGGTTCACATCTGTCCACGGGGAACACATTCTTCATGGACAACTCACTTAATATCAGAAAACATGGTGAATATTGTCTTGATGCTGAACTTGACGATGCTTTTTTTTTTTTTTTTTTTTTTTATGAGATGTTAAGTGTCGTCCACCGACTGGACTGCTGCTTGGTTTCAGGATCATGTCCGTTAGCCAAGTCTCATCACCCATATCACCCATAATGACATTTGAATGAAACTTTGGGTCATTTCGTAACTGTCCTTGCAAGCTCTGACACACGTTTTCACACGATTTACCTTTTGATCTTCCATTTGAAGACGGGGGACGAATTTTGCTGAGGCTCGGTGCATACCAGGATCTTGCATCAAAATCCGTTGGACTGAACTCCAAGAAACGCCTGTGGCCTCCACTAGTTCTCCAATAGTGCAATGACAGATCTTCGAAGATTGCATGTCGAATTTTCTCGATGTTTTCGTCTGTTCAAAGAGTCGAAGGAAGGTCAGGACAAGGAGAGTCTTGGACCGATATGTCGCCTTTAATAAAACGCGAGCACTGTTCATAGCTTTGCCTTTTTTTTTTTTTTTTTTTTTTTTTAGTCTGCTCCTTAAAGGCTTGTTCAAGCATTGTCACTGCCTGAGGCGCGGTTTCCCCGAGCAAAAAAAAAGAAAATAATATTAATAATAATGCATACTCTTTGCTTTTTCAAATCTGCCAGAGTGGTTTCAGAACGAAAATCGCAGAAGTCATGTGCACCAACATCATCATCATCATCATCAGCCATAACTAGTCCACTGCTGAACAAAGGCCTCCCCCAACCTTTTCCACGAATTCCTTGACTGAGCCAATCTTTGCCACGTTTTCCCTGGAAATATCTCTATCTCATCTCTTCATCTCCTGTCTGGCCTTTTTCTGCTACGCTTACATTCTCTTGGTGTCCAGTCAGTAAGCCTCTTGCTCCATCTGTTATTCCTTATTCTTGCTATATGGCCTGCCCACCTCCATTTCTGTTCCTTTATAACCTCCACAATAGCTTTGACTTTACTCTGCTCTCTCACCCAAGTTGATCTTTTCCTGTCTCTTAAAGATATTCCCAACATTGACCTTTTCATTGCTCTCTGAGAACGGATTAATTTATTTTCCATTGATTTTGTCAGTTTCCAGGTCTCACAACTATAAGTCACTGCTGGAATTATGCATTCGTTATATACTTTTCGTTTCATACAAACTGGGAAGCTACTTTTCATAATATCTCTATGTTTAACGAAAGCTTTCCATTCACTTGTAATGCGTCTTTTTATTTCGCTATCATGATCTTTCGTTAATTTTAGTACTTGTTCCAAGTAGTTGTATTCCTCAACTTCTTCAAGAATTTCATCGCTTATTCTGATGACGCTCTTTGGTGTTTGTGGATTAAACATTACTTTAGTTTTACTTCGGTTCATCTTCATTCCTACTTTCAGACTTTCTCTGTTCAGGTCATTTAACATTTCTTGCAATGCCTCCGCTGTTTCCGAGATTAGGACAATGTCATCTGCAAATCTTAAACGGTTTAACTTTTCTATATCAATGTTCACTCCTTTGTTTTCCCAGTCTAGCTTTCTGAAAATACTTTCTGGGCATGCTGTAAATAATTTTGGTGAAATTGTATCTCCCTGACGCACGCCTTCTCAATCTTAATTTTTTTTGAGTCCTTATGTAATTTAACTGTAGCAGTTCCCTCTTTATATATGTTTTCCAGCAGTTTTACAATGTTCTCATTCACTCCTTGTTCTTGCAATGAATTTATAATTGTTATGTGCTCCACTGAGTCGAAAGCCTTTTCGTAATCAACAGAACCTAAGCACAGTGGTTTATTATATTCTATAGTTTTCTCAGTTAGCTGGTTCATTGTATGTAGATGATCAATGGTCGAATACCCGCTTCGGAATCCTGCCTGTTCACGATATATATATATATATATATATATATATATATATATATATATATATATATATATATTGATATATATATATATATATATATTGTTACATAGCTTATGATTTCATCATCCTTTGTGTAATTCTAACGTACAGTATGCTGCATGTTTGATCACGAGCGTGTTCTACCTCACTCCCCCCTTCTACCCTTATAGTAAAGTAAGTCGTTCTTTCTGTTGTTCAGAGCAGGATTGTCAACTCTTTGTCCCCATGGTTTCATTTGCGCGTCCTTCTTACAGGTTGTATCAAGCTCTGCCGGCCCCTATATAATGAGCTCAGTCTCTGCATTATTGCCACTTAGATCTACTCCTCATTTTGTTCACATCTCTGTCCTCCCTTGTACAGTTGTTATTATTGTGAGTGCTCAGGAAGTCTCCAACCATCTAGCAGCTGTGTAATTTGAGTATAAGTGTTATTGCATTTTGTTCTTGTACTGTATAGCATAGGCTGTTAATTTGTAGGCCTAGTGAGGTTTTTGTAATTCATGTAGGGTTCTTATTGTCAGCCCTCATTAATAATATTTTGTATCTGTAATAATTTATCTAGCATTAACTGAGCATTACCCAGTGTATTTTCATTTTATCAGGGCTGACTTAGATAAATTTACTCTTGCTAATTTCGTGTTAATAGAGGCTATTGCAGTTAACCATATATTTAACCTGTTTTTTGCCATTACATTATCCTTATGAGTCCTGAATGTTTTGTTGTTAGTTTGAGCATTAAACTTTAACTTGTAATTTTACCTAACTCTTTTGTTTTGAACCTGGAACTTTACGGGACAGTAGTGATTTTTAGTATTCTCACTTAAAGTGTACATTATCTTTCTCTGTTCCGTAACATAAATTTGGCGACCTCTTATCAGGATATTCAGGATATTATCATAAGGATATTGCTCGATATTTTGTGACTGTTACTTATTCATGATGTCTACTATTACTACACTTCATGTAGCCAAAGATTTTTTGTCAAATGTGCAAACAGTGTGTGATGTAGAAAACAGAACAAAGAATGAACTTAAGCTTGTTGCTCAACAATTGGGAATTGCTATTCGTTCTCATCATTCTAAAGATCAAATTGTTGACATGATTAATGAGAGCTTGTTTAATGTAACTCCTCCAAATGAGCAAACGCAGATTGAATTAGCTAAGTTACAGCTAGCCCTGCAGGAGGCTCAGGCTAAGGAGGCGGAGTCTCGTGCTAAGGATGCTGAATTTCAGGCCCGTTCTAAGGAGGCTGAGGCACAAGTTGAAATTGCTAGGATTCAGGCAGACCATGAGTATCGCATGAAACAAGGTGGAACTGGATCATCTAGCTCTGATGATTTTGATGTGGCTAAAAATGTTAAACTTGTCCCTCCTTTTAATGAATCTGATTTAACAAAGTATTTTCAGTTGTTTGAGAGGTTAGCTACAGGTTTTAATTGGCCCAAACAGTATTGGCCAGTACTCCTTCAAACTGTTCGCACCGGTAAAGCTCAAGTAACTTATGCATCTTTGCCTCAGGATCAATCTGATAATTATGATGTAGTTAAGAGCTTGATTCTTAAGGCCTATGAGCTTGTTCCTGAAGCCTATAGAGTAAAATTTAGGACAACTTATAAGCAAGATAAGCAATCCCATGTTGAGTATGCAAAAATCAAAGAAGATCTGTTAGAGCAGTGGTTAAATTCTAAGAATGTGGATTCTGATTTTGACAAATTTAAGCAGATGATTTTGCTGGAGGACTTCAAAAGGTGTATTAGTAAAGATGTAAGCCTATATCTTGATGAGAGAAGAATAGATAATTTGTCTGATGCTGCAGTCTTACTCGTAGCTGATGAATATGTTCTCACTCACAAGAGATATTCTAAAGAAAAAGGGAAAGCTGAGAGTAAGTACGTTGCCTCTACTCAGAGTACAGGTAACAGGAAAGAGAATAAAGATGATGTTTCTCAGGAAGTAAATACCAGCTTCACCTCTAGATTTCAGAAAAGTAAATGTACTTATTGTAGTAAGCCTGGTCATACTACGGAGAAATGTTTCAGGAGACAGCGTGATGTGAACAAAAAGGAGTCTTTAAATATTCAGTCAATTGGTCTAGTGTCCACCCTTGAGAGTTCCCAGAATTCTTTAACCGAGTTAACTGAACCTGCTTTGAGGGGTAACTTAAATTCTCATGATGGAGCTCCTCTTTTGAGCAGTAACGTGGGTGACACTCTCAAGAGTTCATGTGCTAATTTCCTGTCTGATGGTTTTGTCAGTCCTCTGGACAGTAATGACAGGAAATCAGTTAAAATATATCGTGATACAGGTGCTTGCCAATCCCTTATGCTGACCAGTGTTCTAGGCTCTAATGGTAATTCCTCTGATGAAACTGTAATTCTACAAGGAGTAGGGAATACTTACTCCTCTGTCCCTCTGTGCAGAGTGAATTTAGAGTCTGGTTTTGTTAATGGTTCCGTTATGGTTGGGTTGGTTGAGACACTCCCAATGTCAGGTGTAACTTTCTTACTTGGAAATGATATTGGTGGAAGTCAAGTGTGTCCAGCTCCTCAGTTGTCTAGTGAGCCAGTGGCTGCGACCCAGGATTGTGATGTCCCTGATGTGTTCCCTGCATGTGCTGTCACTAGGGCTAAGTCTAAAGTTACTGGTGATTTAGAGGATAATGATGATGATGATGTTATCCTAGCTGATACTTTTCTTGCTAATTTGGACCACTCACCAGATGAGGCAGTACCCCGTAGTGTTGATAATTTGTCTCGTCAAGAGTTGGTTGAGTTGCAGGTTGCTGACCCTGAGTTGAAAGGTCTAGCTAACTCTGCTTACAGTGAAGAAGAGTCAGCCGGTGCTTCTACTTGTTATTATGTAAAGTCAGGAGTACTTATGAGGAAGTGGAGACCCCTAACAGCATCAGCCGACTGTGAATGGGAGGTTGTACATCAAGTTGTCATCCCTCGTGTTTGTAGGCAGGATATCATTAGAGTGGCTCATGATTCCAGTTTGGCAGGACACCTTGGAGTGAGGAAGACTGTGGCACGCATTTTGAAACACTTCTACTGGCCAGGTATCTTCAGGGATGTTTCCTGGTATTGTAAGTCTTGTCACACCTGTCAAGTTGTGGGGAAGTGTAATCAGACCGAAAAGGTTGCACCTGTAGTTCCCATTCCTCCTTTTGAGGCGCCATTCACCCGTGTGTTCGTGGATATTGTGGGCCCTCTTCCTAAGACTTCTTCAGGATTTTCTTATGTGTTGACCCTGATTGATATGGCTACTCATTATCCTGAAGCCATTCCACTTAGAAATATCTCAGCAAAGAACGTGGTTAAGGAAATGCTAGGGTTCTTCACAAAGTTTGGTCTGCCCAAGGAGGTACAGTCAGACCGAGGAAGTAATTTCATGTCAAATGTTTTCAAGCAGTCTCTGAAAGAGTTGGGCATCACCCAGATCACGTCTTCAGCTTACCATCCCCAGACCCAAGGAGCGTTGGAGAGATATCATCAAACACTCAAATCGATGCTCAAGAAATACTGTTTGGAACATCAGAAAGACTGGGATGAAGGTCTTCCATTTGTTGTATTTGCCGCAAGAGAATCTCCAAATGAATCACTGGGCTTCTCACCTTTTGAACTACTGTTTGGCCATGAAGTAAGAGGACCCCTTAAGCTACTCAAGGAATGCTGACTGTCGGAGGAAGATGACGTCAACCTGCTGGAGTATGTGATGAAGTTCAAAGAACGGCTGTCCACTGCTTTACAGCTAGCGAGAGAGAATTTAGGAGCTGCTCAGGAGAAGATGAAGACTTGGTATGATAAGAAGTCCAGGTTACGCCACTTTCAGCCAGGAGATCAGGTTTTGATTCTGCTACCGGTGCATGGGCAACCTCTTCAAGCAAAGTTTAGTGGTCTTTATTTCGTGGAGAAGAAACTCAGTGATGTCAACTATGTCATCGCCACACCAGATCGTAGAAAGAACAAGCAACTATGTCACATCAACATGCTAAAGTTATATCACAGGCGGGACGAAAATAATCCAGTCTGCACTGTAGCTGTTCCACCTGAATCTGCAAGTGAAGCTCTCCCATGCAGTATGAGCCTGAGTGACAGTTTGGGGAAGAATCCTGATATCATGAATGATCTCCAGACTAAGCTTTCTCATCTACCTCCCGAGGAAAGGCAGGAGTTTTCGGCATTACTGCAGGAGTACCCGCAAGTGTTCCGTGCTACTCCAGGAAGAACCACTGTGTTGATGCATGATGTCGATGTTGGAGACGCAAAGCCAATTAAACTGCCTCCTTACCGTGTGAACCCAGTGAAAGTTCCTCTCATCCAGAAGGAGCTTGGCTACCTGTTGGACCACAAGATGATTGAGCCCTGTCAGAGCGAGTGGAGTTCTCCTGTCACTCTAGTCCCTAAGCCGGGTGGGTCACAGCGGCTTTGCATCGACTACAGACGTGTTAATCAGATAACCAAAACAGACACTTACCCTCTCCCTCGCATGGAAGATTGCATAGACAAGATCGGAAAGGCTAGGTACATAAGTAAGTTTGATTTGTTAAAGGGATACTGGCAAGTACCTATGACTGAACGTGCTAGGGAGATCTCATGTTTTGTAACACTAGGAAAGACTTTTGCATGTTCTGTAATGCCATATGGTATGAAGAATGCACCAGCCACATTTCAGAAGCTCATGAATGTTGTAACAGAGGGTTTGGCAGGGTGTGTTGTTTATATTGATGATGTATTAATCTTCAGTGACAACTGGAAAGATCACCTATGCCATGTCAGTAAATTTCTTGAGCGTTTAGTTCAGGCTAATCTTGTAGCTGATTTATCAAAGTGTGAGTTTGGTCAAGCTAAAGTTCAGTACCTTGGGTACGTAATTGGTGATGGACATGTTGCACCACCAGCAGCTAAGGTTCAGGTTATAAGTGATCTTCCCAGACCTAAAAGTAGGAAAGAGCTACAAAGATTTTTGGGAATGGTAGGTTATTACAGGAGATTTGTTCTTAACTTTTCAATTCATGTATCACCACTTACAGACCTACTGAAAAAGGGAGTTAAATTTGTCTGGACCGATAACTGTGAATCCTCTTTCAACAAACTTAAAGCTATCCTATTAAGTCAGCCAGTGCTCGCTACTCCAAATTTTGCTAAGCCTTTTAAGATGGCTGTTGATGCAAGTGATACAGGAGCTGGGGCTGTTTTGCTGCAAGAGGATGATCAGGGTATTGAAAACCCTGTATCTTACTACAGTAAGAAGTTCACTCCACCTCAAAAGAACTACTCAACTATTGAGAAAAAGCTTTTGACCTTGATTTTGGGTTTACAGCATTTTTCATTTTATTTGTGTTCTGGTTTTGACCCCATAGTCATTTATACCGATCATAACCCACTGAAATTCGTTAGTAAGTTTAAAGATAAAAATCAGAGATTGACAAGATGGAGTCTACTTCTTCAGGAGACATACATGTCAAGGGGAAAGAAAATGTTATTGCAGATTGCTTATCTAGACTTTAGACAGATTGTTTTAGAGTAATAAGAAATTTCCTTTGTAAATTTCTTTTTCTTTGTGGGGAGGTGTTACATAGCCTATGATTTCATCATCCTTTGTGTAATTCTAACGTACAGTATGCTGCATGTTTGATCACGAGCGTGTTCTACCTCACTCCCCCCTTCTACCCTTATAGTAAAGTAAGTCGTTCTTTCTGTTGTTCAGAGCAGGATTGTCAACTCTTTGTCCCCATGGTTTCATTTGCGCATCCTTCTTACAAGTTGTATCAAGCTCTGCCGGCCCCTATATAATGAGCTCAGTCTCTGCATTATTGCCACTTAGATCTACTCCTCATTTTGTTCACATCTCTGTCCTCCCCTGTACAGTTGTTATTATTGTGAGTGCTCAGGAAGTCTCCAACCATCTAGCAGCTGTGTAATTTGAGTATAAGTGTTATTGCATTTTGTTCTTGTACTGTATAGCATAGGTTGTTAATTTGTAGGCCTAGTGAGGTTTTTGTAATTCATGTAGGGTTCTTATTGTCAGCCCTCATTAATAATATTTTGTATTTGTAATAATTTATCTAGCATTAACTGAGCATTACCCAGTGTATTTTCATTTTATCAGGGCTGACTTAGATAAATTTACTCTTGCTAATTTCGTGTTAATAGAGGCTATTGCAGTTAACCATATATTTAACCTGTTTTTGCCATTACATTATCCTTATGAGTCCTGAATGTTTTGTTGTTAGTTTGAGCATTAAACTTTAACTTGTAATTTTACCTAACTCTTTTGTTTTGAACCTGGAACTTTACGGGACAGTAGTGATTTTTAGTATTCTCACTTAAAGTGTACATTATCTTTCTCTGTTCCGTAACATAAATTTGGCGACCTCTTATCAGGATATTCAGGATATTATCATAAGGATATTGCTCGATATTTTGTGACTGTTACTTATTCATGTTGTCTACTATTACTACACTTGATGAAGCCAAAGATTTTTTGTCAAATGTGCAAACAGTGTGTGATGTAGAAAACAGAACAAAGAATGAACTTAAGCTTGTTGCTCAACAATTGGGAATTGCTATTCGTTCTCATCATTCTAAAGATCAAATTGTTGACATGATTAATGAAAGCTTGTTTAATGTAACTCCTCCAAATGAGCAAACGCAGATTGAATTAGCTAAGTTACAGCTAGCCCTGCAGGAGGCTCAGGCTAAGGAGGCGGAGTCTCGTGCTAAGGAGGCTGAATTTCAGGCCCGTTCTAAGGAGGCTGAGGCACAAGTTGAAATTGCTAGGATTCAGGCAGACCATGAGTATCGCATGAAACAAGGTGGAACTGGATCATCTAGCTCTGATGATTTTGATGTGGCTAAAAATGTTAAACTTGTCCCTCCTTTTAATGAATCTGATTTAACAAAGTATTTTCAGTTGTTTGAGAGGTTAGCTACAGGTTTTAATTGGCCCAAACAGTATTGGCCAGTACTCCTTCAAACTGTTCTCACCGGTAAAGCTCAAGTAACTTATGCATCTTTGCCTCAGGATCAATCTGATAATTATGATGTAGTTAAGAGCTTGATTCTTAAGGCCTATGAGCTTGTTCCTGAAGCCTATAGAGTAAAATTTAGGACAACTTATAAGCAAGATAAGCAATCCCATGTTGAGTATGCAAAAATCAAAGAAGATCTGTTAGAGCAGTGGTTAAATTCTAAGAATGTGGATTCTGATTTTGACAAATTTAAGCAGATGATTTTGCTGGAGGACTTCAAAAGGTGTATTAGTAAAGATGTAAGCCTATATCTTGATGAGAGAAGAATAGATAATTTGTCTGATGCTGCAGTCTTACTCGTAGCTGATGAATATGTTCTCACTCACAAGAGATATTCTAAAGAAAAAGGGAAAGCTGAGAGTAAGTACGTTGCCTCTACTCAGAGTACAGGTAACAGGAAAGAGAATAAAGATGATGTTTCTCAGGAAGTAAATACCAGCTTCACCTCTAGATTTCAGAAAAGTAAATGTACTTATTGTAGTAAGCCTGGTCATACTACGGAGAAATGTTTCAGGAGACAGCGTGATGTGAACAAAAAGGAGTCTTTAAATATTCAGTCAATTGGTCTAGTGTCCACCCTTGAGAGTTCCCAGAATTCTTTAACCGAGTTAACTGAACCTGCTTTGAGGGGTAACTTAAATTCTCATGATGGAGCTCCTCTTTTGAGCAGTAACGTGGGTGACACTCTCAAGAGTTCATGTGCTAATTTCCTGTCTGATGGTTTTGTCAGTCCTCTGGACAGTAATGACAGGAAATCAGTTAAAATATATCGTGATACAGGTGCTTGCCAATCCCTTATGCTGACCAGTGTTCTAGGCTCTAATGGTAATTCCTCTGATGAAACTGTAATTCTACAAGGAGTAGGGAATACTTACTCCTCTGTCCCTCTGTGCAGAGAGAATTTAGAGTCTGGTTTTGTTAATGGTTCCGTTATGGTTGGGTTGGTTGAGACACTCCCAATGTCAGGTGTAACTTTCTTACTTGGAAATGATATTGGTGGAAGTCAAGTGTGTCCAGCTCCTCAGTTGTCTAGTGAGCCAGTGGCTGCGACCCAGGATTGTGATGTCCCTGATGTGTTCCCTGCATGTGCTGTCACTAGGGCTAAGTCTAAAGTTACTGGTGATTTAGAGGATAATGATGATGATGATGTTATCCTAGCTGACACTTTTCTTGCTAATTTGGACCACTCACCAGATGAGGCAGTACCCCGTAGTGTTGATAATTTGTCTCGTCAAGAGTTGGTTGAGTTGCAGGTTGCTGACCCTGAGTTGAAAGGTCTAGCTAACTCTGCTTACAGTGAAGAAGAGTCAGCCGGTGCTTCTACTTGTTATTATGTAAAGTCAGGAGTACTTATGAGGAAGTGGAGACCCCTAACAGCATCAGCCGACTGTGAATGGGAGGTTGTACATCAAGTTGTCATCCCTCGTGTTTGTAGGCAGGATATCATTAGAGTGGCTCATGATTCCAGTTTGGCAGGACACCTTGGAGTGAGGAAGACTGTGGCATGCATTTTGAAACACTTCTATTGGCCAGGTATCTTCAGGGATGTTTCCTGGTATTGTAAGTCTTGTCACACCTGTCAAGTTGTGGGGAAGTGTAATCAGACCGAAAAGGTTGCACCTCTAGTTCCCATTCCTCCTTTTGAGGCGCCATTCACCCGTGTGTTGGTGGATATTGTGGGCCCTCTTCCTAAGACTTCTTCAGGATTTTCTTATGTGTTGACCCTGATTGATATGGCTACTCATTATCCTGAAGCCATTCCACTTAGAAATATCTCAGCAAAGAACGTGGTTAAGGAAATGCTAGGGTTCTTCACAAAGTTTGGTCTGCCCAAGGAGGTACAGTCAGACCGAGGAAGTAATTTCATGTCAAATGTTTTCAAGCAGTCTCTGAAAGAGTTGGGCATCACCCAGATCACGTCTTCAGCTTACCATCCCCAGACCCAAGGAGCGTTGGAGAGATATCATCAAACACTCAAATCGATGCTCAAGAAATACTGTTTGGAACATCAGAAAGACTGGGATGAAGGTCTTCCATTTGTTGTATTTGCCGCAAGAGAATCTCCAAATGAATCACTGGGCTTCTCACCTTTTGAACTACTGTTTGGCCATGAAGTAAGAGGACCCCTTAAGCTACTCAAGGAATGCTGGCTGTCAGAGGAAGATGACGTCAACCTGCTCGAGTATGTGATGAAGTTCAAAGAACGGCTGTCCACTGCTTTACAGGTAGCGAGAGAGAATTTAGGAGCTGCTCAGGAGAAGATGAAGACTTGGTATGATAAGAAGTCCAGGTTACGCCACTTTCAGCCAGGAGATCAGGTTTTGATTCTGCTACCGGTGCATGGGCAACCTCTTCAAGCAAAGTTTAGTGGTCTTTATTTCGTGGAGAAGAAACTCAGTGATGTCAACTATGTCATCGCCACACCAGATCGTAGAAAGAACAAGCAACTATGTCACATCAACATGCTAAAGTTATATCACAGGCGGGACGAAAATAATCCAGTCTGCACTGTAGCTGTTCCACCTGAATCTGCAAGTGAAGCTCTCCCATGCAGTATGAGCCTGAGTGACAGTTTGGGGAAGAATCCTGATATCATGAATGATCTCCAGACTAAGCTTTCTCATCTACCTCCCGAGGAAAGGCAGGAGTTTTCGGCATTACTGCAGGAGTACCCGCAAGTGTTCCGTGCTACTCCAGGAAGAACCACTGTGTTGATGCATGATGTCGATGTTGGAGACGCAAAGCCAATTAAACTGCCTCCTTACCGTGTGAACCCAGTGAAAGTTCCTCTCATCCAGAAGGAGCTTGGCTACCTGTTGGACCACAAGATGATTGAGCCCTGTCAGAGCGAGTGGAGTTCTCCTGTCACTCTAGTCCCTAAGCCGGGTGGGTCACAGCGGCTTTGCATCGACTACAGACGTGTTAATCAGATAACCAAAACAGACACTTACCCTCTCCCTCGCATGGAAGATTGCATAGACAAGATCGGAAAGGCTAGGTACATAAGTAAGTTTGATTTGTTAAAGGGATACTGGCAAGTACCTATGACTGAACGTGCTAGGGAGATCTCATGTTTTGTAACACTAGGAAAGACTTTTGCATGTTCTGTAATGCCATATGGTATGAAGAATGCACCAGCCACATTTCAGAAGCTCATGAATGTTGTAACAGAGGGTTTGGCAGGGTGTGTTGTTTATATTGATGATGTATTAATCTTCAGTGACAACTGGAAAGATCACCTATGCCATGTCAGTAAATTTCTTGAGCGTTTAGTTCAGGCTAATCTTGTAGCTGATTTATCAAAGTGTGAGTTTGGTCAAGCTAAAGTTCAGTACCTTGGGTACGTAATTGGTGATGGACATGTTGCACCACCAGCAGCTAAGGTTCAGGTTATAAGTGATCTTCCCAGACCTAAAAGTAGGAAAGAGCTACAAAGATTTTTGGGAATGGTAGGTTATTACAGGAGATTTGTTCTTAACTTTTCAATTCATGTATCACCACTTACAGACCTACTGAAAAAGGGAGTTAAATTTGTCTGGACCGATAACTGTGAATCCTCTTTCAACAAACTTAAAGCTATCCTATTAAGTCAGCCAGTGCTCGCTACTCCAAATTTTGCTAAGCCTTTTAAGATGGCTGTTGATGCAAGTGATACAGGAGCTGGGGCTGTTTTGCTGCAAGAGGATGATCAGGGTATTGAAAACCCTGTATCTTACTACAGTAAGAAGTTCACTCCACCTCAAAAGAACTACTCAACTATTGAGAAAAAGCTTTTGGCCTTGATTTTGGGTTTACAGCATTTTTCATTTTATTTGTGTTCTGGTTTTGACCCCATAGTCATTTATACCGATCATAACCCACTGAAATTCGTTAGTAAGTTTAAAGATAAAAATCAGAGATTGACAAGATGGAGTCTACTTCTTCAGGAGTAATCATTAGACATACAACATGTCAAGGGGAAAGAAAATGTTATTGCAGATTGCTTATCTAGACTTTAGACAGATTGTTTTAGAGAAATAAGAAATTTCCTTTGTAAATTTCTTTTTCTTTGTGGGGAGGTGTTACATAGCCTATGATTTCATCATCCTTTGTGTAATTCTAACGTACAGTATGCTGCATGTTTGATCACGAGCGTGTTCTACCTCACTCCCCCCTTCTACCCTTATAGTAAAGTAAGTCGTTCTTTCTGTTGTTTAGAGCAGGATTGTCAACTCTTTGTCCCCATGGCTTCATTTGCACGTCCTTCTTACAAGTTGTATCAAGCTCTGCCGGCCCCTATATAATGAGCTCAGTCTCTGCATTATTGCCACTTAGATCTCCTCATTTTGTTCACATCTCTGTCCTCCCCTGTACAGTTGTTATTATTGTGAGTGCTCAGGAAGTCTCCAACCATCTAGCAGCTGTGTAATTTGAGTATAAGTGTTATTGCATTTTGTTCTTGTACTATATAGCATAGGTTGTTAATTTGTAGGCCTAGTGAGGTTTTTGTAATTCATGTAGGGTTCTTATTGTTAGCCATCATTAATAATATTTTGTATCTGTAATAATTTATCTAGCATTAACTGAGCATTACCCAGTGTATTTTCATTTTATCAGGGCTGACTTAGATAAATTTACTCTTGCTAATTTTGTGTTAATAGAGGCTATTGCAGTTAACCATATATTTAACCTGTTTTTTGCCATTACATTATCCTTATGAGTCCTGAATGTTTTGTTGTTAGTTTGAGCATTAAACTTTAACTTGTAATTTTACCTAACTCTTTTGTTTTGAACCTGGAACTTTACGGGACAGTAGTGATTTCTAGTATTCTCACTTAAAGTGTACATTATCTTTCTCTGTTCCGTAACAATATATATATATATATATATATATATATATATATATATATATATATAGAGAGAGAGGCCTATGTATGTATTTATGTATGTATATCTGTAGGTAGACAGATCTAGTAATTTCTGACTGGCTGACGCTGCATTACCTGACAAATGCCATTATGTGACGAAGCACAGTATTTGGCTGAATTAAAGCTATATTCACTTTTTTTCGGCATTAACGAACAGTGCACAGGGAAAATAAATTTTTCAAACCGCTCACTGTACCCCGCCATCGATAATGCATGCCAAAACAGAGCCCAGCCTGACCACTCTGACTCAGTCACACACAGCAAGGCACCCAGTGCAGGTGCTCACATAGTTTGTCATGGACTTCGTGACCTTAGTTGCCAAACCAAACATTTCGCAATGGCTTATCTTGCTTGCTCTTGTGCTGACATGTGTGTTTATGGCTCACACTCCTGCTATATGCTCGAGGAAGGTGATACCTCTCAAGAAAAAATGATCATCAGGCAGTTTAGAGAAGGCGAGTACATGAATCATATGGCATCGCACTATAGCATGTCGTCCACACCAGTCATCAGAAGAGAAAAATCAGCAATATCAACAGTACTAGAATATGGTGAGGACGCTTTTCATGTTATATAATTATTACTGTAAAATACTCTTACTGTATTGTACTGCATGTCTTTGATTTCTTGCATCGTTACATGCTTATTTCTGGGGATGAATTACTGACATCCAGATTGCTGTATGCTCAGTACAGCAATTCTGTGTAATATACTGCACAGTGAGTTTTTGTCGGGAATTATTATTTTTTTTTTAGATCTTTATACAGTACAGTACCTTACAAGGTTTTTGTAGTTGTTATACCCCCCTAGAGGGAATTGGTGGAGTAGTACGGTATTACCTGAAAAAACTCATTATCCGATACGAATTTGCCTGAGTTACAATGGATAATCAGAGGGTTAATGTGTGTGTGCATATATATATATATATGTATATTATAAAGGATGTTTCCAGGAGAAACAGAACACTTTACAATGAGGAGGACCAAAGTCTACCTGCTTTCTGATGGACTCGGGCCTTACTACAGAAAAGAGATGTGCAACTCCATACGTGAAGCAGGCATACCTTACACTCTACAGTATGATGAAGCAGGCAATTCCCAGAACCGGAAGCAGTGTGACCTCCTCATCAGATACTGGTCTCCAGGCATGGGCCAGGTCTGTGTCAGGTTCCTAAAGGCTTTGATGTTTGGTCATGCTCCTGGTAAGACAGTTACACAAGCAATACTAGATGCCTTGCTGGAAGATGGATACCAACTACCTCATCAGCCTTGGATTGGATGGCCCAAATGTCAACAAAACTATTTGGAACTTCATCAATGAACACATGAAAGAATGTGGTCTGTCTAGTATGCTCCCATTCATACCCTGCAACTTGCATCTTGTGCACAATGCATTCCACAAGGGCCTGAATGTATATGGAGACGATGCTGAGCAACTGGTACCGGATCTCTTCCATTACCTGAAAGCCCCCCCATGTCGCAAGGAAGCCTTCTTTGAGACTCACATTGGTTTTTGCCTGGACGAAATGTTCATCCGGCACATCCGGTGCAGTTGGCTTACACTCATCCCAGCAGTGAAACAAGTCACCGGAAGACTAGAAACAGATCTTCAAAGATCCACCAAAGGCTACAAAGGAAAGCAAGACAGCGAAAACCCTGGAAGGCAATGAGAGGTACAAAAGGATCTGCCAGAAACTGAAAGATCCTGTAGTAGGGGTTCAACTCTGCTTTCTTGACAGCCTGGAGCCAGTGTTCAGCAGCTTCCAGACTCTCTTCCAGAAAGAGGAGCTACTCGTTCACATTCTCCATGATCAGCTGTCAGAACTGGTGTGTACTTCGATGCTGTGCTTTCTCAAAACAGAAGCAGTGGGAGAGAAAACACGCAGGCAGCTGCTCTCTGTAGATGTCAGCAAGCCAGAGAACCAGCTATCTGATCAGATGCTTGTGGTTGGCAAGTCCACTCGAGCATCATTGACGAAATTGAAGCTTAAGCAGCAGAAATCACCAGTCAGAGAAATGAGGAAGTTCTACCAAACTGTCACAAAATTTCTGGTCAGTAAGCTTCCTCTTGGAAGTGAGATCCTGAAAGACCTGGCATCACCGCATCCACTGCTTCAGAAGGCTGAATGTGGGTTCAAGCTGTTGAAAGAAGATGCCGCAGGTCATCAGGCAAGAAGAAATCAGCCTACTGACAGATGAGTGGAAGCTCTATCAAGCACAAGATATACCAGAGAGCTGGTACCGAGAGGTTGGTTCTGAGGAGTAACTGGCATTGATCACTACTGGTAGAGGGTACTTGAACAGAAGAACTCTATGGGATCAGCACGGTACACAGTCATGCCGAAACCAGTGAAAGCATGTTTATGCCTTGCCTATGGCAAGGCTGAAGTTGAGCGTTCCCTGTCAGAAAACAAGAGTACTGTCATCAGTGAGTGCACTCTGCTGTCCAACCAGTCAGTAAATGCACTGAGAACAACCAAAGATGCAGTCAGAGTTAATGGACATAGCCATGTCCATGCTATGCCAATCATCTCAGCTTTGATGCAGGCCCACAGTTCTGCATCCAGTGCATACAACACACGAATTGCAGAAGACAGAGAAAGAAGGCCAATGAACTGACACTGAAAGACCAGAAAGTAAAGGAAGTCCAAGAACTTCAAGAAGCCATCAATTCTCTGGAGATGAAGAAGCGAAAGCTGAAGGCCAGAGAGAAATCTGTCAGGAAGGAGCAAGAGAAGTGCAAGGAGGAACTGAAGGTGGCTGAGCGATTGTATAGTGAGGCAAAGAGAAGACTACTGAAAGCTATAATAGACAAGAACATGGCAGAGATCACTATTTTTCAGTGCTTGGTGGAGGTGGCAACCAAGAATATTGAGTCAGCTCGAAAGAATCTGGAGAAAAATAAAAAAGTAAAACAGGATCTTGATATAATGTGCACGAAGATGATGAGTAGCTACTCAGCTACTCTTGCCAAGTTTACTAAGTGGCAGTTGAATTCTAGCCATAAAAATGTGGCCATTTTAGTAGAGTCAGGGACTCTCATGCCTGTTTATGTGAACTGCAACAAACTGTAGAAGTTAAAAACTAGTTGTATTTGAAAAAGTGTTTAGAACATTTATTATAACTGCTCATTATATTGTTTGGTATATTGTATGAGTACACTGTTCAGCAGAACACTACTACACTTAACTGCATTTCAAATGGAAGCAGGGTCGTCACTGGTATTCTTTAGTTTAAATGTTTGATGCTCTGATCTTATTTCTGTAGCAGTATTCAATACATGTATTAATTTTAAATTAATCTTTGTGTCTAGTCATATTCAGTAAGTTAAACTAGTCAGTGGCAGTGCAGTCAGTACATGCAATATGAATTATGTAACTGGTCATGATTCATACATTATGTTTACCTGTTTAATTAGTACTGTAATATTGTTTGTCTTTGGTTACAGTCCCTGCCTGCGTAAGAAATATCTGCCTGATTTTTATGCTGTTACATTTAACTGCATTTAAAATGAAAGCATGGTTGGCATTGATATTCTTTAGTTTATATGTTTGATGCTGTGTGATGCATCTTTCCTACTTTTTTCTTAGTTTTTGCCTTCCAATTCCTACTTTTTGAAAAATTCTGTTCCTACATTTTTCCTACTTTTGCACCAGGGTCTGCTTGAAAGCCTGCTAAAACGACCCTTTCATAGCTTTCACTACTTCCATCCCGCTGATCTCTTCCTCCCTTCTCGCCTCCCTCCTTCACCTAGCCATTTCACGGCCACTTATTCTCGCATTACTTTCATTCTCCATGTTTAACAGTTCCCTAAAGTGTTCTCTCCATCTGTTCACTTTTTCTTCCCTCTCCACTATAAATAAACCAATTTTATCTCTCACTTCCCTATTAACTTCTTTATCACCCTGTCTAACTCATTTTGCCTCCTTCCAGAACAGTTTCTTACTTTCCCTCCACTTTACACTCAAATTCTTTCCAAACTCCTCATCCATTTTCATCTTACTCTTACTTATCTTTTCATTTCTCTCTTGCTTTGTACATATAACTCACTGTTTCTTTGATGTATTTCCTCTATGCCCGCGTTTCCCTTCCACTCGCTTTATGCATTCGTCTTGCGCCACAGCATGTCTCACCTCTTCATTCCTCCATGCTGATCCGTGCACCCCCTTTCGTCTTCTCTTCACCTCACATACCACTTCACATGCTGCACAGATTTCTTTTGTGAATATCTTGCATACACCTTCCATCTCCCCCTCTACTCCAAATCTTATTTACCCAATTGCTCCTCCACTGCTCTCTTATATTCTGCCTTTATTCCATCCTCATGCAACCTCTCTACCCTCCTTGTGTGGACTACTTCCTCATGTCCTTCCCTCCTTCTATTCCTCCATTGCACTTGAACCATGACTTTCGCCACCACCAAGTAGTGGTCAGACAGTCCACTCCCCCAGCCTCTGTACTGTATGCTCATGCATCCATTACACGCCTTCTCATTCTGTCATCCACAAACACATAAACAATCACTGCCTTTCGTTCATTCAGTTTTCCACCCACCCTTTTCATTATTCGCCACGTATACTTGTGGATCATTTTATGCCTAAAGAGGGTATTGGCTACCGCCAACCCCATTCCTGCTCTAATGCGCACAAGAGCACTGCCATTCTCATCGTCTTCTTCAAGCACACCTCACTCACCAAGTATTCCACCCACCTTCACATTCCCTACTTTTTCCATCCATATCTCCAATCAGAAACACTCTCTTATTCCTCTCAAATACACGCATCCACATTTGCCCGGAACTCTTCTTTCACTCTGCCTGCACGACCTTGCACTGGTACATACACATTCACAATCACCCACATTTGTATTTGTACTTTCATTCTTACCCACACAGTCCTTGAACCACCTGATCCACACTCTCATATGTTCTTCCATCTCATGCACACAACAATACATACCCTCTCTTTTGCCCTCTCATTCTCATCTACTTCGGCACATACCCCATCAACACTTCCACCCTCTCTCACTCTTTTTGTTGTTGTAAATATTTGCCCTGCACTTGTCGGGGCACGGGCAAACAAAAGAGCCCCTCAGGGAGACAGCAGATAATGCCCTCGTAAGAGAGCGTAGCGGGGCTGGCAAATAGCTGACGAGGAGGCAATGAAGGCAGAGGGAGGCGCGATGGTTAGGGCAAACTAGCACACGATCATTGGTCGAGGAGGGCAGGGCGGGACGGTGAGCGCAGGGTGGAATACACGGCTCCGATGTAGGGGGCGCCGACGAAGCTGCAGATGGAGACTGCCCCGATGCTGCCCTCAACCTCCTTGCCCCTGGTGGAAAGGGGGATATATACTCGCCCAACTCTCCAGCAGCAGCAGGATGCACAGAGGGGAGGCCTGGTACTGGTTGTCACAAGAGGGCACAACACCGGTCCAGGTAGTGGCAGAGTGATGGTCGTCGGCCGGTATCTTAAGGGCGGAGGAGCCTCGACCTCCTGGTGGACAGACCAGGGCACTCCCTCAAGATGGAGAGGACAGGCCCGATCCTCGGCTGGTACAGCTGTTGTGGAGAGCTGGTCCTGCCGGGAATGGTGCCTCGGCGAGAGCTGGGCTGCGTCTCTCACTCTCACCTCTTTAATTTAGTCACAGTTAATCCACATATGTCCACTTTTGCACCCTCAAACATCTGTACAATCTCTCTACCTTTCACCTCATCATTTGCATCCCTTACATTCTATGTTGCATCCCTACCATGTCTTTTGTCCTTGGTCGTCGCCTGTTTGGCTGTCCTAGTCCGAGCCTTCTTGTTTGTGTTTTTAGTTAGCTGGTTTCCGGGGAGGGACAATAAACCTCCATCTAGTCACTTTTTCACACAGGGATCACATGTGGGTTGGTTATAAGGTTGCCCGTCTGCATATTAAATGATTTCCTAGTTTACAGGAAATCGTTTGGCATGTCAGTCAATGTAGAGTTACCCAGAAACTGAGTACCATTGCACTGAGTGGGTGACAGGCGCCCTCACCGACCAGTGAACGAGTTAAGACTAAAAGATTATCCTGAGAGAGAGAGAGACAGAGACAGACAGAGAATTTCAACTGTCGTGTGTGCAAATTTAATCAGATTTTAGATCAAGATACTTACATACATTATCTAATTTATGTTTTAGTCTTCATATTACCAAAAAATTTAATAATCTGTTGATATTCCCCATCTGACTGAACAGGCTAAAATTACATGGGTTTATATATATATATATATATATATATATATATATATATATATATATATATATATATATATATATGTGTGTGTGTGTGTGTGTGTGTGTGTGTGTGTGTGTATACTGTCTATATCTTTCCCGAAAAGTAAAAACTTCCTTTTCCTCTATTTTAAATGTTCGTGTTCTTCTTTCTTTTCATATCTGTTTTCATACTGCTTATATAGATTCTGTAAGCTGTATCATGTTAATTCATTTTCGTAATAACTCAGTCAAGTGACATTTTTATCGTGTCCTTACTACCTCTCGACATTATTCAGACTGGAAAGAACATACTGTATTTCAGCGTTAATGAAAATTGTTTTGAGCCTCGTCTTCTCCTTGTGAACCTCCTAAGCTGAATGAAAGTATCTAATGATAGCAAGAATTAACTAAATATAATATTTTCTTTTACATAAGGGGTTAAGTGCCTGTATTTTGTATTTTCTGTAACTTTTGTATTCCATACTAACATCTTTCAATTCCATATTGTTTTTTGTTTTTTTTACTATAAGAAAATTTAATCTACACTGTCTTTTGGTGATTTGCATCTTGTTAGAGCCTTGTATTTTACATAAAACCTTTCACTCTCTGGACATGGCATTTTTTTTTTTCAGCCTGTTCTCGTAATGATTTTATTCGTCTAAGATGCACTTTTCGAACTGGAGGGGTTAGGTACAGCTCTCATGAAGCCTTTCTCTATGAGGAGTTCAAAGGCTGAATAAAATGTCTAGAAGTATCAAGAATTAATGAAGATGAAATAACAATAGTGAAGTTTTTTTTATTAATTGTATCCTGGGTAATTTATTCAGCATAGAAGAGGCATTCACTACTGGAGGAGACAGCTACAGTATCCGTTAACTCAAGCATTACCGACACTCGAAAAAAAAAAAAAAAAACTCGTATGGTGTTAGTAACAATACAATATAAATAAAACCCAACGCCTCTGCATGTTGCCTAACCCCTCATCCCGTAAGAGATGGCCTGGACAAAAGGACCTCCAGGAGTAACTTTCTTTGTTCTGTAATGGCCTTTTCCCACAGCGCACACCAACTCTTACTTGCCCTCGCACTTTATCCCTCCACTTCGTAATCGAGCTTCCTCGTTTTCTCATTTTCCTTACACGCCATATTAACCTTTTAGCCCCCCCCCCCTTCTTTTAAGATATGAAACGTTGCTTAAGAATAGCTGTGTCCGTCGAATCCCGGAAAGAAAGTATCAGGAAAAAAAGTAACAGTAAAAAACGTAAGGGAAAGAGCTAATCTAACCTAACCTAACCTAATTAACCTAACCTAACCTGACCTAATCTAACCTAACCTAACCTAACCTGACCTAATCTAACCTGACCTAACCTAGGAAAAGTTGTTACTTTTTTACTGTTACTTTTTTTCCTGATACTTTCTTTCCGATTCCCGTGTCCGTCTGTCTCTCGCTAGCGATTTTGATGCTTGACTCCCGAGGCCTTAGCGAAGCCCCATCACACAAAAATTACTCTCCCTCACCACACCACGTCAGTGATATTAAAGGAAGGACCCTGGAGCTCCCGTATTTAGCAGTTTTTTACTTGTGATTGTCATCAAGCTACCATCAGACGATGCTGCTCATAAGTTTATTCAGCAGCTGTAGGGAAGGGATTTCAAAAGGCTTTGTATCACTCATCCGGTTCAAGACAGTGAACCAAGACAGCCTCTTCACACCGTATTAAAATCATTTGAAGACAATCAGCTAGCCGTGGCAGGCAAGTATAGCAAAACAAAGTACAATTATAGCTAAACAAAATCTTGTTTAACAATATATACCTAAGGAAAATGTAAATGAACAAAGCCTGCTGTAACAACATCTGATTGAACAAAGTCTGCTTGAACGAAGAATAGTTGATCAAAGTTTATTAAGAGAAAAGCTGGTTTCACAGAATATAGGTGAAAAGTATCCATAATATTATATATGAATAAAGTGCCAGGGGACAAGATGTCGTATTAGTGTTGAATAAGATCTGTTTGAGAAGCACGGGTGAATGAGTGCATTAATAGCTGAATAAAGTCTGATGACTCATGTTTATGTGGATAATTTCCATGTCCTTCTTCTATTATGCTGTATTGAGGAGAGAAGGGACTGTGATATTAACGGAGAATGTGTGTCTTGTATATAGCATACGATAGGTTTACAGATAATATTTGGGATTGCAGGTGACATATACGTACATACATACACACATACATACACACATACGAGTACATGCATACGTACATATATACACATATATATACGTGTATACAAACTGGTACATACAGTATATAAATGGCGAGAGAGAGAGAGAGAGAGAGAGAGAGAGAGAGAGAGAGATTACAAGGGTGGACAGGAGTATGCAATTACCACGTCCTCTGGCGGCTGTCCAATGTTCTCACACAATTTTCTCACTCTCTCACTCACAGTAATTCTCGTGCTCACCCTGGCTCACTCTAACGGTACCAGTAACTAAATCGTCGTTTAAACTCTCTCTCTCTCTCTCTCTCTCTCTCTCTCTCTCTCTCTCTCTCTCTCTCTCTCTCTCCACGCTTGTGTCGTATGTCCTCGTTTATCTCCTCTCACTTCCTTGCTTATATATTTTCAGTCCTCCTTGTCCCCAGAGTTTCTGTCTTCATTCTTCTCAGGCTGAGTATTATTACCTCCGCCAAGAAGGTTATGTTTTACTCCGCTTTGGTTGGTTTGTCTGTCTGTCTGTCTGTCTGTCTGTTAGTAGGATAACTAAAAAAGTTATGAATGGATTTTGATGAAATTTTGTGGAGGGGCGGACCACGGGCCAAGGGAGAAATGATTAAATTACGGGGCAGATCCGGAACCGGAGTATCCCGCACAATATCTCCAATCATTCTCAATGAATTCCAGTGAAATTTTGTGGAATAGAGGGCCGTGGACCAAGAAAGAATTGCTTAAATTTTGGGGAGGATCCGGATCCGGATCCTATATCCACGGATTCGGATCCGGATCTTTTTTAATGGCAATGGCAGTGATGGAGGTATGCGCTCAGTGAACGCATTCTAGTTGTATCTGCTTTTCTCCTCATCTTCTTCCTTTAAGATATGCAACCACATCATTTCTTTTGCCTGTATGATTCGTGTGATTTTTACCTCCTTTTTCTTATTCTGTCTCATTTCTTGCTCTTTTCCTTCCTTTGTAATTCACTCAACGTTATCATGCTCCCTTCAGTCTCTCTCTCTCTCTCTCTCTCTCTCTCTCTCTCTCTCCACGCAGTGTGTGAGAACTGTGTGTTTTTCCTTTTTTCCTTGTCCCGCTTGTTCTTCTTGCTCATGTTGTTCACGCAGAAATGCTCTGAGTCAAAATGTCACCATGCTTACTCCAGTCAACCAACAGCGCCTCCCTTCATGGTGTATCTTTTCACATCCGCCATCATCAGCCGCCCCTGTCCCGGTAAGTGCTCTCCACCCCTTAGTTTTTCCCCTAGGTTCAGTGCGAAGACGTGGAAGACGGACAGAGAAGGGCCAGTGGGGAGAACGAAAAGACAGTGTTCGGCTGCTGGCGTGTGGTATTGCTTAACTGTATTTTTACATTACATATGGCGTGAACTTCATATCCATGGCAGATTAATTATATTAGGCGAGCATGGAGCTCCATTAACTTGGAGGTGTTACAGACCACACACAACTAGGTAAATATATTGTTTGCGATGTTTTGTTCTTTACATGTACATGTCATTTTGCTTATCCTCCCCATTAACCCCTTCATCTTTTTTTATATTTCCCTTCTCACCGGCAACATCCATTTTCAAAGTGTATTCATCATGCCCTGCTCCACCACCCACCACCATATTAGCTTACCCTTTTCACACCACTCCCTCCCGTCTACCCACGCTACACTTTTTTTTTTACCTTAGCCACTTTTAACCTGCATTTTACATCTCCGTCTATAACACCTATCTGTATTGGAGATCACCGGCATACTCTGCCACCCACTACCATTCCGGTCCAGCTCACCGCTCTGTCTCTCTCTGTGTCGCAGTCACTTCCACCCATTTTAAACTTGATACAGTAAATGTCAAAGAAATTACTGCACCCGCTACCATCCAGTTAACTACTGACCTTTAACGCTAATTACCACAGTGAATATTTCCCTGCCCTGGTCTGTAACCCTTCACCGTCCCAAACAACCCGTCCCATTAGTCTCCGCTTACTGTACCCAGTCCAAAAGTACGTAAAAATACATAAACATTGCTCTGATAAGGCTAAGTTTTTGCACACGCCTAATTAGGTCTGAAGTAATACAAAAGTATAGCTATTGCCCTGGTTACCATTCCATGCCGTCTCACCCACTCCTCTCCACCCACCCTGCCCATTTCTTCCCTGATTTCAATATCATAATAGTGTTTATCTCGACTACCAGCTATTCTTTAGTGTCCATAATCCACCTCTGTGTCAGTCTGCTACTCTCCATTACTACAACCCATCCCACCCTCTCGTCTCTGCCATTCCAGTCCTCTCCTAAAAGTCTTGAATCAGCGCCTCAAAACCTGTTGCAGCAACAGGGCCATTCTACGCTACAAGCCTTCATATACGCGAAGAAGATTACCTTAATCGATTACCTTAATCGATCTGATGGGTCTGAGGAGACTACGAAGAGCTTGACAAAGCTAAGCTGTCTTATCTTAAAAAAAAGAAAAGTACTAATAGAAATGGGGTTCTGCACACGCTTTCATAAACATGACCTGACTCGATGAATGTTGACCTAACTTTGATTGACTTGACAATACCATAACTCTTTTAAGTACTGTAAACCTGATTCGATGTACTTGATTCTGAACGTGGCTGGAATGTACGAAATTAATAAACTGGATTTAATCTGATGTGAATGGATGTGAGTGGTTCTGAATTCATCCGGTTGGACCCAAATAAATGTGAAGGCCATGCATAGACCTATCTGGACCTGAACTGATTTGGCAGCCTGAATCCTTGTGAAGAATTGGAATAGACTTATGCGATGTGAGTAAGCTTAATTGAACCTCAGTGGACCCAACTGGACTTGAATTATCCAAAATCGACCTGAAATTGCCTGACTTAGCTGGACTGTATGTATCAGGCCTGATTGGATCAGAAATGGTGCTGAATAACCTCCTCAATACTGTTTGGATTATAATGGACCTATTGATCCTAAATGAACCTTAACCTGAATTGATGAGATTGACTAGGGTTGAATGCTAAAGGATCTGGATGACCCAAATCTGAACTTAATGAACTAAGCTTAGGTAGATTGGATCTGAATTGACAAAAATGGTTATGGATTATTATGACAGGGTCTGAACAGGGCCAGTTTGTGACGCAAATTGGCACCACTGACCTGAGTATTTCTTACCTACTTCATGCAAAATTTGGATTGACTTGTTCTGATGGTTATTCCATTTAATCCCTGCAGTATGAGGGCTTTTGTTTCATTCTTACTAGCTCCACACGATTCTGTTCAACGTAGGAAAACGTCCTCTTAATTAAGGGGTCAGTGATGGGTATTTCTGACTCCACCAGTTCAGAAGGTCTTTAATTATAATAAGTAGTTCTGTGATAAAATTAAAACTAGCGCATTTGATTACCACGTCTGTTGGACGCTAAGAAATCACGATTAGAATGAAGAATCAATTGATGCTTGACATCTAGGCTCACGCAAGGCGACGATGATGGCAACTGCAAGGTTCGCAGGAGAGAGTCGTGCTTTTTTTGGAAAATCTATGTATGTCAAAACTGTGCGTCCTAGAGCAAAACTGAGCGACACCGACTTCCTTCCAAAACTAGCCCATCCAGTTTAAACCTTCTCAAGACATACCTAAATGTTAATCACCAAATTATCAAAAATTCCAATTTTACCTGACCTCACGACCGAGGACAAGTTCCACGGTACAACCACATAGACTCATTCGTGGTGCCAGGCACCTGGCTGGTTACGTAAGATAATCGTTCTCCAAGTAACTCAGCGAAAATGATCAGGCAAAATTTTTTTTCCTGATTCAAAGCATTATGGTTATGTTATTTAACGAATATTTCAGCACGAATCAGGTATATGGTCAACATTCTTCATTTTATTCCAGAGTTTGCCTCTTCTCCCAGTCTCTTACCTTCCCAGGAAAAGCCAAACTGTTCTTTTGGGGGCTCATCATCGTCTTGACCTTCTTTAGCACAACCTTTTACTCCTCTTTTAACTCAGTCTCATTCCTCTACCCTCACTTGCAATTCTCTCCTCCTTCACCTACGACTCTTTCCTACCTAACCTCCTGCTCTTTTTTCCTCCCTTACCACCTCCCGCTCCCTCTTCATCCTTCACCTCCTGCCTTCTACCCCTCCCTCATCTTTGACTACTTCCTCCCTCGTCTCTCCCTCACCACCTTTTCCTCCTCCTTCGTTTCCCTCCTTTCTCCGCCCTCATCTCTCACTTCTCCTCCTTCATCTCCCTTTCATCCTCCCTCGCATGCCTCGTTTTTCCGCCCTCAGCTGAAAATCCTCTTATTTCCTCCTACTCTTCCTCTGCTGAACTCCCTCTTATTTCCTCCTTCACCTCCCACTGTCTCATGTTCCCTCACCTCCCACATTCTCCTCTTTCCTCATCTCTTGTTCTATCCTTCCCTCACTACCTTTGTTCCATCTTATCCTACGTTGCCTCTAGCCCTGCTTGCCATCTTTTCCACCTCCTCATCTTCCTCACCTGTGAAATTATGAAAATAATACAAAGTTTGTCCTTCTCCTCTTCCACGTCCTGTCTCCTTCTCCAGTCATTTACACATATACAAGAAAATGGCAAAAAAAGATCGTACTCTACCCATTTCCATCTCGTCACTTTGTACCTCTTCTACGTTCTTCCTCATATCCTCCGTCTTTCCTCGTTCCCACTGATCATCATAGTAATCGCCATCATCATCTTATTTTCTCAACTCCTCTTCCTCTTCCTCCTCCTCCTCCTCCTCATTATCATCATTATCATCATCATCATCATCATCATCATCATCATCATTAATCATCATCATCATCTCCTCCAACTTTCCTCCTTCTCACTGATCATCGTTATTATCAACATCATCATCTTATTCCCTCACCTTCTCCTCCTCCTCCACCTTCTCCTTTTCCTCCTCCTCCTCCCTTATTCGTACTCTCATTGCCCATTTCCTTTATCTCCCCGCCACCTGTTTCCCTCTTCACCTTTCCGTCCAATCCCTTATTCCACTGTCTCCATCTCGATCTACCTACACTAACTTTGTTCTCTTGCACCTCTTTTCTCTTCCCTTCTTCTACCCCCCACCCGCCTTCTCCTCCCACAGTCTTCACCTCATTCTCCCTCCCTCTTTCTCACATTCCTCTCCCTCTACCTGTGCCCCGCCTCCACTAACTCCATACCTCCTTCTTCGCCTACAAACCTCTTCTTCTCCCCACTCCCGAAGCAACCACATACGGGGTTTTTCAAAAATAGCGTTCGTAAATTGCAGAATGAATACAGGAGGAAAATATAAATATACTTTACTATGTGACATTTTTGGAAAATTGTCATATTTGCCGTGATATTACACATATCATGTTGAATAGGAAGCTCTAGGGGATGAAAACGATTAGTAGCTTACCATCACCTCAATACCTTTATTTTTTCATACATTTGTGCACACCGATGTATTGTACACTACAAAATTGCAATAGGTGCTCGAAGTTCCCTACCCCCCCTCGTTGATACAGGTTTGGGCTCGGAGCAGAAGAGACAGGCGTACACGTTTAAATACCCCTGGTGTGTTCCTTACCTCTCTGCACGCCTCTTGAACTCTTTGCCACAGTTCCTGCCGGGTGTTGACTGGTGTAGCATACACCCTGCTCTTCAGGTGTCCCCAAAGATAAAAGTCAAGTTAGGTGGCCAGGCAATGGGACCTCCGCGGCCTATCCACTTGTCAGGGTACATAGCATTAAGGAAATCCCTCGTACCTCGTGCAAGGTGAGGTGGAGCCTCATCTTGCTGGAACCACATTCGCATACGTGTTCTGAGGGGCACATCTTCAATTAGTATGAGGAAGTCATCCTGAAGAAATCTGGTGTACACATTGCCTGTAAGTCGTTGTGGTAGCAAAAATGGTCCGATTAGAAAATCACCAAGAATACCGGCCTACACATTGATCGCAAAGCTTTCTTGATGTCCCCTTGTTGTTGTTGCATGTGGGTTTTCTGCCGCCCATGTGTGTGTATTATGTTGGTTTAGCATGCCACCTCTTGTGAATACAGCCTCATCACTCCACAAAATGTGCAAGAAAACCGTTGTTATCTCTCGCATGAGTAAGAAACCACGTACAGAAATCCACTCGCTGGGGATAATCTTGGTCTGTCAGAGCATGGATGGGGTGGTGATGATATGGGTACAGTCCTTGTCTGCTTACAATCCGCCATACAGATGCATGAGCCACACCGAATCGTGCAACAAGTCGACGTGTACTTGTAGATGGTTCATCTCCGATGGCGTTGAGAAAATCCTCTTCTACATCGAGTAGGTGCTCAGCATGAGGCCTTCCTCTGTCTACTGCACGTGGATTCAGTGTGCCATATTCCCTTAGTCGTCATTCAACACGGAGGGAAGTAGGCCGAGATGGTTGCCTCCGGTTAGGATATTACTCACCATACATCCTTACTGCTTCAGCTGCATTTCCTCCTGCTGCATCCAACGTAGGTAACATGTCCGGTGCTGATTTAAGACTGCCGGTACATCCTTCTTTCTCTCACCATCTCACAGTCCCTTCAAATCACGAAGCTTCGTTCAAACCCATGAGGCAAACATGATTTGCTGCTTCAGTTTCACATTTATGTAGGTTTTGTTAATAGTGTACATTACATCGGTGTACACAAGATTATGAGAGAATAAAGGTATTGAGGCGATGGTAAGCTACTGATCATTTTCATCCCCTAGAGTTTCCTATTAAACATAACGTGTAATATCACGGTAAATATGACAAATTCTCAAAAATGCCACATAGTAAAGTATATATATATTTTCCTAATCTATTCACTCTGAAATTTATGAACACTATTTTTGAAACACCCTGTATATTCGTCTCGCCCCCTCCTCTCACCTCCCAGCCCAGCTTCAGTACCGCTGTCTCTCCTCCTCCTCCTCTTCCCCCTTTTACCACTCTCTTTCTCTCCTTCTTTCTCTTTCTTTCCCTCTCACTCCCATATCTACATTCATTACCGCTATCCTTTCTCTACTTCCTTTTCCTTCCCTCACCAATATGCTCTCTCTCTCTCTCTCTCTCTCTCTCTCTCTCTCTCTCTCTCTCTCTCTCTCTCTCTCTCTCTCTCTCTCTTTTCTACTACCCCCACCTCCACAGTCCTTCTACCTCCTTCTCTTCCACTTCCCTCCGCCTCTTCCCCTCACCTCCCACTCTCGTTTCCCTCGTCCTTCCTATCCCTCTCTTCACCTTTACCGTCCTCCACCCTTCTCCCTCCTCCAACACCTTTCCCCTCTGTTCCCCTCGCACATCACTTCCTCTCCCTCTCTCCTATTTTCATACAGTCCTTTTACTCTTCTCATTTTTTCTTCCATTTATTTTACCCACATCCCAACTGCACCTCCTTTCTGTCCTCTCCCACTCTTCCCCTCTCTCTTCCACAACTCCCTCTCCGACATAAAGTTTGGAGGTCTGCTGGAAGTGGCTATCGCTCATAACTTCAACTTAGTTAGGTCCAAGTTTGTTTGTTGCTCGGGACCTCAGTTTTGTGTGTGTGTGTGTGTGTGTGTGTGTGTGTGTGTGTGAGAGAGAGAGAGAGAGAGAGAGAGAGAGAGAGAGAGATAATGAAGTATGCAGGAAATGAGATATAAGGAGGTGAAGTGACAAGAAGAGAGAAATACACAAAAGATAGTGATACTGGGTTGAAGGTCGTAACTAAGAAGGCAGAAAATAAGGAGTTCGAGGAAAGGGTGAGTGGAGAAAGGATGGTGATGGCAGAGAAAAACAAAATATGAGAGGAATGTGGAAGGTAGGAGGAGAAAGGGATGTGATGACACGAGAGACATCTAAGCGTACAGACAGAGAAGAAAACAGGAAGAAGGAAGGGGATACACAAGAAAATAATGGGAGAATGAGAGAAGAACGGGAGGGAATGAGAACAGAGACTAAGAATGGGAAAAAATTAAGAGGTGGATGCATGGATACAGTCAGAGAAGAAAACAGGAAGAAGGAAGGGAATAGGCAAGAAAATAATGGGAGAATGAGAGAAGAACGGGAGGGAATGGGAACAGAGACTAAGAATGGGAAAAAATTAAGAGGTGGATGCATGAATATATATATGAGAGTAAAGGAATAAGTATATATATAAATGATGAGAGGCAAGAAAAAAAGGGCGAGAAGAAAAATGAGAAAGGAAATAATGGAATTAAGGTGAGAAAGAAAATGATGAGAGGGGGAACGACGAAAAGGCAAGGGCAGGACGAGAAAAAGAAAGAAAAAGAGGGAATTAAGGAAGGATGAGGGAAGGATGGAAATAATATGGATAGAGTGATTAGAGAATGAATAAACTGATATAAAATGAAAAATTAGTAAGGGAGGCAAGAAATATGGAAAACGATGAGAAAAGAAAGTAAAGAAATGAGCTAAGAAGGAGAATGATGATAAGAAAGGGGAAATAAGGATGAAATGTGTCTTGTTCCTTTGTTCTTGTCTCTGCTAAACAATTTATTTTTTTCAGGAAAATTTTTTCGAATTGCTGTAGATAAGGCCTTCATTAACTTTTTAGTGCCAAATATCTCCCCAACTATGTGAGGCATCGCC